>NC_138559.1:24856199-24876199 GCF_964273705.1 Natrix helvetica
CTGATGAGTGCAGGAGAAGGGAACTTCTTAGAGTAATATTTTCAGTAACTAGGAGCTTACAGATTAACAGGGTTGGAAGGGACCTTGCAGGTCATCTAGTCCAACCCCGTGCCCAAGCAGGAGATCCTAGACCATTTCTGACAGATGGCAATCCAGTCTCTTCTTGAAAGCTTCCAGGGATGAAGCTCCCACAACTTCTGAAGGCAACTTCTGTTCCATGGGTTGATTGTTCTCCCTGTCAGGAAATTTCTCCTTATTTCCAGGTTGAATCTCTCCTTGGTCAGTTTTCATCCATTGTTCCTTGTCTGGCCTTCAAGTGTTTTGGAGAATAGCTTGACCCCTTTCTCCTCTCTGTGGTAGCCTCTCAAATATTGGAAGACTGCTATGCAAGTTTGAACGGTCGCTGAGTCGAGAACCAGTTATAGTTGAGAGGACTAAGTGGTGTCTGTTCATCAGTTTGGGAAAATGAATCTATTGACCAGGAGAATAAAATTGCTGAAGTATGAAGTCAAAGTGTATCAGCTGATAAACATGAATGGGCAGGGGGTTCGACTAGATGGCTTACAAGGTCCCTTCCAGCTTTGTTAATCTGTAAGCAAGTAAATGCAAAGACCATAGGTTATCCACACATGGAAACAAAACCACATTAATGCTTTGGAAAAAACAGGAATATTTTCTATAATGTAATGGGATACAAGAAACATGCCACTCTCTCTCTCTCTCTCTCACACACACACAATTTCATTTAGCCCCCTTTTACCTGTCTATAATCTTAAAGTAAAGGAGTAAAGGTTCCCCTTGCATATACGTGCTACTCATTCCAGACCCTACAGGGCGGTGCTCATCTCTGTTTCAAAACCGAAGAGCCAGCGTTGTCCAAAGATGTCTCCGTGGTCAGCATTACTAAATGGCGAAGGTGCATGGAACGCTGTTACCTTCCCACCAAAGGTGGCCCCTATTTTTCTACTTGCAGTTTTTACATGCTTTCGAACTGCTAGGTTGGCAGAAGCTGGGACAAGTAATGGGAGCTCACTCCGTTATGTGGCGCTAGGGATTTGAACTGCCGAACTTTGACCTTTCGGATCGACAAGTTCAGCGCCTTAGCTACTGAACTCCTGTGTCTATAATCTTGCAAGAAATCAAAAATATGTCAGAATTGAGCCCTCTTTCCTCCACCACGAGGGTAAAATATGAAGAAGTTGTGCTTTAAGATGTCATCATTTTAAGAATAAATTTGCAAAGATAACCAGCTGTGGCTTGGCATTCTCCATGGTCCTGAAAATTATATGCGTATTACATTAATTACATGTAATTAAGGCATGCAAATTAACAGAACGGTCCCTCCTAAAACACAGTGCATTTCACTCTGTATTTAAGAATTTGTCCACCCCTTAATTAAACCTTCTTGGTGATGGGAAAAAAAGGGGGCGAGTGGGATATTGAGTTAACTTGGAGGGCCCTGTTGAAAAGAACAGGTGTAAATTTATGTCTTTTATTGGACTAATTCATATGGGGAACTTTCCAACATTCAATAAATCTTCAGGCCTGGATATTAGGGCCAGCAAGTTTGAAGCGAAGGAGGAAAGAACGAGAATAAATTATGTTGCTTTTGATTTTGTTAGTCTTTTTGCAGGATTTTGCAAAAGTTAAAAAAAATGTCATTACTTCAGAACAGTTTGTCGCTGCAGGAAAAAAAACTAGTCCTATTTTCAGGGAATTTGCTTGTGACTCGGATCTTACCTAACGTAAAGGTTGCTGCTGTGTTTTTTCTCTTGTACATGTCCTGTAACGCGGATGAGAGACGCAACATCTGCCTGTGGAAGGACAGGAAAGGAAATTGAATTTGGTGATTTCCCCCTTAAAAAGGGAAGGTTTTCATTGGAGGAGCAGGGAAAAGCGGTAGGTACATTCACCGCCTTGAGTTACTTAGAAAACTATTAAAAGTGGGATAAAAATGCATGCATAAATGGAAGATTTCCTACCCTCCAGATGGGTTGGAACTGTGACACACAAAACGGTAAGTCAACACAGAAGGAACCAAATTGCAGGAAAACATTCTTAACCAGGTGGGTTATTAGAGTGGGCTGTAGCAATTAATAAGGTAAAGCTAAAGGTTCCCCTCGCACATATGTGGTAGTCCTTCCCGACTCTGGGGGGCAGTGCTCATATCCGTTTCTAAGCCGAAGAGCCAGCGCTGTCCGAAGATGTCTCCGTGGTCATGTGGCCGGCATGACTCAACACCCAAGGCGCATGGAACGCTGTTCCCTTCCTACCAAAGGTGGTTCCTATTTTTCTACTTGCATTTTTCACATTTTTTTCGAACTGCTCAGTTGGCAGAAGCCAGGAGAAGTCATGGGAGCTCACTCCATTACGTGGTGCTAGGGATTCAAACCGCTGAACTGCCAACCTTTCTGATTGACAAGTCATGTCTAAGGTGGGACTAGAACTCACCATCTCCTGGTGCTCGGCCCAATGTCTCCCAGAGAGCTTTCATGTCTAAGGTGGGACTAGAACTCACCATCTCCTAGTGCTTGGTCAAAGGTCACCCAGCTGGCTTTCATGCCTAAAGTTGGACTAGAACTCCCAGTCTTCTGATACTTGGCCCAAAGTCACCCAGCTGGTTTTGATGGTGAGGGCTGGAATAGAACTTACAGTCTCACAGTGATTGGCCCAAAGTCGCCAGCCAGCTTTCATGGCTAAACTCGGACTAGAATTCACAGTCTCCTTAACTGTAACTTAACGTGTGGTCATGATTCTTCCTGCTGGACACAAGATGAATTAAATGTCAACTATATTAAGAAGTCCTTGCCCCTATTCTTAATTCCCGCAGTGATGGATAGAATCAGAATCAAAAGTAGAGCTGGAAGGGTCCTTGGGGGTCTTCTAGTCTAGCCTCCTGCTCAAGCAGGAGATCTTATACCATTTCTCTTTTTAAAAACCCACCAATGATGAAGCGCCCACAAGTTCTGGTGGCAAGCTGTTCCACTGGTTAAAGGTCTTCACTGCTAGGAAGTTTCTCCTTAATTCCAGGTTGCTTCTCTCCTTGATTAGTTTCCATCCAAAGAATCCAGACAACTATGCCTACTATTTTATTAATTACTATTGCCTTTTTCTTACCACTACCAACAACAACACTTATCACACTTTTGTCACATCCCACTGCTGTCACAAACATGCTTACCTCGCTGAGTTACCTTGCCCATGAACAAAGAGCCGTGTCTACCTGAACCTTAAAAAGCCAACCTGGTCAGATCTAGTACATACCTGGGTAGATCCCTGCCAGGGCAACTGCCTAAACTGGGATATCCATGCAAAAATCTCAGCACAAGACAAAAACAAACCACTTCTAATGTAGTTGTGGGTGGGAACAATACCCAGGAATATCCCTGTAGTAACCAGGATACCAAATCATGGAAAACTCATTATTTTCCAATGTGTCAACTCCTTCCAACTTTGATCTGAATGACATGCGTAACAGTTGTATTTACACAAAATGCTTATTAGTCATTTCTCTACAGTAAACTCCAAGTGGCGTACTATATAAACAAAGATTAAAACAATCTATCTTGTGACACAAAAGGCAACAATAATTAGCAGTGCCATGCCTGCTGCCATCGCTAAGGAGTTGTCCATCTGGAAGGAGAAAAATTGAAAATGCACCTCCATAACCACTGTCAGCAGCGATGAAAAAGGCTGAATAACGGGGAGATTTTTACCAACCACAAAGCTCACCAGGGAGCCTCAGTCTCCAATGCTATAATGAAGATTATCAATGGCTGTTAGCCGCCACAAGAAAATGCATCTTCCATACTCAAAGACTATCTTGCTTCGGTGGGGGAGATAAATGACAGGAGAAAGCTTTGCTTTCTCTTACAAAAAGGATCTTGCTGGACGTCACAGAATGCAGCAACAGCTGAGCTGTCAGCTTCTTTATGCAGGATAATTCTGACATTTGTAGGGGGGGCGGAATTTAAGTCAAAGGACTCAGTTGCTACTCGAGGTAGGTCCCTAATTCCATTTCCCCTCAATCTTTATTAAGTATAATAAAATAAAATACAGATAAGAACAACGATAATAAAGGAGCAGGAGGAAAAAAGAAGGGAAGATGGGTGCAAAGTAAAAAGGAAAGAAAAAAAGAGAGCAGTGACTGCCACCTTTTTTGGTGCAGTAAAATACAGCCACCACCTCAGAATAAGAGTTGGAAGGGACCTTGGAGGTCTTCTAGTCTAACCCCGTGCTCAAGGAGGAGATTCTATGCAATTCCAGACAAATGGCAGTCCAGTCTCTTCTTGAAAACCTCCAGTGATGAAGCTCCCACAACTTCTAAAGACAACTCACTGTTCTCACTGTTAGAAAGTTTCTCCTTAATTCCAGGTTGCTTCCCCCTTAGTTCTAGGTTGCTTCTCTCCTTGCTTAGTTTCCATCCATTGCTTCTTTTCCTGCCCTCAGGTGCTTTAGAGGACCCCCTCAAATATTGGAACACTGCTATCATGTCACCCCCAGTCTTTCTTTTCACTAAAGTAAAGGTAAAGTTTCCCCTCACACATATGTGCTGATCGTTCCTGACTCTAGGGGACGGTGCTCATCTCCATTCCAAAGCTGAAGAGCCAGCGCTGTCCGAAGATGTCTCCGTGGTCATGTGGCTGGCTAAAAACTGAAGGTGCACTGAACACTGTTACCTTCCCACCAAAGATGGTTCCTATTTTTCTACTTGCATATTTTACGTGCTTTTGAATGCTAGGTTGGCGGAAGCTGGGACAAGTCACGGGAGCTCACTCCATTACGCGGCACTAGGGATTCGAACTGCTGAACTGCCGACCATTCTGATTGACAAGCTCAGCATCTTAGCCACTGAGCCACTGCACTACAATAGACATATCCAATTCCTGCAACTGTTCTACTCTTTGATCTTCCACTCCCTTAATCCTCTTTGTTGCTCTTCTCTGCATTCTTTTCAGAATCTCAACATCCTTTTTATAATACGGTGACCAAAACTGGATGCAATATTCTAAGTGTGGCCTCAACTTCTCACTTTATACATTTAGTAAATGCCAGGCATTTCTATAAAAACAAAGTAATTTAATCACCAAAACCTCAAATCAAAGTTTCATATATATTTTTTCTGTTTCAAGCAAGTCTGGCTCCCGAATTTCAAAGTTTCCTTCCAAGATGCCAAAGCTAAATATATATATAATACAGTGATGGGAAGGCTTCTCTTAAGATTTGGAGAAATCTCACCAGCAGAAGCCACCTGGGCTTACAAGAAAGATCGTTTCTCCAGGCAGGAAAAATGCAAAAAAGAGAATTTGATCTCCTTCTGCGGAGTATAATCTGACAGGGGAGGGTTATTACATAGGAGGCTGATTGAATCAGCTAGGAGAAGAGCTATTTCAGTGAGAATTACAGCCACTGATTTTGCAGAGTGGCCTTGATGCTACTTTAGGCAGCATGAGCGGGTGCGGATTAAGGTGGAGGATACAGAGATGGTTGGGAACGTAAGCGGGGGGAGAGAAAATGCTGATCCTGAAGAGCTGCCAAATCAATTTGAGGGTAATGCAAAACATGATGGAGCATCAACCTCATGCGGAGAAACTTCAGGCTAATGATTAGGCGCAATGTGGAGCATGCAACGTGGAGTGTAGGGGAAGCTAAACACATCCTGTTCCAGGCTGGGAAAACAGCTTCCCAACTTTGCTTGGAAGAAAGAGCTAAAAGCAAATGATGTCATCTCAATCAGAGGACCACAATCAGCCAGGCTCTACTGTAATGGCAAGGCTTCCAATGATGGAGAAGGAAGGAAGGAAGGAAGGAAGGAAGGAAGGAAGGAAGGAAGGAAGGAAGGAAGGAAGGAAGGAAGGAAGGAAGGAAGGAAGGAAGGAAGGATAGAAGAATAACAGAGTTGGGAGGGACCTTGGAGGTCTTCTAGTCCATCCCCCTGCTCAAGCAGGAAACCCTACATCATTTCAGACAAGTGACTGTTCAATCTCTTCTTAAAAACCTCCAGTGAGGATCACCTACAATGTTCATCCAGTAACTATTAGCCTACTTAATACATTATCTAGCCTTCTATCCAATCACATTATTTACAGTTTGTTCCAGTCTTGTTACCTTGTCATATATCAATAATAAAATCTTTTCCAAACTTCAAAGTATTCCGATTCCCCTTTATTTTTTAGTTCAAGAGTGAGCCTATCTGCTTCCGCACAGGCCAAAATCTTTCTGAATATATCTAACTCTGATGGTGTATTTTCTTTTTTCCAATACTGCGTATAAGTTATATGCGCTGCAGTTAGTACATGTATAATTAGATAAAGCACATCTTTCTTATACCCCTCCGGTATTATGCCTAGGAGAAAAATTTCTGGTTTGAACAAAATTTGATCTCCCACCATTTGTTCCAACGATGAACTCTTCTGATGGGAGAACAAAGTTGGTACAACCTCACTTCTGGAGAAGTTCCTATGAATGAAACATGTCTTTATTGTCGCTATTTCATCAGAGGATGCAAAAGCCACAAGAGCGAAACACGGCAGTTCGCTTAGCACTATCAAAGCAGGTGAGAAGAGTGATAAAATCTGTTAGCTTGAGCAAGATTGTTTTGTCTGATCCTCCATGCACTGCTGATTGTCTTCTCACACCTGGATTCTTGGAATCCGACAGAGTTTGAAGCTGCTGAATGACGTACGAAGGCCTCATGTTGAACTTCAGAGCTTCTAGCACCTGTTTTTCTTTCTCTGGGACTTTCAAGGGCATTTTTTCTTTTTCAAAAACCACTGCCGAAGTGACACGTTGGCCTTGGATCATGGCTCAGGGATGCATGGATGCATGGATGATATATACAGGAGAGAGAGAGAGAGAGAGAGAGACAGACAGACAGACAGACAGACAGACAGACAGACAGACAGAGTAGATAGATGATATATAGCTAGATAGAGATAGAGATAGATAGAGATAGATAGATAGATAGATAGATAGATAGATAGATAGATAGATAGATAGATAGATAGATAGATAGATAGATAGATAGATAGATAGATAGATAGATAGATAGATAGATAGATAGATATAATAAGAGAGAGAGGGGGGGGATCCCAAAGGTGCTTTTTTCAAGAGGCAACTTGACTTCCTGTTTTTTTTCTTTGAAGACGTTTCGCTTCTCATCCAAGAAGCATCTTCAGCTCTGGCTGGATGGTAGGGAATGGGAGGATTTATATTCCTTGCAGACAGCTGGTCATTTGCAGCCTTTTAGAGGGTCATTGAGGCTTATCTATATCATCAGGGTCATCTCTAAAAGACTCTCTAAAAGAATGTAAGAATTCCTCACTATCCTGTCAGAGCTGAAGAAGCTTCTTGGATGAAAAGTGAAACATCTTCAAAGAAAAATCAGGACATTCAAGTTGCCTCTTGAAAAGAGCAGCTTTGGGACCACCATGACCTGGATGACTGAGAATCTCCATAGACAGACAGACAGACAGACAGACGGACGGACGGATGGTCAGATGGTTGGTTGGGTGGTCAGTCAGTCAATCAGTCAGTCAGGGGAGGAAATGGCTTTCAAGGGATGGATTCAACATCATGTTAGACTTCCAGCTGCACATTAAGGTGTCAACCAGAAGAGACCAGAAGAACAACCTGGAAGTAAGGAGAAACTTCCTAATGGTGAGAACAATTAATCAGTAGAACAACTTGCCTACAGAAGTTGTGAAAGCTCCAACACTGGAGGTTTTCAAGAAGAGATTGGACAATCCCTTGTCTCAAATTGATATAGGCTTTCCTGCTTGAGCAGGGGGTTGGACTAGAAGACCTCCAAGGTCCCTTCCAGTTCAATTCTGGTTGATTGATTATTTGGAATCCAAGCATCCAAAGATTAAGCTAGATCGGGAGACCATACTTTCCATGTGCTTTCCTCTCTTAACAGAGATTAAAAAGCTCAGCCCCGGGTTGAATATTTAACGGCTATAAATATGCCGGTAATGATAATTGCCAGAATGATGGTAGAGGCCCATGAATAAATCTTGACTGATGCTATTTTTAAAAGCTGCCCTTCATTATATATTGTATGCCTCCTCTAAAGGTAAAGGTAACAGTTCCTCTTGCACATACTGTATGTGCTAATTGTTCCTGACTCTAGGGGGCGGCGCTCATCTCCGTTTCAAAGCCGAAGAGCCAGCGCTGTCCAAAGACGTCTCCGTGGTCATGTGGACAACATGACTCAATGCCGAAGGCACATGGAATGCTGTTCCCTTCCCACCAAAGGTGGTTCCTATTTTTCTACTTGCATTTTTACGTGCTTTTGAACTGCTAGGTTGGCAGAAGCTGGGACAAGTCATGGGAGCTCACTCCATTACGCAGAGCGAGGGATTTGAACTGCTGATCTTTCTGATCGACAAGCTCAGCATCTTAGCCACTGAGCCACCGTGTCCCTCGTGCCTTCTCTACTAATGCCTTAAACTTATCTTTCTCTGCTATCCTTCCATTTTTTAAAATCCCTCCTCCCCTACCCAAGGCCAAACATAGAGACTTCCACATACATTATCCCAGTTGTTCCGGCAGATCCTGTTGTCCTCTTAATAAGACCTTTGGCACTTTGAGCTAATAGAGAGCCCTGTGACACGGTGCTGGCCATGGCTTCAAGGCAGCCCCCATGGCGAACATGATAAGACAAGGCTTGCTAACTCACCCCCACCCCCGGAGACTGCAGAGATGCAATCAAAAAGGCGACTCAGCGATCAATGCCATCCTGTTTGAAGCCACCAAGACCATCCATAAGGAGCAAAATGTAATTATATCTATATAGAAGTAAGAAATACCGGAATAAAACAAGATTCTAGCTAGAGAGCTCATCATAAGATCTACTGTAGAATCAAAAACGTGGGAGAAATGTCATCTAACTCCAACATCAAAGCATTTGGCCATTAGAATCAGAGAATAAGAGAGATGGAAGGGAACTTAGAGCAGGGGTGAAATTCAGCAGGTTCTGGAAAACCGGTAGCAGAAATTTTGAGTAGCTCCTTGTCCCGACAAAATCCCCTTTTATTAATTGACTGTGAATTCTGCTCATTCACATCCAGCAAAGTCTTTCAAGGGAGGATTTACAGTCACAGACCTTCTCTGGCTTGGAGAGCTGCCAGGCCGATCTCTGCAGAACTTGAAAAGGTGTCTCGGAGAGTCACGAACTAATGAAGCGAACTAATTGTCTCCTGCAAACTCCACTCCCCTTTCGCTCTTTTTTTATTTCCTTTGGGAGGGGCCATTCATCGTCCCCCTGTGGCCTTACTCCCAAGTCAACCCCTGTTCCTTAGCTGTTCCCTTCGTCTGGCAATTCTGTGCATGGGCACACTGGGAACAGGCTCCAGCTGTTCTTCTGCCGCACTGATCTCCAACTCCGAAGGCAGCTGATAACTGGCATAAGGCTCTGGCCCCCCTCTGCCTCCGACGCAGAGCCTTCCTCAGAGCCTTCCCTAGACTCTAGGACTGGCCCATGTTCCTCCCCAACCTCCTCACTGTCCGAATCTGCTGCCAGCTCTGCTGGCTGCTGGCAGGCCCCAACACTGAGGACAATGGATCATTCCCTCAGGAGATACAGTTAGACAATGTAGGAAAGATCATACCAATGATGCTACTTCGTTGAATAACATCTACAAGCAAACAAGCGACCTCAGAGAGCACAGAGAATTCCACAACAACGCCCTGCATTCTGTTTTTATTGGGCTAATGACCACAAACCGAGCCTTTGAGGCAACATTTCTAGGAGCTCAATGTAGCCGAGAAAATAAACAGCATATCAGGAGAGCAATAACTCAGTCCATCCTTCCCATTTCCCTCCATATATCTCCTTAGGCTTGGCGCACAGTCCTTGCAAAAGAAAAAAAAAACTTTGTTCTTCTCTCATTAAAAGTTTTAGAAATCTTTTGACCTTGGAGCTTCACTTCATGCTCAAAGGTTTTTGTGAGAAAAGGACGAAGGGATCTGCATGGGAGCAATAGGTACAGATGGGCTCGAATTGCATCATAAATATTCCCTGGCCATAATACGGTCAAAAGAGAGGGGGGGGGGAATTTTAATCTATTTATTTCACCAGCGTCTCTGAAAAAGATGGGAAGCAGAGATGATAGGTAGGATGGTTTTTTTTTTTTTTTTTGGTGGAGTCAGATCAAAGAAAGATGATTTATGGCCAAAGGGATTTTGTTGCAACCTGCCAAAAAGAAATAAGTAAAATAAACAGATGGATTTTTATTTTATTCATTTGCCCCGAGAACGTTTTTGGATTGCTTCTTTGGGTGAGCTGGTTAAACACCCATAAAAGAGAAACTTCAGGTATGACTCACTACGTTCAGACAGAAATACAGTACTGCATGGGTTCAAGTCAGTGGTGAAATTTAGAAATTTTCCCTACCGGTTCTGTGGGCGTGACATGGTGGGGTGTGGCTTGGTGGTCATGTGCCCAGGTGGGCATGGTTGGTGGTCATGTGACTGGGTGGGCATCAGAGGTGAGTTCCTACAGGTTCGGCCAAGTAGGTAGTAACTCAGCCACCCACGTCCCCAAACCGATTCTATCTTAGTTTTTTCATACTGCGCATTCGCACATAACGTGCCTCAAACATGTGCATGCATGAAACATGCACATGCACCAAGCACATCCCGGAGCGAACTGGCAGTAACCAGCTCTATTTTGATTGATACCCCTAATTGCAAAAAACAGGGGGAAAAACCCAAATATTTGTCATCTGATCCTAAGATCAAACATATTCACCACATTAGCGTCAACATCTATATTCTTAGTCACTAACAACAGCACTATATTGATGAGGTATATAGCCTCGATTCAATAAATCCACCTACTAGAGAATAACTCTTAAAAAAAAAAAGAGGCATTCTTTAAAAGAAAATTCAGATGGCCACATCCTCCATGGGAAGACCCACAATCTGGGAAGGGTTAATTTTTAAACAGTGCCTTTTGTAACCAAGATGAATCGTTCAGGTTTAGTTTACTTACCAAATAAATAATATTTTGTGCTTTTCAGTTATTTCCCCATCATTATCCCAATTTTTCTTTCCGTTTTTTTTTTTTTTTTTTTTTGAGTATCAGGATTTAAATGGGAGTATCTTGAGATTCTCCACTGTGCTCATATGTATCACTCCCTGGAGTGGAACATTCTGAAAACGAAAGTGGGTGTATGTGCATGTTATGTGTTTGTGTGTGTGTGTGTGTGTCTCTGTGTGTGTGTGTGTGTGTGTGAGAGAGAGAGAGAGAGAGAGAGAGAGAGAGATTGAGAGAGAGAGAATGAGAGAGAAAGAAAATGAGAATGAGAAAATGAGAGAGAGAGAGAATGAGAGAATGAGAGCGAGAATGAGAGAGAGAATGAGTGAGAAAATGAGAGAGCGGGAATGAGAGAGAAAGAGAGAGAGACTGAGAATGAGAGATTGAGAGAGAATTAGAGGGAGAGAATGAGAATGAGAGAGAGAATGAGAGGATGAGAATGAGAGAGAATGAGAGAGAGAATGAGAGAGAGAATGAGAATGAGAGAGAGAATGAGAGAAAGAATGAGAATGAGAGAGAATGAGAGAGATTGAGAGAATGAGAGCGAGAATGAGAGGATGAGAATGAGAGAGAGAATGAGAGAGGGAGAATGGGAATGAAAGAGATTGAGAGAATGAGAGAGAAAATGAGTGAGAAAATGAGAGAGAGAATGAGAGAGAGAATGAGAATGAGAGCGAGAATGAGAGAGATTGAGAGAGAGGGAGAGAATGAGAATGAGAGCGAGAATGAGAGAGAGAATGAGAGAGAGGGAGAGAGAGAGATCAGGAGCTCTCTTTGGCAAGGGGAGAAAACTTCTGAGGAACATCTAGCAGATGTTGGCACTGTGTGAGTAGAAAGATTTACAGGATCCAATCTGGGTTTATCACTGGGACCAGAGTTTTACTCTTCTGAGCTTTCAGACTCCTGCTGGAGCCCATCCTCAGGGAACTCCACCGGAATGGAATGCGTACCTTTGATTTGCGATCACCTTCAACTTGGAGCTGAACTCAACAATTGTTGGAACTGTGGCAGTAGAAGACACAGTCGAGGGTCAGGCTTTGGTGAGTCTCGTTAAGGTCATCCATCTCTTCCTATCACCTAATGTATGCCTCGCTACTTTCTGACCCTTGCAGATAATATGGATCCCAACAGTCACAGTTTCCAACCACCCATCGTAGTTTAGAGAGGAAGGGATTTGGGGGAAGCATAGCTTCTTCTCTGGGAATATTGTACTGCTAACCAAAGCATACAAAACCTTTGCTAGACCAATTCTCGAATACAGCTCATCTGCCTGGAACCCGCACTGCATATCGGACATTAACACAATTGAGAGATATTTCACGAGAGGAGCCCTCCGCTCCTCTGCTCACAACAGAATCCCTTAGGCCACCAAGCTTGAAATTTTGGCCTTGGACAACTTAGAACTACGCCATCTTCGATCCGACCTGAGCGTAGTACAGAAAATTATCTGCTACAACATCCTACCTGTCAACGACTACTTCAGTTTCAACCACAACAACACACGAGCACACAATCGATACAAACTCAAGGTAAATGGCTCCAAACTCGATTGCAGAAAATATGACTTCAGCAACAGAGTGGTCAATGCCTGGAATGCTCTACCTGACTCTTTGGTTTTATCCCCCAAACCCCCAAAACTTTAACCTTAGACTGTCTCCTGTCGACCTCACCCCATTTCTAAGAGGTCTGTAAGGGGCCGTGCATAAATGCACCAAAGTGCCTACCATTCCTGTCCTAATGTCGCCATTAATTCATATCCATTTCATGTATTCAAAATCATGTTTATACTTACAGATGTTATCTAATACATGCTTGACAAAATAAATAAAATAAAAATAAATAAATAAAAAGAGGAAACCTTGTTGTTTGTTTTACTAAGAAACTAAGAAGGAGAGGTTTGCGCTAGACTCAAATCTTTCTGCCTCGTTGCACGGAACGTATGGATTTGCGACAACTCCTATATCTGCAGCCTCCTGGGGGACCGTTGCCGAACCCAGAAGTCTGACAAGTCATGCATGCATGCATGAACAAATAAATAAAATGCACACGCACCAAATTACAGCTCACCGATGCAATATTTTACAGAAAAAGACAGCCTCCAAGGATCATCCTTGGAGTAAAGTTATGCTAAATGGATGGAAATTAAGGGTTTTGATGTTTTTTTCTTTCCCAAGAAGGAAGAGGGAGAAGAAGCTTCGGTATAAATTGATGGAAGACTTTAATTAACTCAAAGTGCCTAAGGGGACAAAAAATAAAAATAAAAAGAGCATTAGAAGTATTGCAGAATTTCTTTCCTCCACCCCCCAAAGAAAGCCTCAAAAGTGAAAATTCCGCTTGCCTGCTCCTTTGGACTCAGGACATCCATTTCGAAAGCAAAGAGAATGCAACAAGATCATCATAACTGTTAAAGGAGAGTGGAGATTTCCCAGTTTAAGAACCATTTCAGCTGACAGATAGCTCAAATGTATGCAGGATAGTCATGTACAATTATGTGATACAATAACTCCAGGGTGGGCAATTCAAGAGTTTGCGGCAACATAGAAAGCTCGTTTTTCTTCCCCCTCCGCTCAAGCCCACAGGCATTCCACCACCACACTTTGAAACAAAATGGTAAATTGGATCGGTGTGATTAAAATTACAAATAAAAGAAAATTATAATTACGCCTTTGGCAAAGTGTCATGTACCGATTTTGAGCTGCAAAACTCACAAACTTGGAGAAAAACGGGGCACGGCGGAAGCTAAGGGTGTGCTAGTCGTTCCCGAATCTAGGGGCTGGTGCTCATCTCTGTTTCAAAGCCGAAGAGCCAGCGCTGTCCGAAGACGTCTCCGTGGTCATGTGGCCAGCATGACTCAACGACGAAGGTGCACGGAAAGCTGTTTCCTTCCCACCAAAGGTGGTCCCTGTTTTTCTACTTGCATTTTTTATGTGCTTTCAAACTGCTAGGTTGGCAGAAGCTGGGACAAGTAACGGGAGCTCACTCCGTTATGCAGCACTAGGGATTGGATCCGCCAAACTGCCGATTTTTCTGATTGACAAGCTCAGCATCTTAGCCACTGAGCCACCGCGTCCCTCAACGAGACTGTACTACATAGTATTTTTTTAAAAAGCACGCCATTGATGAATTTGCAGAGCTGACTCTCTCCACGCTGGGGACTGTTGAAGAAGGATGGAGATGAATCTTTCAGAAGGTGGAAGATCATGGACCGAACACGCCAGAAAGTTTCCACTTCGCAACTCCATTTGTATGCAAACCGCAACATTCAATTGGAATATGAGACAAAGGGGAGCCTGCCATCATTTGCCAATTTGTCCATCTTGGTTGACAGGTTCCTGACAACTTGATAGCCTCAACAAAATGTCCAGAAAACCCAAGAGGCAGCTGGATGAAAACCCCATTTTCACCCGCTGGAAAATGTAACTCCTTTTAGCAGGGCGCTGAAGTGATTGCAATATATTGCTGCCTACTTGAGTGAATCTCAGGAGTTGTAACAGTGGCAACAAGATTGCTCTTGAAGGAAGTGAGATGGAAAGACTTATTAATTCTGACCTGCAAACGGACTGGAAGAGGCCGGATGCATGGGCCAGACAATTATCCAGATAGCCTAGCATTATCTAATTCACCTGGCTGACAACTACCTGCCTTGGGCAATTGTTACAACGGCTACCTTGGCCTTCCAACTCAACTGGAATTTGAGGCCTCTAATATAGCACTTAGACTTATATACTGCTTTATGGTGCTTTTACAAACCTCTCTAAGTGGTTTACAAAGTCAGCCTGTTCCCCCCAACAATCTGGGTCCTCATTTTACCCACCTTGGAAGGACAGAAGGATGAGTCAACCTTGAGCTGGTGAGGATCGAACTTATGGCAGTCAGCAGAAGTAACCTGCAATGCTGCATTCTAACCACTGGGTCACCACAGCCCTTCCTTCCTTCCTTCCTTCCTTCCTTCCTTCCTTCCTTCCTTCCTTCCTTCCTTCCTTCCTTTCCACTTACCAATAGCCCTTAGACTTATATATTGCTTCACGGTGCTTTACAGCCCTAAGTGGTTTACAGAGTCAGCATATTGAGTACTATGATCTGGATCCTCATTTTACTCACCTTGGAAGGATGGAAGGCTGAGTCAACCTTGAGCTGGTGAGGATCGAACATGGCAGTCAGCAGAAGTAACCTGCAATACTGCATTCTAACCACTGGGTCACCACAGCCCTTCCTTCCTTCCTTCTTCCTTCCTTCCTTCCTTCCTTCCTTCCTTCCTTCCTTCCTTCCTTCCTTCCTTTCCACTTACCAATAGCCCTTAGACTTATATATCGCTTCACGGTGCTTTACAGCCCTCTCTAAGTGGTTTACAGAGTCAGCATATTGAGTACTATGATCTGGATCCTCATTTTACCCACCTTGGAAGGATGGAAGGCTGAGTCAACCTTGAGCTGGTGAGGATCGAACTGCTTGCAGTCAGCAGAAGTCACCTGCAATACTGCATTCTAGCCACTGCGCCACCACAACTCTTATTTTTAAAAATGAGCTCTTTTGGCTCTCAACAAACTGGGTTTGGATGTGTCTTGCATTTCTGACCTATCTTGTATCAGGTTGGGTTTTACTTTGCAGCGCTTTGCACTTTTTTTAAAGGTATAGGATAAAAAGTCTAGCAGAGATGGCCACAGCAAAGTTGGCAGTGTCAAGCTGCCTCAAGGAACCCCGGATTCTGAGCAAATCTAGGAAGTTAAGAGTGATTCTGACAGAAGGAAGTGGCCGATTCACACTATTGACATGAGAACTCTATGAAGTCAATGGTGATCAAGGCACATTGGAAGGAGATGGATGGATGAAGTGCCATCACGTCATCACAACTTTTAGAAATGTCACAGAAATAGTGTAGGGCCTCTTGCTTGGGCAGGGGGTTGGGCTAGATGACCTACAAGATCCCTTCCAACTGTTGAAAAGAAAGAAACATCAGTGTCAAGGTTCCAAATAGAATCCAAAAGTAAATTGGAGCCCCAGGCAAACTTTTGCTCAAAGTTCCAATTTATTAAGAGAGCCATCTGGGAAAACCTGAATCTGAAAGCTTCTAGGTTTCCCCCACCTAGTTGAAAGTTCAAGATCTTGCCCCCGTGCCCACAAGTCCATCATATGGCCCAATCTCCCACTGCCATGCTGGCAATTCCACCCATCCAGTTTCAGTCAGGTGCAGAGGTGCAGAGCCAAAGGATGACCTTGGCTTTCTAGAAAGAATTTTGTTATGGCTGCATATCATCTAACTCCATACAATCCCCCTTCCTATTTCCCCACAGTGGAAAAAAGCATAGTAGAATAATGGAAAGTGTGGCAGGCCAAAGATCCAAAAGAAAAGATGGCTGCAGGCCTGACAATCAGCTTCCTCCAAGAGTAACCCCAATATAAAGTTGAGAGGAAGGTTGGTGGACAATAGAAAGGGAGAAATACTCCTTGTATTACCTCCCACCCACCCAGCGCCACCCCTGTTTAGTGACATGACAAAAGCCCATGTTTCCCATTTCCTCCTCCGTCCCGTCCCCCATCGCTGCCCCCAATTTGCTGCTTTGAAAAGACATCTGGACGTCTTTGTCATTATTGCAATTGTACTGTAGTCACTTAAAAGACTATTTTGCATCATACAAACGGAGAGCAAGTCAGCTCCCCAGCCTGCTCAGACCATCTGCGTCTGGTTGCCACGCAGACATTAAGCTCGCTTCCCAGAAGGGCATCTCTAATGATGCTGAAGATAAAGGAGGGCCTCTCTTCAGAGAAGAAACCCAATGCCCGGTTTCTCCCAGGCATGGAGGTCAATGAACTTTCATCCAAACTGGAAATAAATTATGTTCTGCCACAGATACGAGTTCAAAAACAATTAAGCCTCTATCATGAGTATGCCATATGCACAAGAAAGACGTTATGGAGTACTGAGTTGTGGAAGGATTACAAAACAATACAATAGCAGAGTTGGAAGGGACCTTGGAGGTCTTCCAGTCCAACCCCCTGCCCAGGCAGGAAACCCTATACCATTTCAGACAAACGGCTATCCAACATCTTCTTAAAGACCCTCCCTGTCCTACTGTCTGCATTTACTTGTACTCATTCCTTGTTCATATTTATACTTATACCTGTTATCTAGTATATGTTCAACAAATTAAACAAAAATAAAATAAAATAAATAAATGAATAAAAATGTTTACTCTAACGAAGATAAGAACCAGGGATGACATAGCATCTTCCAGTTTGAAGGGCTGCCACCAAAGGGCAGGCCAAGAAGTTGCAGGTGGAAACTTATCAGAGACCCTGACAATGAGAACAATTACTCAATGGAATGGCCGCTTCCTCCAGAAGTTGTGGTGCTCCATCTCTAGTGGTTTTCAAGACTTTGGACAACCCTTTGTCCAGAAGGTTATAAGATCTCCTATTCAAGCAGAGAGGTGGACTAGAACAGGGATTGGTAACCTTAAACACTTAAAGAGCCACAAAGGTCCTAACTGGAAGCACCCCCTCTTCAATTCTGGAGCTGACCGGAAGTCCAGTTCCCCCATCAAAGAGTTTCCTCCTAGTGTGACATCCTTTTTCCTCTGCTGACCGGAGGTCTGGTTCCCCCACCATAGAGTCTCCTCCTAGCACGGCATCCTTTTTTCTCTACCTGTCCTTACTAAAAGCCCTCTCCATGGTGGAGCCAACCAGCAACAGGGAGTTGCAGCAGAGGGAGGAAGGAGCCACATGCGGCTCCAGAGCCGCAGGTTGTTGACCCCTGAACTAGAAGATCTCCAAGATGCCTTCCAACTCTATTATTCTAAGCTTGCATAGCTTACACAACGTCTTCCGAGAGAGGAGAACGAGCAGGGAGATCTGGAGCAACAACTAGGCGGCTTCCTTTGCTATGTATCCCAAAGATTCAAAGGTGAATGACAGAACCCAAGACTGAGACGGTAAAGTGTTCTGCTTTTCCCCCCACTTATGGATGTTTCCTCCCCCCAAAATGGATACTTTCATTGCTAAAGGTGTGTGGCTAGTGTAAGGTGTTATTTACTACAATTGTGGACATGTTTGGACCTATTTTTTGCCCTTGGGGAAAGCATCGTATAGCTGTCACAGTGGACGGTCACCCAGCTAAGTTATTAGCTAGTTAATTACCTTCTTCTGAGCCAATCTAGGAAGGGATGCTTTGAAAACAGAAGCCCTGTCCTCCTTCGAGGAAACCAAGGTCCTCATTCCACCGCTGTCAGTAGAAGAAATATTGGAATCATTTTGTCCCCCACGAAGTCCGGTTAGGTGCCCTTGCTGGGGAAGAAGGGCAAGAGACAAGCGATCTGTCAGAAGACATTCCAGATAAGACGTTTGATTTATACCTAAGATGGACTTGCGATGGGCAAGGAGACGATGCACCAGTGATAGCTGAGGGGAGGAAAGTCAGAGGCATCGAAGTCACTCACAGAGGCGTCAAAGGAGAAAAGCTAAGCAATAACTTCGGCTTACTTTCTGCTAAGAAAGAGCTCTCTATGGGTAGTTCTCCACTTAGGACACAGATGAGCCCAAATATCTACTGTTAAGGGAGACAATGGATAAGTGCTGGTGGCACCACAGTATTGCAAGCAAACTCTGCCCACTGCCAGGTGTTCAATCTTGACCGGCTCAAGGTTGATTCATCCTTCCATCCTTCCGAGTTCAGTAAAATGAGGGCCCAGATTGTTGTGGGCAAAACGCTGACTCCGTAAACTGCTCAGAGAGTGTTGTAAAGCACTAAAAAGCCTAAGTGTTATTGCTCTTCCTTCCTTCCTTCCTTCCTTCCTTCCTTCCTTCCTTCCTTCCTTCCCTCCCTCCCTCCCTCCCTCCCTCCTCCCTTCCCTTCCCTTCCTTCCCTCCCTCCCTCCCTTCCCTCTCTTCCTTCTGTGATGGTGCAGTGGTTATTATGCAGAATTGCAGGCGAACTCTGCCCATTGCCAGGAGTTCGATCTTGACCAGCTCCAGGTTGACCCATCCTTCCATCCTTCCGAGGTCTGTAAAATGAATACCCAAATTGTTGGGGGCAATAATGTTGGCTTGGTAAACCACCCAGTGTGTGCTCCAGAGCACTGTGACACAGTATATAAGTCGAAGTGCTAGTAAGTGAGTTTTGTCTTATTTTACGATCTCTCTTCCCGCCTTTGTTAAGCGAATCACAGCATCTGTTAAGTTAGTAACACGGTTGTCCCAACAGGTTTCCCCATTGTCTTTGCTTGTCAGACGATTGCAAAAAAAGGGATCCCCTGGCTAGGGACACGGCAAGGGACACAACAACTGTCGTAAATATCAACCAGTTGCCATGTAATTGAATTTTAAGCACGTGACCAATGGGGAGGCTGGTCGTAAGTGTGAAACACGGTCATCAGTCACTTTTTTCAGGGCCGTGGTAACTTTAAAGGAATGGTTGTAAGTCAAGGATGAGATCTTTTTTCCTTCTGCTGCAAACCACCTCTTTCCAAAGGCCCCAAATAATATTATTTTTCCCAGGTTTTGCTTTCCCTGCTTCTGTTTCTCTGCCTGAAACCCACAAGATTTCTCCACTTAGTATGCTAGCAGAACAACAACTGTTGCTTGTATTATTTTTTGACAACCAGGAACTGTTAGTGGGGAGGATTCATGGAAGGAGAAAGAGAGAAGTTTTCAGTCTTGTTTTTCTCTTCTGGTGAGAGGTCATTAAATGTTTTATGGGCACGTTGAAACAAGAGGAGGCTTAATATTCTGATTTTTGTGGCATTCTGTGTTAAAAATTGGTAGGCAGAGGCTCTGTGGTTATTTGTTGGTTGACGCCAAGTTTCAGCTGCAGGACTCTGCATGGTTGGGGGATGCCCCACAGAATAAGGGGTCAAGCTATGCCCCAAAGCACCTGAAGGCAGGATAAGAAGCAATGGGTGGAAACTAACCAAGCAGAGAAGCAACTTAGAACTGAGGAGAAATTTCCTGACAGTGAGGACAATTA
>NC_138559.1:24878699-25157907 GCF_964273705.1 Natrix helvetica
TCTCTCTGTCTTTCTTTCTCTCTATTTCTCTCTCTCTCTCTCTCATCCTCACTCTCTTTTTCTCTTTAACAGATTAACAGTTGGAAGGCTCCTTGGAGGTCATCTAGTCCTAGTTATCTAGTGTGTGTGTGGGTGTGTGTGCACGCACAAAGGCCAAACATCTTCAGATGGGGACATATGGGGGCTTTGGGGTGGGATGGGAGCAGGGAAATACAGGTAGTACCTCAACTTACGGCTGCAACTGAGCCCAAAATTTATGCGGCTGTGAGACATTTGTTATGAGTCTTGTCACGTTTTACCACCTTTCTTGCCACAGCTGCAGTTGCTAAGTTGGTACCTTGGCTGTTAAGTGAATCCCACTTCCCCTTTCATTGACCTTTCTTGTCGGAAGGCCGCTGAAGAGGATCACGTGACCACGGGGCACTGCGACCGTCATAAATATGAGTCTAGGGCCAAGCACCCAAATTTTCATGGTGCCACATTTTCAGGATGTGCTCAAGGAGATTCTGCAATGATTATAAGTATGTTGATATTGCTATCAGGTGTACAGAGACATCTTCACCAAGCCATATAACTGAGCAAAACTTTTAAACAGCTGTTTTATTGTTCTGGGTTTTTTCCTCTCTTTCCCCAGTAACAAACTGCTGCATTAAACGATTCCTCTTTTTACTACACTCTTTTATTGTAAAGGCTGGTCAAAGACCGCGATAAAGACATGTATGTGATTGGATTTGAACAGGGCTTGTGAAATGCCTTCAGAATCAAGGCTCCAAGATATGGAGGATGAAGTCCCATCGGGCACTGGGACTACGGATTCAACAGCCAGCACTGACAGTCAGTTTGGCCTAGTGGTTACAGCTCCAGTCTAGAGAATGTGAGTTCTAGTCTCACCTTAGGCATGAAAGCCGGCTGGGTGACTATGGACCAATCACTAGGAGACTGGAAATTCTAGTCCCCACCTTAAACATTCAAGTTGGTTGGGTGACTTTGAGCCAATCAGCAGGAGGCTGGGAATTCCAGTTCCACCTTAAGCATGAAATCCAGCTGGGTGACTTTGAGCCAGTCACTCTCTCTCAGCCCACCTCACAGGATTGTTGTTGGGAAAACAGGAGAAAGGAAGATATGTTGGATATGTTTGCTAAGGAGAAAAAAAGCCTGGGCTGTGCACGAGAGGATTTAAACTGCGCTGAAGCTGCCTTCCGCTGCTAGAAGCAACTTTGGCTGTTTTGGTCCGCCAGAGGCCAGCAGAGCTGACAGGAGATTCGGACAGTGAGGACGTTGGGGAGGGACGTGGGCCAGTCCTGGAGTCTGGGGAAGGCTCTGATGAGAGCTCTGCGTCGGAGGCAGAGAGGGGGCCAGGGCCGTATGACAGTTATCAGCTGCCTCCAGAGTCGGACATCAGTGAGGCAGATGAACAGCTGGAGTCTGTTCCCAGTGTGCGCATGTGCAGAGTTGCTAGACGAAGGGAACAGCTAAAGAACAGGGGTTGACTTGAGAGTAAGGCCACAGGTGGACGATGAATGGCCCCTCCCAGAGGAAATAAAAGAGGAGCGAAAGGGGAGTGGAGTTTGCAGGAGATAATTAGTTTGCTTAATTGGTTCGTGACTCTCTGAGGCTCCTGGCCAAGTTTTGCAGAGATTGGCCTGGCAGCTCTCCAAGCCAGAGAAGGTCTGTGATTGGAAATCCTCCCTTGAAAAACTTTGCTGGATGTGAAGGAGCAGAATTCACAATCAATTAATAAAACGGTTTTTTGTCGTGACAAGGAGTTTGCTTAATGCTCTCGGAAAGCCAAGATCAGAACATTGTCATTTGGCTTCTGTGCATTGTTGCTTTTGACTTCTGCTTTCTTTTGACCTCGGTGTATTCCCGACCAAGACTCTGAGTCATCCCTCGGGCCTTTGCAATCTATTGTGTGGTATTGGAGCTCAGCAATTTTAAGATGGTGTGGATGTCATCTTCCAGAATTCCCAAGCAAGTATTCGGGGAGTTGAAAGTCCACACAACTTTACATTTGTTAGAGTTGAGAAATGCTGGATTACAGGCTTGAATTACATCTTCGCCTTGGCCGCTAGTAGCACTTAGCAATAGCCCTTAAATTTGTACACCACTTCACAGTGCTTTACAGCACTCTCTAAGCGGTTTACAGAGTCAGCCTCTTGCCCCCAACAATCTGGGTCTTTTTTTACACCCCTTGGAAGGATGGAAGGATGACTGAACCTTCAGCTGATCAGCATTGAACTGCTGACAGTGGGCAGATTTAGCCTGCAATACTGCATTCTAATCACTGTAAAGGGAAAGAAGGAAGGAAAGAAGGAAGGAAGGAAGGAAGGAAGGAAGGAAGGAAGGAAGGAAGGAAGGAAGGAATAGCACTTAGACTTATATACTGGTTCATAATGTTTTACAGCCCTCTCTAAGTGGTTTTACAGAGTCAACCTATGTTCCCCAACAATCTGGGTCCTCATTTTACCGACCTCGAAAGGATGGAAGACTGAGTCAACATTGAGCCAGTCAGGATCGAACTGCTGGCAACAGTAAACTATTGTATGCATGCATATATACACAGAGAGAGAGAGACTTCATTTTCTATTTCTCCAACTCCTCTTCTACTGTCTTCCCATCTGTTTGTTTCTTCAAACAAACCTTCCTGATGTTCAATTGCTTAGAATTGCTCCTAAAAGCTGTTCTCCTCCCAGTGTGTGTAAGTAAGTGTGTGTGTGTGTGTGTGTGTGTGTATTGCCAATATTATTCCTCCAGTGCTCACTTCACACCCACATTTTGCCTGCCAACTGCATGGGCATTCTTTCCCTTTACCAATAGCCACAGCATCAAAGGTGACACCAGCCAGAGCATAGAACAACTCAAAGAAGTAGTGTGAAGATTGGAAAATGTGCAGAGACCTGACATATAGAATTGCCAAGAGCCGGACACGATTGAATGTATAACATTCCGTAATGAAACGTCTGCACAATAACAACCAAGAGAGCACCAAGGACAGAGGTTCAGCTCAACCCTGAGCTACAAATATTTTCTTCTGTTGGAATACTAATATCCCAGATACATCACAGAGCTGGCCTTTCCCTTTTGCTCTTATTCCTTTTCTCCCGCATCCTTGACACAGTTAAGATGACATCAACAGACACATAGAGAGAAACTATATTTATACACCACTCAAATCAAAATAGCTAAGATTTAGGAAACAAAAAAACCCCGAAACACATCTTTTCCAACGCCTAGAGAAGCAGGGATTAACACCAGACAAACAACCAAGCAGAAAACAATAACCTCATCGAGGAACTACCAAGGAGGGGGAACAAATCCTTCACAACCAGACCAAAACTGCCAGGGCAAGTCCCACGTATATAAGCAAGGAGCAAATTCCATACTCCATCATATTGATGATGTTACCTAGATGGGTAATTGAAACATCCGCATGCAAAGAACCAAGCTCGGAGAGCATCAAGGGCTCCAAAATTAGTACATAGACCAGGCTTAGATTGTCAGGCTAAACTGACCTACTTATGTTATGTGAATGCATGTCGTAGCACCTTGCTAATAGCAAACCTTTTCCAGGAGTGGGAGCAAATTTAAAGATTACGTCCACTCCACTTGGTGGCTGGTACCAGACGAAAACAAAAGTGAAATAAAGTGAAATTGTGCTGCGCATAATGAAATACATTAGGAAATCAGGAGCGCAATCGTGCTCAGAGGAAAGAAATGAAAAAGCACAAAGTGAAAAGCAACGTGACTGTTGGCTCTAAAAAAAAAACACCCTCTGACACATTCTCCTTTCCCCACCTGAGATTTTTCGCCTTTTTTTGATGCCCTCGTGTGGTCACGATGGAGATGACACCTCCGCTGCAGTTCTCAAAGAGGACTAGCAGTCCGTCAACAGAATCAGCGAATCTTGTGGGGGAGAGGGGAGCAGATATCCGGCCAAGTGTGATTAGACACATAAGGAATTTGTCTTTGGTGCATAGAGCCGCCCTCAGAACCTTCCCCAGACTCCAGGACTGGCCCATCTTCCTCCCCAACCTCCTCACCTCCTCATCTGTAACCAGCTCTGCTGGCAGGTCACAACAAGTGTGTGGATCAGAGGTGGGTTCCTCCCAGTTTGGCCCAGTTTGGCTGAACTGGTAGTGGAAGTCAGGTCTGGGTCGCAGAAGCAGCAGCGACCCAGGCCTGCCATGGCTCCCCCGAACCAATTCCCTCGCCGCCGCTGGGCCGCTGCCATTTTGGATTTCAGTGCCTGCGCTTGTGCAGCTCACTGTAAATTGTGCTGCACATGCGCGCAGAACAATTTACAATGAATAGCACGCATCTGGTGTGCAGTGCATGCCTGACATGTGCAGATGGTAGTAAAACTGGCAGTAACCCACCCCTGGTGTGGATGATCTTCAATGCCGGAAGTAATATCCGTATCTTTTTACATCAAAATATCTATTCGCTTGCTTTCTTTGTACAGTGCAGCATTTCTGAAAGGCCAGGAATTCTGAGAGTTGAAGTCCACACTTCTTAAAGTTGCCAAGTTTAAAAACCCAGGTAGTACATCTCAGCGGAGAAGGAAGGGGATAAAAACCTTTTGCAGTGTTGGTATATTTGGACTAATGGAGAAATAAATCCCATGCGCAGAGAGATGAGGCTGGCAAAGTTTCACACTTCTATACCAAGAAAAGGTTTCCAAGTGTTACGGGGATAAAATTTAATAGGGCTGGTGGCTACTAGAATGAATATATTTTTAATCACGCTGTCCTCCTACTTTTATTGCCATTTTACAGATGTCCGGAGGCTGAAGTGCATCTCTCCTGTACTCTCTCGCTCTTTCTCGCCTTCCTTTTTTCCTTACTAGGAAAAAAGAAATACAAGAATGGTTACGGAGCACATTTTGATTGGAATCAGTAGGAGCCGTTGATTAGGAAGCTCTTGCTGCGAAGGTAGAACGGGTCAGAAAGTGCTTCTGAAGCATAATTGTTGCACTGAGGATTTTTCAAGATGTGGGCCTCTTGTCCTCATCACAGGCACCAGAGGGGGCATTCGGCAGGTTCTGACAGGTTCTGGAGAACGGGTAGCGGAAATTTTGAGTAGTTTGGAGAACTGGCAAATGCCACCTCTGGTTGGCCACACCCCCATCTATTCTCTGCCTCCCAAGTCCCAGCTGATTGGGAGGAAATGGGGATTTTGAAGTATCCTTTCTCTGCCACGGTAGAACACCTACCAAGCCATGCCACACCCACCAAGCCACGCCCACAGAACCAGAAGAAGAGGAGGAGGAGGAAGAAGGAAAAGAAGGAGAAGAAGGAGAAGAAGAAGGGGAGGGAGGGAGAGGAAGAAGATATTCATTCATTCAAGTCCAATTCTTGCCAATTCCATGGGCCAGGCTTCACCATATCTATCATCTATCTATCTATCTATCTATCTATCTATCTATCTATCTATCTATCTATCTATCTATCATCTATCTATCTATCTATCTATCTATCATCATCTATCATCTATCATCTATCATCTATCATCTATCTATCTATCTATCATCTATCTATCTATCTATCTATCTATCTATCTATCTATCTATCTATCTATCTTCTCTCTCTCTCTCTCTCCACTCTTCCTTGGGGAAGATGATATTAAATTCAGGATTTTCCTCACATGTAAACACAATATATGTGTATTGATGTGTATCAAAGAAATGCTGGCAGTGGACGGGCCGCAGGGAATGGAGTCATGGTTGCTAATCTGGGAAAAAAAGGCTTTGTGCAGAATTCAAAAGATCAGGGATTAAAGCCAAAGAAAAGCAACTAAACACGTCGGGTTCATAAACACAGATTATAAATATAACCCATTTTAAGGAGGGAGCAGCATAACAAAAGGGCAGATTTTAAAAAGCTAATAAAACAACCTATTTTTTTTCCAGAAGTAAGCTCCTTGCAAGACGCTGAGCTTGTCGATCAGAAAGGTCGGCAGATCGGCAGTTCGAATCCCTAGCGCCACGTAATGGAGTGAGCTCCCATTACTTGTCCCAGCTTCTGCCAACCGAGCACTTCGAAAGCACGTAAAAAATGCAAGTAGAAAAATAGGAACCACCTTGGGTGGGAAGGTAACAGCGTTCCGTGCACCTTTGGCGTTTAGTCATGTCGGCCACATGACCACAGAGATGTCTTCGGACAGTGCCGACTTTTCGGCTTTGAAACGGAGATGACCACCACCCCCTAGAGTCAGGAACGACTAGGACATATGTGTGAGGGAAACCTTAACCTTTACCTTAACCTCCTTGCAATGGCAGATGTTTATTATTTTTTCAGATCAGAGGAAAACTTTCTACACACAAAAAAAAAGCTGAGTGTAGAACAGGATTGTTGAAACGATCAACCTCGTGAGGTCAAAAGAGTCAATTGTACAGACATTTGCACAACACGCAAATTCGTCAACTAACCAAACACACAGGCAAAAGCTTGCACGAAGCCGACCAAATCAACAAAACTGCATAACCTGTTGAAAAATGGCCGGCATGCCATTCAATGGTCTGGCTGAGCATTTCCATGGAGACAACCTAGACATGAAGCTTTCAATGTTTTGACAAAGGACTGGATGTTAAGTCCATTGTCCCCCTCCCCAGCACCGTCGGAACTCCAGATGGTCGCTAAATAAATGGCTTTAAGTCAAGGATTATCTATATATACCCAGAATAAAATAATTAAAACTAATTGTCGGTTGAAAGCCTGTGAAAAGAGCTGCCTCTTTACAGATGTTTAGCACCTTCCCCAGAATTTCATAGCTATGGCCAAACAGGGGTGTCAGCAGGGGTGGGCGTGGCTTGGTGAGTGTGGCTTGGTGGGTGTGGCAGGGGAAGAATACTGCAAAATCCCCACTCCTCCTCACTCCTGGGGGAAGGATACTGCAAAATCCCCATTCCCTCCCCACCCCACTAACCTGCTTTCCAGCTTCGTTCTCCTGTGCAGGGCAACCAAAGAAGGCCCAGCCAATCATCTGGGACTCGGGAGGCAAAGAATAGATTGGGGGCGGGGCCAGCCAGGGGTGGTATTTGCCAGTTCTCCGAACTACTCAAAATTTCCGCTACCGGTTCGCCAGAAGTGGCTGACTGCCACCTCCGGTGTTCAGGGAGGAGTCATAGACATTGGGATGGAGACCAAAATCCTGAGACACACCTTTAAAAATGTGGAGCTTCAATATAATTGGTTGTTACTGCCATTTTAACTTAATGGACTTCCTTTCCACATCTGCAGGAGACCATGTTCTCCTACCCATATGAAAAGCTTCTATTGCCACTCCATATTTCCTAAATAAAGGGAGAAAAACAAGGGAATAGGACCCCAGAGAGGGGAGATAAACCACCCAATTACGCAGCATATATTTTGCCTCCACGATGCCACAAAAGGGAGGGGGGAAATAAGGTGTGAAGATCCGGGCATACAACATATTAATCACTTCTCTAACATCCAAACACGAAATGCATCATTAACATTCACGGTGATTTCAATTAATTTGCCGCATTGGGAAGAGCAAAGGAGGGGGGGAAACCCTCATTCTCTCATTGGCACGCATGTAAATCACCCACACCCTTGCTGAGAGCAGGGGGGAAAAATGGAAATCTTTATCTAAAATTGTACACAGCTATTCCTTCCTAGCGTGGCTTCCCCAGCCTGCAGCTCGCCAGATGTGCCCGGATTGCAATTGTGAGGATTCTCACCCAGCTGGCTGGGAATTTGGGAGCCTCGGAGCACCAGATTATCTTGAGGGCCTCCAACTGAGATGGATCATTTGCAGGGATTCTTCTGCGTGACATCTAAGGATGTCCCACCAACACCGGACAACAAATGGAACCCCCTTAGCAGGGGTGAAACCCAGCAGGTTCTGACAGGTTCTGGAGAACCTGTAGTGGAAAATTTGAGTAGTTCAGAGAACCGGCAAATGCCACCTCTGGCTGGTCCCAGAGTGGGGAGGGAATGGAGATTTTGCAGTATCCCTTCCCCTGCCATGCCCACCAAGCCACGCCCACAGAACCGGTAGTAAAAAAAATTGAACTTCACCACTGCCCCTTAGTAACAGCAAAGCTGAATCCCAGATTGCTCTGATGCTGACCCTCACTCCCACGCCTCCTCCTCCTCTTCCTCCTCCTCCTCTGATTCTGCTGGAGAAGCTGGTGACTGACAGGCCAGAACATTTACATTTTAGCAATGACTAAGCCATCAGAAATTTCACTCCAAATTCATTCCCAACTCTAGAAGTGCCACCACGACCAGGTTGGTTGCTGGGGTGGCAAAGACCGAACGACAACAAAGAGGCAGATAAAAGAAGAAGAGGACACACACCACAAGGGATATTCTCTTTGAAATCGGCCGGGTCTTAAGTCCCGCGCCAAGAGAAAATGGGAAGTTGTCCTTGACCGGGGTGCTAAACCAGGCATGAAATAGATCAAAATGGAGAGTCAACCCCAAACTGCATTTCATATTTGATGAGACGGAGGGCCACCCCCCACCAAAGGAGTGATCAATAAATCAAAGGAGGAGAACACTTGTATGGGGAGGAGGAAGGCTGCAGAAAGTCACAGCGTTGGGACAGAAGGGGGAAATCATAAGAAAAGATCTCGCCGGTCTCAAAGAAGGAAGATAAAGGAATCTCTCCTCCAATTGATCAACCCGAGCCGGGACAAAATAACAAAATGTAGAGTTGGAAGGGACCTTGGAGGTCTTCTAGTCCAACCCCTACACTATTTCAGACAATCTCATTTTAAAAACCTTCAGTGACGGAGCACCCACAACTTCTGAAGGCAACTTCTGTTCCACTTATTAATTATTCTCCCTATCAGGAAGTTTCTCCTAATTTCTAGGTTGGTTCTCTTCTTGATGAGTTTCCATCTGTTGCTTCTTGTTCTTCCTTGTTCAGACAACAATGTCAAGAGAAGGACTACTAGGAAATCTACCCGGTTCTTTTCTCCACCGTTATGAGACAAATATGTCTTAATGTCTCTTTTGTTCAGGAACCACTTCTTCATGCACGTTTTCTGATTATCGCACACCGTAAGATGTTTAAACTGACTTCTTCCTAATGTGCTGTAAGCTCTTTATTTCACGTGTTACTATCACTGCTCACACAAACATGTTCCCAGAATTGCATTTTTCTTTCTTTCTTCCTTCCTTCCTCCCTTCCTTTCTCCTTCTTTCCCTCCTTCCTCCCTTTCTTTTTTCTTTTTCCTTCCTTTCTTCCTCCCTTCCTCCTTTTTTCTTTCTTTTTTCCTTCTTTCCTTCCTTTCTTTCTCCCTCTCTTCCTCCTTCCTTCCTCCCACCCTTTCTTTCTTCCTTTCTTTGTTCCTTCCTTCTTTCCTACTGCCCTCCCTCCCTCTTCCTCCTCCCTCCCTCCTTCCTTCCTCCTTCCTTCCTTCTTTCTTTCTTTCTTTTTTCCTTCTTTCCTCTCTCCCTCCTTCCTCCCTGCCTGTCTCCCTCTTTCTTTTTCTTCTTTCTTTCTTTCTTTCTTTCTTCTTCTTTCTTTCTTTCTTTCTTTTTCTTTCTTTCTTTCTTTCTTTCTCTTTCTCAGAAGAGTTTGTTGCAAATTTGTCAACAGCGTAAGATGGGAGCCAGCAGGCTTTGCTGAGAAGCCCACCCAATCTGTTTCGCACACAATACCTGGGGAGTTTGCCTTCTTAGTCACAGCCGATGGGAACAATGATCCTAGAACAGCCTGTTTCGCTGCCTGTTACTTTTTCATAGTTTTTCAGCACAAAACTTTTTGTTTCGTTTTTTTTTTTTTTTTTTGCAAAATATGATGTTTTTTTGTTTTGCAAAATATGATTGGAACTTCTACAGGCAGTCCTCATCTTAGAACAGTTCATTTAGTGGCTGTTCAAAGTTACAATGGCACTTAGGACCATTTTTCACCCTTATGAGCGTGGCGGCATCCCCGCGGTCACAGTTGTGGCGGTTGCAACATCCCAGGGGTCAAGCGACTCCTTTGGTGACCTCCTGGAAAGCGAAGTCCACAGAAAAGTGGGATTCACCTAACAACCACGATACTAACTGAATCACTGCAGTAATTCCCTTAACAACTGTGGCAAGAAAGATCATTAAACGGGGCACAGTTCATTTCACAAATGTTTCGCTTAGCAACAGCAATGCTGGGCTCAATTGTGGTCATAAGTCCAGGGCTGCCTGTCCATTCCGTTTCTGCCTTGGGTTTGACTGACGTCCTGATGCTAGCATTCCCAAAGGCGCCTAGAACTCATTCAGAATCCCAGGACTAGATGCAGTCTATCTGCTGCTCTGATCAGGAGGCTCTTTTTTGTTCTTATCCGCTGAAAAGAAAATGAAGCAAGAAAAGCAGCCGGTGAATAGAATTTCTCATCGAAAGGATTCCGGATAAAAACTGAAGAGCTTTGTCTTGATAATCTAGAACTATAGTGCACGGTTTTTGCACTCTTTGAACACACTTTAATCTGCAGAATAACTCCAAAGGATTCTAATTGTCTCTCAGGACTTCCTTCCCAAACGATCCTGCTGATTAGTCCCTAATTGTCAGGGATCCAAGTAACACCCCCAACGAAAGAAGACTCCGAGGCTTGATGTTCCTCAAAGTTCCAGTTCATTAGAGACCAGCCGATAACCCAGTGTTGCCCAGGTATTTATTTATATGGGGAAAATGTCTGGACCAAACGTAATTTCTAATGTTGGATTTTCCCTTTTACCAGAGGGAGCCCCCTTGTGGAATACTGTGAAGCCATTACCATGGCAACTCCACTGCACTGTACAGTAGAAACCATTTGAAGGCACAACAGGCTGTATCTTAACAGAACACATACACACCGAGAGGTTTTAGGGGTGTCTTACCCCCAACAGTATTTATTTCCAGAGAGTAAGTCCTCTGTGTAGTTTGGTTGAAAAGAAGGGAGGAGGAGGAGGAGGAGGAGGAGGAGGAGAAGGAGGAGGAGGAGGAGGAGGAGGAGGAGGAGGAGGAGGAGATGACATCATATTGGCACATCTGGGAAAACCTGAATCTGAAAGCTTCCAGGTTTTCCCCAGTGGCACAGTGGTTAGAATACAGTACTGCAGGCTATTTCTGCTGATCAGTGGCTACCAGCAGTTTGGCAGATCGAATCTCACCAGGCTCAAGACTGACTCAGTCTTCCGTCCTTCCGAGGTCGGTAAAATGAGGACCCAGATTGTTGGGGGCAAGTTGCTGATTCTGTAAACCGCTTAGAGAGGGCTGTAAAAGCATTCTGAAGCGGTATATAAGTCTAAGCGCTATTGCTGTTTCCCCACCCAAAAGAAAGTCCAAGCACCTTCCCAGCACCCACATGTCCATCACATGGTCCAACTCCCTACAACCCCCCCTCCCAGTTTCCCACAAACTAAACGGGGCAGGCCTGAAGATACAACACCCAAGATGGCTTCCAGGCCTGACACAAATGTTATTTGGCGATCGATTAATAAACCGCAGTAATCCTGCCTCTTTGAGATGGTTCTTGTCACTAATACCTTTTGCAAAAAAAGAGAAAGAAAGTAAATTCTAAAGGATTCTAAAACTGACAGATTGCCAGAGCCTAAAATTGATGACTGATGACTTTTCTGCTAAACTGTGATTTATTCTCTCTATTGAAAGCATTATGTTCTTTTCTCCAGCTCCGTGGCTGATGTTTGAACGTGTCCTTTGGGATGGCGGGGGAGGGGAGGGGAATGGGATGGTGGGGGAGGGGAGGAGTTCCCCCACAACTGTTTGGCTTTTCACTAATATGGCATATGGAACAACTCAAGACATCCAATGTTGTTGCTTTTAAGGGAGGGGACCCTAAGCATAGAAATGTAAAGACTAGGGATGACATGATAGCAGTGTTCCAATATGCCCCAAAGAAGAGGGGGTCAGCCTATTCTCCAAAGCACCCGAAGGCAGGACAAGAAGCAATGGATGGAAACCAATCAATGCTAACCCTAAACTAATTAAACCAAAGGAAACTAATCCTAAACCAATGAAATCCTAAATTGCATTAACAGAGGGATACAATCAAGATCAAGGGAGGTGCTAATACCACTCTATAAAGCCTTAGTAAGATCACACCTAGAGTACTGCATCCAATTTTGGTCACCACGCTATAAAAAAGGTGTTGAGACTCTAGAAAAAGTTCAGAGAAGAGCAACCAGGATGATTAGGGGACTGGAGTCTAAAACATACGACGAACAGTTGCAGGAACTAGGCATGGCTAGTCTAGTGAAGAGAAGGACCGGGGGAGACAGGATAGCCATATTCCAGTATTTGAGGGGCTGCCACAGAGAGGAGGGGGCCAAGCTATTTTCCAAAGCACTTGAAGACCAAACAAGGAATAATGGATGGAAACTGACCAAGGAGAGATTCAACCTGGAAATAAGGAGGAACTTTCTGACAGTGAGAGCAGTCAACACATTGGACAGAAGTTGCCTTCAGAGGTTGTGGGAGCTTCGCCACTGGAGGTTTTCAAGAAGAGACTGGACTGCCCTCTGTCAGAAATGGTGTAGGGTCTCCTGCTTGAGCGGGGGGTTGGACTAGGTGACCTACAAGATCCCTTCCAACTCTGTTAATCTGTTAATCCAAGAGAGAACATAACTAGAATTAAGGAGAAATTTCCTGACAGTGAGAACAACTAACCAGGGGAATGGGTTCCTTTCAGAAATTGTGGGTTCTCCATCATTGGAGGTTTTTAAGAAGAGATTAGACAGCCAATTGCCTGCAATGGTATAGGGTCTCCTGCTTGTTCAGGAGATATAATCGGGGATTATTTTAAGATCAGGGCCAGAACGAGATATTTTGGAGTATGTAAAAATTGTACTCTCAGATAAAAATCCCAAAATTACAGCGATGGCAGCCAAATTTTAATGACAGCTATATAAACAAGGTCTTTACTAATACATGAACATCTGATTCTTTTAGTCCTTTTATGTAATATCTCTCAATTTATTCTGTCTGCCAAATTATTTTGTTGTACACTAACGGTTTTGATTCTATCTGAGCTCTCCAAGAATTTTCACTCTAACAAAAAATATAGATGCGTAATACCCATATTAAATATGACTGATGTAGTTAAGATTTTTTTCCCCAACCAAATTGCATCTCTCACCATCCCCAATAAACAGAAGAGGTAGGATTAGACACCTGAGTAGCCAAATACAAGAGAAAATTGATCAAATAGCTTTATCATCTTACTGCACTGCACGTTAGAAAATAGAATAGAATAACAGAGTTGGAAGGGACCTTGGAGATCTTCTAGTCCAACCCCCTGCTTAGGCAGGAAAGCCTACACCACTTCAGACAAATGGTTGTCCAATCTCTTCTTAAAAACTTCAAGTGTTGGAGCATTCACAACCTCTGGAGGCAAGTTGTTCCATTGATTAATTGTTCTACCTGTCAGGAAATTTCTCCTTAGTTCTAAGTTGCTTCTCTCTTTGATTAATTTCTACCCATTGCTTCTTCTTCTACCCTCAGGTGCTTTGGAGAACAGTTTGACTCCCACTTCTTTGTGGCAACCCCTGAGATATTGGAACACTGCTATCATGTCTCCCCTAGTCCTACTTTTCATTCAATAAACATACTAAATTCCTGCAACCGTTCTTCATATATTTTAGCCTCCAGTCCCCTAATCATCTTTATTGCTCTTCTCTGCACTCTTTCTAGAGTCTCCACATCTTTTTTGCATCATGGCAACCAAAACTGAACTCCATATTCCAAGTGTGGCCTTACCAAGGCATTATAAAGTGGTATTAACACTTCACGTGATCTTGATTCTATCCCTCTGCAGCCTAGAACTGTGTTGGCTTTTTTGACAGCTACTGCACACGGCTGGCTCCTATTTAAATTTTGTCCACTAGGACTCCAAGATCCCTCTCACAGTTACTACTCTGTTGTCACTGGCAGAAGCACCACGTTGTTTCCAGAGCAGTCACCTGGGACAGATCTAAATATCCCACGGGCCTCTTTTCCCTTCATTTAATGGAAAGAAATAACTTTCTTACGGGTTTCTTACGTTTCTCTCCAACGACGCCCCCCCCAAAAAAGTCAAATAGAAACTTCTCCCATGAAGAATTTTCAGACCAAAAAATATGGACAGCCAAGAAGAGAACAATCTAGGTAGTCCTCAACTTACGACCACAATTGTGTCCAAATTTTATCTTGCTAAGTGAGAAATGTGTTAAGTGAGTTTTGCCCCATTTTACGACTTTTCTTGCCACAGTCGTTAAGTGAACCACTGCAGTTGTTAAATTACTAACATGGTTGTTAAGTGAATCTGGCTTCCCCACTAGCCTTGCTTGTCAGAAGACCAAAGGAGATTGAGTGGCCCCAGGACTTAGTAAAGTATGGACAATGTTGTGGGAATTCGTTGTTAAGCGGAGCGATGGCATTTGGGAAATTTAGTTTGATGTGGTAGCTGCAGTTGGAGCTGTGCCGTTTGCTTTTCCTCCCTCTCCCTCAATAAAGGTGCATTAAAATGGGAAAAAGGGAAAAACAATGAACAATTATATCCCAATTAGAGAAACAGCAACAGGGAAAGCACAATTAAAGGAATTGGTGTAGGGGAAAATCCACCACACTCGCAGGGCAGCCAAATCAAGTCTGTTGCATGCATAGAGTGCAACGAGAACTTTCTTTTTAATCTACAAAGGCAGCCAAGTAAAACCAAACGGCACTTTTATTCTACTTTTCCTTCTCTTTCTCTCCGGTGCCTGAAAAAATGGAGTTTTGTTATCTAGGTTCAATTTCAGTCTGGTCCCTGAAGTCTAATTCATACAGATGATATTAAAAGATTTGATTCCATAAAATTTACACCAGGGCCCGGGAGAGGGGCGGGCAGCGTCTTCTGGAGTCCAGTTACTGATGCATTACAGGTTGAATTCTTCCACCGCAAAGCAGGCTAGTTCAGGAAAAGACTGAGCTGAGGTTGTTGTCCAGGCTCATGAGGAAAAGCCTGGTTTAAATCAGAAAGCTAAGGCTGGGAGGGACCTTGGAGGTCTTCTAGTCCAACCCTCTCCCAAGGCAGGAGACTTTATATCATCTTGGTCAAAGAATGTCTGGTCTATTTTTGAAAACCTGCAGTGATGGAACACCCACAACTTCTGGAGGAAAGTCGTTCTCACTGTTATGAAATTTATCCTTAATTTTAGATAGGATCTCCCTAAGGAGACGAGGAGATTCCACCCATTGCCTCCCCTTCCTTCCTTCCTTCCTTCCTTCCTTTCCTTGTTTCCTTCCTTCCCTTCCTTCCTTCCCTTCCTTCCTTGCTTCCGTCCTTCCTTGCTTCTCAGTATGTTCCTTCTTTCTACATTAAATCCTCCCTCCATAAATCTATCTATCTATCTATCTATCTATCTATCTATCTATCTATCTATCTATCTATCATCTATCTATCTATCTATCTATCTATCTATCTATCTATCTATCTATCTATCTATCTATCTATCTATCTATCATCTATCTAATCTATTTTAGTATAATTTGAGCCAATCCAGTTGAAGGCAGGACAAGAAGCAATGGATGGAAACTAATCAAGTAGAGAACCAATCTAGAACTAATTTCCTGACAATTAGAACAATTAATCAGTGGAATAGCTTGCTTCAGAAATTCTAAATGCTCCAACATTGGAGGTTTTTAAGAAGAGATTCAACACTCATTTGTCTTAAATGGTATGGGGTCTCCTCCTTGATCAGGGGTTGGACTAAAAGACCTCCAAGGTCCCTTCCAGCTCTGCTATTTGTTTTATTCAGGTTGGAGGAGGGCACAGAACTACAAAAAGAGTTATTCTGTTCAGTTTGTTGACCTCATGCTACCAGCTCCTCTTGTTTCCATGAAAATCCACAACTGAAAAATTAAGAGGCAGTTTCAGAATTTGTGAAGAAACTCACAATCCTATCAGCTTCAATTTCCACACTTGGAAAGATCTTCTGTCTTTTTTAAAAAAAAATCCACCCATATTTATTCCAAGTCCATATTCCTTCAATCCCTCTTTTCCTAGGGCAGGTGGGAAAAGTGACTGAAGCAAAGAACATCTGTCTGAAAATACAGATACCACAGCTGGTGAGCCTTTTCCCCCCCCACTGGCCAAATGTTGAATAATAATGACAAGCTGTAGCAGCTCATTCCTGGATCCTGAAAAGCCTGCGGGTCAATTTTCCCCACAGTGATCTGAGAGACAAGGAACTTATTTCACACTCTGTCTAGTAGAGTTCTCACATTCACTTGCAGATGTGAAATCCAGCAGGTTCTCACAGGTTCTGGAGAGCTGATAGTAGAAATTTTGAGTAGTTCAGAGAACTGGCAAATGCCACCTGTGGCTGGCCCCAGAGTGGGGTGGAAATGGAGATTTTGCAAGCCACACCACACCCACCAAGCACCCACCAAAAAAAATGTGAATTTCACCACTGAAGCAAGGTTCAGGTCAGAATTGTTGCATTTAGTCTGTTTATCTCTTTTTTATCAGGGTGGCATAATATTGATGTTACCGATAGAAGTGTGGTGCAGGGATTGAGATGAAATACAGATAGTAGAGTTTCCGTCCACCTTTAGTGTCAGAAATCACTGAGTCACTTTTGAGCCACTCAAGTTCTCAAAGGCGCATCTGCCGTTTCGCCAGGAGAGAGATTTTGGACCGTGAGAGAGTATATTATGATCAGTTTCCTCCCCAAAATCTGTTTTAAGCATTTTGTACCTTGCTAATCAGAAGCTCTTGGCTGCTTCCTCAAATGCTTTGTTAAAATTAGAATATACTATGTCAGCAGCCTTCCCACAGTCTACTAAAGAAGTTCCCCGATCAAAGAATGAGATGAGATTAATCTAGCCAGGCCTATAGTTGTCCAGACTGACATCTGCTAATTATCACTTTGCATTGAAAGCTGTTACAGATAAATTCCTTCGCGATGTCCTTGACAAGCCAGAGTTTTGTTCAGCCTGATTAGCACCCTTGATTTCTATGCAATATTAGATTTTTGCTGCTTCTCTTCTTCTTGTGCCATATCCGTCATTGGACGTTGGCGATCATGTTGGTGATCCTATTTTTATTAACAGCCGCATGAAAAAGTGCTGTTGGGTTTTGTCCAAATGGGTCTCTTAGATTTGGAAGCCATGATGTTCTTCTTCTACCTGGACCTCATTTGCCTTCCATCTTTCCTTGGAAGATTAAGTGAAGGATGCCCTATTTTTCCAGGTGTCGCATCACATGTCCAAAACATTCTAACTTTCACTTTTATATGGTTTTAATGATTTCCCTTGGCTTTCCCTGGCGGCTTTGCTGCAACAGCAAACTGGGCGGATACGACCTCGTAGACGACCCTCACTCTGTCAAGGACCTTAGAGTACTTGTCTCAAACAATCTAAGCCCCAGAGCCCACTGTGACAGCATTGCCAAAAAGGCATTAAGAGTTGTTAACATAATTTTGCAAAGCTTCTTCTCTGGTAACATTGTATTGCAAACTGGGTCATACAAAACCTTTGCCAGACCAATTCTTGAATACAGCTTGTCTGCTTGGAACCCGCATTACATATTGGACATTAATATGATTGAGTGAGTCCAGAGGTATTTCACAAGAAGAGTCCTCCACTCCTCTGCTCACAATAGAATCCCTTATGCCACCAGGTTTGACATTTTGGGCTTGGACAACCTAGAACTACGCCAACTATGGTCTGACCTAAGAGTAGTACACAAAAATGTCTGTTACAACGTCCTACCTGTCAACGACTTCTTCAGCTTCAACCTCAATAATACACGGGCAAACAATAGACACAAACTCAAGGTAAACCTCTCCAAACTCGATTGCAGAAAATACGACTTCAGCAACAGAGTCTATCAACGCCTGGAATGCTCTACCTGATTCTGTTGTTACATTCTCAAACCCCCACAGCTTCAACCTCAAACCGTCCACCGTGGACCTCACCCCATTCCTAAGAGGTCCGTAAAGGGGGCATGCATAAGTGCACCAGCATTGCTTATGTCCTACTGTCCCCATTGATTTGTACTCATTTCCTTTGTTCGTGTCCATGTTTATACGTATACCTGTTATCTTGAACATTTGACAAACCAAATAAATAAAAAATAAAAATAAATAAACCTTCTCTCCCAACCTGTCCTCGATCTCCTTCCAGGTCAAATGAGAACGGGAGGAGGAATAAGTGGGGAGGAATAAGTCCCATCATTTCAGATTTCAGGCTGAGCCATACAGGAGAGACCCCGTTTTGCTGTCTCCCAAAATTGCTGTAGGTCATTTAAAAAGCCTCTGGATTTGTAGCCCTCCAAAACCCAAGCTAGAGAAAAATAACTTTTGCTGCTTGGATTTCCAAAGCAGGAGAAAGGAGGGGAGAAAAAAAATTATGTACAAGAGGTTAAATGCACAGCTTCTCCCAAGGGGGACAAGACTTACTGTTCGAACCGAGGTGAGCAGGCAAAACTGAGCTCTAATAATGAAAACAACCCCATAATGCCGATGCTGATGAGTAAGAACAACAACAACAACAACCATCATCATCTATTACCAAAGTCTCTTTAGGCATGACAAAAAGCAGAGCCAGGCTTTTAAATGTCTTCCCAAATGAACAAGGAAGAGCAAAATTGGAACCTCCCCAGAGCAAGAATTGAAGCCTTAAGTGTGCGGCTTTCCAATACTTTAAAATATATCTCACTCTGAAGGCCAAGACGGATCTAAAAGGAAGAGATCTTGGCCCAAACCTGACTCTCAAAGTAAACTCTCGACAACACCATGATAACTTTTGCTGGCCTGCTAACCACTTTGGGAAATTGCTTCTCTATTTAAACTGCAGAAAACCTGGCAGGTGATGGACAGTCTCCAAGAGGTCATTTCTATGTAGGGCATCCAAACGATTTGTCGTTCAGGTCAAGTTGGGCCGAGCTGGAATAAACCCTTGTTGGGACCAACAGTTTACAAATGTTTTATGGGAGGCTCTGTCAGGCTCCAAAAACCAAGTAAAACATGTTGAGGTTCTTCCAAGCAGTTTCCTCTGTCGTTCTTTGCCTGCAGACAGAATCTTGCCGAACTAAAGCAAACTACTTATACTTATACCTTTAAAGCTCTTTTCTGAGAACTTCTAGGGAAAAGGTGTCTCTCTTCCTCCCAAACAAACTATCTAAACTTTGCTGTAATGCAGCCTCTCTCTTCCTCCTGGGAATCCAGACTATATTCCACCACAGGCTTCCAGGAGCAACTAATGTATTGGTATTATATTTGTCTTAATTGTCGTGCCTGTATTCCTTCCTTGTTTGAAGCTAATTTTCTCCACTTGCAGAAGTCCTCTTTGGAATGGGGGTTCTTTTTCCTCCCAGAATGCCCTAGGGAAGGGGAATAACAGCCTGTCTAACTGTATTGATGATGTTCCCTAGCTGGATAATGAAACGCCTGCAGGAAAACAATCAAGCTCAGAGAGCACCACGAGACCTCAATTTAACCCTGAGTTACAAATATTCTCCCTTACTGGTACCCTAGAACAGTTCATAACAGGTAGGAAGCATCTTCCAATCTCTCAGATGTGTTCTGACCGAGGATTCCCAAGAGCAGGAAGCAAACTCTTGGTCCCGACAAAAAAAACCTTTTGTTTAAATTCTGCTCCTTCACATCCAGCAAAATCTTTCAAGGGAGGATTTACAGTCACAGACCTTATCTGGCTTGGAGAGCTGCCAGGCCGACATCTGCAAAACGTGGCAAGGAGTCTCGGAGAGTCATGAACCAATGAAGCAAACTAATTGTCTCCTGCAAACTCCACTCCCCTTTCTCTCCTCTTTTATTTCCTCTGGGAGGGGCATTCATCGTCCACCTGTGGCCTTACTCCCAGGCCGACCCGTTCTTTAGCTCTTCCCTTCATCTGGCCACTCTGTGCATGCGCACACTGGGAACAGGCTCCAGCTGCCTCACTGATTTCTGACTCCGAAGGCAGCCCTGGCCCCCCCTCTGCCTCCGACAGAGAGCCCTCATCCGAGCCTTCCCCAGACTCCAGGACTGGCCCATGTTCCTCCCCAACCTCCTCACTGTCCGAATCTGCTGCCAGCTCTGCTGGCCGCTGATGAGCCACAATAAGATGTGAAGCATAGCCAGCTGTGGTGGAACACATCATATTGACAGACAAGCTGATAAAGGCCTGGAGCATGTGCTAAAGAGACTCTGGAGAACCTCACTGCACATTTGTAAGATGATAAAAAATTAACGCCTGAATAAATGATGAGTTAATGTACACATTATTCATTCTTATCCGAGTTTGCTGTGACATTGTCCTAAGCGTGATGTCATCCAAACCCCAGCAAAGAGAAATCTGCAGAGAAAGGCCACAGGAATTCTCAAGTTTAGACTTGAGAAGACCAAGTGGTCCATGAAACATCATTTCCCCAAGCCTTTTAATTGTCTCTTTGTAGTTTTCATCAGCCTCTTTAATGAGATTGTCATTCTTCCACCTTTTGAGACTTCTCTGCTATTACACTATCAGTTTATACCTCGTTTTGGGTAGGGCCTTTGGGGACTTCTGATGTCAGTCAAATTATCATCATTTGTCACAGAACCTAAACATGAAATATTCAGCTGCGTGTCTGCCCTTCAACGTATCTGGTAAATGTTTTGGTCCTGAGTATTTTCTCCCGTTTTCTTCTTCACTGCGAATTGCTGTAGCTGATGTACTTCAATGGCGATCGAAGAGACTGGAAGCATTTGAAATGTGGGATTTACAGGCGGCTGTTACGTATAAGTTGGGTTGGCAAAATCAGAAAGGCAGAAGAACAGCTGGAGACTGTTCCCAGTGTGCACATGCGCAGAGCTGCCAGGAGAAGGGAACAGTTAAGAAACAAGGGTCGACTCAGGAGTAAAGCCACAGGTGGATTGTGAATGGTCCCCTCCCATAGGGAATAAAGAGGGGTGAAATGGGATTGGAGTTTGCAGGAGACAATTAGTTCAATTCATTAGGGCGAAGATCTGTTCCTGACCTCTTGCCATGTAATTGCTGCTACCGTGTGGAGTTTGGAAGATATCGGCCTGGCAACTCTTCAAGCCCGATAAAAGGTCTGTAGTTGTGAAATCTCTTGAAAGATTGTTGGCTGGGACTTTGCTGGAGAGGAATTCCCTTTAACCTAAATAAAAGAGATTTTATCGGGATGAGGAGTCTGCTTCATGATCTTGGGAAGCCTAGGTCAGAACAAAAAACACCATGAATAGAAAGAAATATCTTGAATTTGATGCCCTTTTCTGTAAATACGTTCGCATCCAATGCTAATTTTTCATAGTCTATCAACAGGCAGGTGAGATTTAAAACACAGAATGAAAGGATAATTGAATGAGGTTCCTATATTACTGGAATGTTCTTATTTTCATCTCAAACATGTTGGCGTTAACTACCAGCTCTGTCAATTGGCAAAGACGCCATAGGGTCACAGATATTTCAGCTCTCCGTTTTCAGAGATTTGGCTGCCAAATGTGTTTCAGAAAACTCTGTTCTTCTCCACTTTATGTTAATGCCATCTGCCTAGCAAGTCTGGTAACTTGGCTGTTCAGAATATTAACATGTGCTTGAGGGGGTGTGCATGTTTTCCTATGTGCTCAAGAGTTCTTCCTTCCTCAAAACCAAACATGATCGATCAAATGACCCCAAACCGACAGATTGACTGCAAACACTAGTGCGTCAAATGAATGAAAGGCTGGAGACCAGGGTGTTCTAAACGAGACTCCCTAAGAGCATGAAACAAACTCCTTGTCCCAGCAAAAACCCCTTTTATTAATTTCCTGTGAATTCTGCTCATTTGCATCCAGCGAAGTCTTTCAAGGGAGGATTTACGGTCACAGACCTTATCTGGCTTGGAGAGCTGCCAAGCCGATCTCTGCAAAACTCGGCAAGGAATCTGGAGAGTCACAAACCAATTAAGCAAACTAATTGTCTCCTGCAAACTCCTCTCCCCTTTCACTCCACTTTTATTTCCTCTGGGAGGTTGCCTCTGAAGTTCTGAAGTTCCCAAGCTACAGACAAATGGAGAGGACAGGAACCTAGAATCTTCTGCAGATAACACAACTGCTCTTCCCAATGAGATGTCCACTTACGAGCAGCCTATAAAATATGAGAGAGTTACTTGTCCACAGAGGTGTTCCCTGAATCAGCTGAGCCTGGAGGAACTTATTTTCAGCCTTAATTGCAACTCCAAATGGTTGATAAACCAAGCTTCCTTGAATTTCCCCGCTCCCCCACCTCCTCCTCCTCCTCCTCGTCCTGAAGCCAACTCAGACTTTGCAACATCTTGCATTACTGAATTTTCAGAAGTTTGGTTGTGATGGATATGTGAAAAGAGCCAACTTCCTTTTGTCTTTCTGGCAGTGCCTGCTAATCAAGTTTATTGGATGACCTTGAATTCTAGTATTGTATTAGAGGAACAACATAATGGATTGCTTTCAACGTTTTACAGCTCATCTTCTCCTGAAACAAACAACATTAACTAGGGATTTGTAAAAGAAAAGGAGTATCTGGCTATCCACATGTGTTCGGGTGTTGCGTGTGTCTGGCATCTAAATTGTAGTTAAAATTCATCCGAGTTTCTTGTTTCTCAAAAATCCAATTTAATTTAAAGGCAGGCCATTTCAAAGAGCCAGCTGTTCTTTCCAAAGGCTTTTGGTCCCATCGCCAGACCCATTTCTATTCTGCCTTTCCTCTAAAGGACCATTAGGATCTATCCATGGGAGTCCTTCATCTTATACTAGCTTTCCAAAGTTAGATATTGGCCCGCGGACCCAATGCCTTCCATGTTATTTGCCTTTATATATTTGCCATTATGTTAGAATAGAATGGAAGGGAAGGGAATAGAATAGAATAAAATAGAATAGATTTGAATATAGAATAGAGTAGAATAGAGTAGAATAGAACAGAACAGAGAGTGGAGTGGAGTGGAGTGGAATGGAATGGAATGGAATAGAATAGAATAAAATAGAATAGAATAGAACAGGAGAGTGGAGTGGAGTGGAGTGGAGTGGAATGGAATGGAATAGAATAGAATAGAATAGAACAGAATAGAATAGAATAATTCTTTATTGGCCAAGTGTGATTGGACACACAAGGGATTTGTCTTTGGTGCAGATGCTCTCAGTGTAGATAAAAAGACAAGATACATTCGTCAAGAATCATAAGCTACAACACTTAATGAAAGTCATAGGGTACCAATTACAAAATGGTTATAGCCTTTGATATCAATCATCATCTTTTAATGACCTCATAATACCCCTGTGGAGTGGAGTTTGGGCAACTGAATGGAGCTGAGAGTTTACTGGCTAGATGCCCTTCCTGTTGCCAATGTGGAGTTTTGTTCAGCAGATACATTCTTGACAGGTAGTCTCCTATCTCAACACTAATCAACCTGACTCCACTAAGCCTTCCAACATTGGCCAAGGTGACACCTTTCTTGCACGCAAGAACTTAACTTCTCTCTTTAGAAACCCATATGCTGGAAGATGCCTTCCTCTCTCTCTGGGCCACAAAGTCACTGCATCCAATTACAGGAGACCAGTTGAGACACAGACTATTAAGAAGGTGCCAGAAACCACGGGAAGCAGAAGAGGGAAAGCTACACCTGTAAAGGGTGATGTCTCTTGAGTCACTATTTCAACCACTTCCGACTCTAAGAGTTCAACTCTTGTGACACAGAAAGAGGGCAGAAGGGTCATCTATGCTGGATGGGCCAAAGGGCCAACAGCTTGAAAGACCTTCTGATGCTTTTCAGAGGAGCTACTAGGCTAAGTAGGAGGAAAACCTACATGCATTATGCATCCGGCGTCATTCATCTGAGCCACAGTCTTGCAAACGAAGGAAGGAAGAGATGATACCGACGTAGTCAACCAGCCCTGAGGTCTAAAGAGAACAGGAGCCAGCAGTGGTGCCGTCCAAAAAAAAACACAACTCCTTGACAAGCGCAAGTTGGCCAAATCAATTACGGCAAGATACCTCCAAGTTACAGGAAGACTCCCACGGAGGTCCATGTGGACATCAGGACAGGATTTCAGCCCTTCCCCTCCAAATCATAAGGACTAGAACCAGGGGTGGGCTTCAAAAAAAATGCTTTGCTGCCAGGAGAAGCGGTTTGGGGGTGTGGCAGGCCAAGTTACTATCATATTTTTCGGAGTATAAAACACACCTTTTTCCCTCAAAAAAGAGGGTGAAAATCTGGGTACGTCTTATACACTGAATACAGCATTTTTGGCCTCCTGAAACCCCGCCCCCTTTGCAAAAACAGCTGTGCATAGCCTTTAAGAGGCTTCCATGGTGCTCCTGGTGACTGGGGGGGGGGGCAAATGAGCGAAAAACAGGCAGATTTTTGCTCGTTTTTGTCCCCCGCCCAGGCCCCAGGAGCACTCTATAAGCCTCCTAAAGGCTACGCATTCCCCTTTGTTTGACAAAAAACATTTTTTTGTAAGGTCTGCAGTGCAAAAACTTTTTTTTTAATTTGCTTCTTCAGAATCTTGGTGCGTCTTATACTCTGGTGCGTCTTATACTCCTAAAAATACGGTACCTACTCGGACTAACCGGGCCAAACTGGTAAGAACCCATCTCTGCATTTCATCCCTGTCTCTGCGGCTTTGTGGAGTCAACTTCTTGGCTCACATCCAGATCTCTGGCTTGGGGAACACTGTTTTTCTCCTCCTTTTTTTAAAAAAAAATAAAAATCTCCTTCTCCCCAGAAAGTCTTTTTATTTCCCTACATCCTGGTCATGGACTCATCATCCAAATATCTACCAATGATTCAACGATGCAGAGAGTGCTTGCTATCGGCTTAACGGAAGCTCATTCAGTCTCACGAAGATCCTGGCATGCTTTTTAGTTCAATCTCTTCGGTCCCATAAAATGGGAAATAATGGATGAAAAACACACCTGCATTCCTATTAAGCTCAGCTGAAACTCCTCGTTTGCCAGAGAACATAATTGGGGGGATTTTTCAGCACATTCTGCTTTTCTAGCTAAACAGAACTTTGAGGGCTGTTGTGAGCCTACTCAAGGCATGCAGAAATGATGGGATAATCATACATGATGACAACGGTTTTAAAAATTACTACATAGTTGACTTGTTTCCCACCTTTCTACTTTGTTTGGAGACTGGCACGGCACTCGTTTTCAAAGAAATAATACAACAGCCGAAGAATTGCTTTGAAATAATATAAGTCAATCAGAAAAGAGTCTCAAACTCAGCGCCGAGAATTCAAGTTATGGAATTAGAGGGCGCCAAGCTGAGAAAATGACCTAACTTCCTATTCAAGATTGTAGTCTTTCCACAACTTTGAGAATGTAGAACTTCAATTGCAATCATCTCCAGGAAATGTGGCAAGTGGGTGGTGAAAGTGTAGGGCAACATCTGAGGACCCAAAGAAAGATTGGCCAACAGCAACGCTCAGCCACTTTAAACACTCAAAGAGCAACAAAGACCCTAACCAAAAGCCCCCCATTCAATTCTGGGGCTGACCAAAAGCCCGGTTCCCCCAGCATAGAGTCGCCTCCTAAAGCGGCATCCTTTTTCCTCTGCCGACGGGAAATCCAGTTCCCCCAGCATAGAGTCTTCTCCTAGCCTGGCGCCCTTTTTCCTCTGCTGACCGGAAGTCCAGTTCCCCCAGCATAGAGTCTTCTCCTAGCCTGGCGCCCTTTTTCCTCTGCCGACGGGAAATCCAGTTCCCCCACCATAGAGTCTCCTCCTAGCCCGGCGCCCTTTTTCCTCTGCTGACCGGAAGTCCGGTTCCCCCACCATAGTCTCCTCCTAGCCTGGCGCCCTTTTTCCTCTGCTGACCGGAAGTCCGGTTCCCCCACCATAGAGTCTCCTCCTAGTGCAGCATCTACTGACCAGAAGTCCTGTTCCCCCACCATAGAGTCTCCTCCTAGTGCAGCATCTACTGACCAGAAGTCCTGTTCCCCCACCATAGAGTCTCCTCCCAGTGCGACCTCCTTTTTCCTCTACCTGTCCTAATTGAAAGCCCTATCAATTGTGGAGCCGACCGGCGATAGGGAGCTGCACCAGAGGGATGAAAGAGCCACATGCGGCTCCAGAGCCACCGGCTGCCAACCTCTGGCCTACAGGCTTTGAAATAGGTTGAAAGGAACAACACCTTGGCAGAATCCACGTTATCATAAATTGTACTCAACCGAGTTCTGAAATACTTCTTTCAATGATGGTGGATTTACAAGAAACCAACTGTTCCTCCTGTTGGTTACGAGAAGGAACCTGAGGCTAAGTCATATCTGACAAGATGAAGCTTTGTCCTACCACATACACAACCAGGAGAAGCTATAAAGTTGTGAAATTGCTACTCAAGAAAGATGAGACGTGAAATCGATGAGAAATGGCACCTGTAGTGAACAGCAGAAAAAATGGTGCCCAGGTTTTTTGGCATTCTTAATGACCCAATCAACCTCTTTTGGAAAAAAAGGAGATTCTTGAATTCAATCTGATGCTAAAGAGGAGATTCTTCCATAACTTTTAGATTAATGCATTCTTAGCAGTGGTGAAATTCAATTTTTTTTACTACCAGTTCTGTGGGCGTGGCTTGGTGGGAGTGGCAGGGGAAGGATACTGCAAAATCTCCATTCCCACCCCACTCTGGGGCCAGCCAGAGGTGGTATTTTCCAGTTCTCCCAACTACTCAGAATTTCTGCTACCGGTTCTCCAGAACCTGTCAGAACCTGCTGAATTTCACCCCTGATTTTTGTTTTTGTTTTGTATGTTATCAAGGTTCAAGGCTACATTTTCTCCCTCTATTTAGTGCATTCTAAATCAGAGGTGATATCCAGCAGGTTCTGACCAGTTCTGGAGAACCGGTAGCGGAAATTCTGAGTAGTTTGGAGAACCGGCAAATACCACTTCTGCCTGCCCCTGCCCCCATCTATTCTCTGCTTCTGAAGTCCCAGCTGATTGGGAGAAAATGGGGATTTTGCAGTATCCTTCCTCTGGAGTGGGGAGGGAATGGGGATGTTGCAGTAACCTTCCCCTGCTACACCCACCAAGCCACACCCACTAAGCCATGCCATGCCCACCAAGCCACACCCACCAAGCCATGCCATGCCCACCAAGCCACACCCACAGGTACAGGTAGTTAAAATTTTTACAGGTAACAATTTTATTTACAGGTAGTAAAAAAATTTGAATCTCACCACTGCTCTACATCTATTGTAAAATGCAAACGATTTTGCTCATGTTTTAACTGTCCTAACCAAGATGGTCCAAAGACCAGAGAGAGTCCATCAGCAAACGGCTGAATGACAAAATATGCATAACTCGGAGACAACGAGAGAATCACAATGGAGAGAGTCAAGTGTATTTTCCAAGTGTCTGAAATGCCGTCATGCATAAAATGGAGCAGACATGTTCTCTGTCACCGGAGAGGACAGAAGGAAGCAAGATCAACAGGTGGAAACTGTTCGGAAGGAGGCTGTGGTTGAACATCAAGAGAAATGTACTAACATTATGAGCTCTGAAATAGCAACAGAAGAGAATATTTGTAGCTGGGAGCTGAAGTCTGTAGTGCTTGGTGCTCTCTGAGTTTGGTTGGGGGGGGGAGGTTTTTTACCGACATTTCATTACCCAACCACAAGCTTTTATAAACAAACAGGGAACAAATCCCACACTCACCAGCACTGATGATGTTATCTAGTTGGGTAACAGAATGTCTACAAGAAAACAACCAAGCTCAAAGAGCACAAAGGACCCCATAGTCATCCTCTTCCTCCTCTTCCTCCACACTCCTTCTAGCACTGATGATATTCCCTACTTGGGTAATGAAATGTCTGAAAGAAAACCACCAAGCTGAGAGAGCACCAAGGACCCACAGCCCTCCTCCTCCTCTTCCTCCTCCTCCTCTTCTCCCACACTCCCTTCTCGCACTGATGAGGGATAGGAAGAGGAGGAGAGACGATATGAAGGGGAAGAGGAGGAGAGGAGTAGGGCAGAGGAAGGGGAAAAAGGAAAGGAAAAGGAGAGGAGGAAAGAAGAAAGAAGAGAAAGGAGGGAGGGAGGGAGAAAAGGAAAGAAAAGTAGTGTCAAAACTAAATAGGGGTATGGGATGGTAAGCAAAGCAATCCCGATCATATATTGTAATTTTTAATATGGAAAAACGAATGCTGAAAAGTGTTAAAATATGATAAGAATAATAGCTATGAGAATGTATACCTGTAACTGTATATATGAGACTAAAAATTAAAAAAAAATGTATACCCAGAACTTGTATATATTGTTCCTTGTATAATCTCCATCTTTATCACTTCCTTTCCCCTCCGTCTTTTCCTCTCCACACCTAGTCTAGGAAAGCATTCTTCTTCCGAATGCAGAATATGTTCGCAGCCAATCTTCCGACACCGATTAAGGATTGCAACCCGAGCTGACCTATAAGACGTCACTGTGAAACCGGCCTAAGCTTATTTTCTTAGCCGTAAATCACAGTTGGAAGGGAGAGAAGGAACGCATTTCTCTGGTCCATAGTTGAACCATAAATAAAAGGACCGAAGCAGTCAGCCTCTCTATCACACAAGTCCCTTCACCCACCCCCGCCCACCCCATCTCTAGCATAAATCTTTCAGGGAAAGGATTTGCACATCTTATCAATTTGTCGGGTGAGTGACAGGGCAGGACAAAAAGCCAAATGGGTAAGGCTCACTTTGAATCTGCCCAGTAACTGATTGTTTTGCACGCCTCCAATGTGTGAGCTTCATCTCCATCTAAGAGACATGGACAGGCTTAACTGTAGTTTCAAGTGGGGCAACTGTGAGCATCCCAGACCAAGTCAAGTAAAAAAGAAAAAAAGAAATTATTGGCACGCTGACGAAGTGACCATCAACAAACACATAGACATAAACAACATCTGCATGCCATTCATAAGAGACAATCAAAAAAAAGAAAAGGACCAAAACACCTCCTTGCCAGCAATCAAACCCATATAATTAGCAATTAACATTAAGTTTAACCCTAGGCCAATAATCAAGTGGATTGATGGTAAAGGTTCTCCTCGCACATATGTGCTAGTTTGTTTCCGACTCTAGGGGGCGGTGCTCATCTCAGTTTCAAAGACGAAGAGCCAGCGCTGTCCGAAGACGTCTCCGTGGTCATGTGGCCGGCATGACTAAATGCCGAAAGCGCACAGAACGCTGTTACTTTCCCACCAAAGGTGGTTCCTATTTTTCTACTTGCATTTTTACATGCTTTCCAACTGCTAGATTGGCAGAAGCTGGGACAAGTAATGGGAGCTCACTTCGTTACATGGCGCTAGGGATTCGAACCGCTTAACTGCTGACCTTTCTGATCGACAAGCTCAGTGCCTCACCCCATTCCTAAGAGGTCTGCAAAGGGGGCATGCATAAGCGCACCAGCATGCCTACCGTCCTTGTCCTACTGTCCCCATTTATTTGTATGCCTTTCTTTCATTCATGCCCATGTTTATGTTAATACCTGTTATCTTGTACACGTTTGACAAACTAATAAAAAAAAACAATCCTTCCATCCCCCACCATCCAGTCAGAGCTGAAGAAGCTTCTTGGATGAGAAGCGAAACATCTTCAAAGAAAAAAACAGAAAGTCCCGTTGCCTCCTGAAAAAAAGCACAACCATTGAGACAATCATGACTTGGATGACTGAGACTCTTTATAGACATAAGCTGAAAGAGCATCCACACTGCTCCGAAGAAATGAGTCCAGTTGAATGGATTTTATACATTCTCGTTCCTGAAAATGTGAGAAATTATAATGAAAGGAAGAGTTTCCTGCAAGCTTCAGTTTCTGCAGATTCACTCTTTCAGAAGAAGAAAGAGTGAGAAGACTTGGAGAGATTAGCACATTACATCTTGATATTTCCCCCAATTATTTCAAAGCAGATCTGATTTGTGTTTCTTTTGCTGTTGCTGTGATGCATTTTCCTGGCAAATTCACAGGCAGCCACTATAAAAGCCGTATTATTATAAAACACCTTCAAAGGCTGTTAAGGGAGAATTTCCTGAGAGGAGGAGGAGGAGGAGGAGGAGGAGGAGGAGGAGGAGGAGGAGGAGGAGGAGGAGGAGGAGGAGGAGGAGGAGGAGGAGGACAAAAGAATAAAGCCAACCGTTTTCTTCCCTGCAGTGCTCAGAGCATGATTCCATTCTCATATTCTTCTCCTCCACCTTCTCCTCCGATGTGAAGGATATTCAATTACGTAAAATCAATAAGACGTTTGAAGAAGTTGGTTGGGTTATCCAAACATCATGTTTTCAATTCACAACAGGTCAGCTATATTTTCTGGCACCTGGAAGTGGCAACCGACAATCTGATCTCTTGTGTCCCAGTGCGAGCCACACAATTGTTTCTTTAAGCTGCCGAGATCCTGCAGTTCGATAATTCCAGTGGTTGTTGGTTTTTATTTCTGAAGGTAGAACACAATGAGAAGATAAGCCACTGCGGCTGTGATATTATAAGTCTGCCTTCCTTATTTTTACCAACATCCTAAACTGCGTTGCGCCTAGAATGAGTTGGCAAGAACTCAAAAGAAACGGGTGTGTGCTTGTCCTAGCAGGAGATCCCACTGAGTACGGAGACGGAAAAGGGCAACTAAACCAGGAGGTGGCAGGAACTAGAAATAGAAAGCACTTGCTGACTTACAAAACTCTTTGCCACAACATATTGCAAGGGCCTTTGGCTGAAACAAATACACAGAGATTTCAATGCAGATATACTCAGGAAAACAGGCAGATTGACCAATTGTGCTTTGGGCAATCAGCATGCTTAATTACTTGTCTGCTTATTTACCCTCAGTTTAGCTCCTGAGATCATTAAGTAAACATCTTTATGGAATTTAACTCCTATTAGGGATAGGAGATGTCCAAACTGAGCCTCTGAACTCTAGAAAGAGTGCAGAGAAGAGGAACAAAGAAGATTAGGGAACCGGAGGCTAAAACATACAATGAACCGTTGGTGGAACTGGGTATGTCTAATTTGATGAAAAGAAGGACTAGGGGAGACATAATAGCAGTGTTTCAATATCTCAGGGGTTGCCATGAAGAAGAGGGAGTCAAGCTATTCTCCAAAGCATCTGAGGGTAGAAGAAGCAGCAATGGGTGGAAACTAATCCACAACCTGGAATTAAGGAGAAATTTCCTGACAGTGAGAACAATTAATCGTGGAAAAAATTTGTCTCCAAAAGTTATAAGTGCTCCAACACTGGAAGTTTTTAAGAAGAGATAGGATAACCATTTGTCCAAAATGGTATAAGGTTACCTGCCTAAGCAGAGGGTTGGACTAGAAGACCTCCAAGGTCCCTTCCACCTCTGTTACTTTAATTGCTTCTCCAGCCTGTGAGAAGCATCCTCAGTCTCAAATCCCTTTGCATCCGGAAAGATCTAAGTCCATCCATTCACGTATTTACCGCCAATTCACTTCGACCGTTATAGCTCAGATTCTTGTAGAGAATCTTAGCATGCAATAAACCTGTAGTCAATTGAACAGAGTTGGTCACTGCTCAGTTGTTCACAGGTTCAGAAACTTCAGGACCCTGGAGAGTTCCCCAATGAAGAAGAGATTCCTCTCATTTGGCAATGGGCAATATTTTGTGGTGAGGAAGGATACTTGAAAGATTGAAAGGGGCTAGGGTTGTGGGATGATGGGACAATGAACTAAAGTCATGGGGTTTCCTGTGAAGCAAGAATCTGAAGAAGCCTCTGCCCAATACTTCAGGATGGGTTGCAAGCTTCCTCTGATCTAAGGATACCATCAGAGGAACCCAAGGTAACAAGAGCAGAAACATCCCTGCCAAAATGAATCCTGACCACCTCTTCTGGTTCATATTATTTCTACTACACGTCCCATTCTTGGTTGAAGGAAAGACATCTCCTTCTCTGCCGCCATGATATTCCAAATAGACTTGAAGTTTTCATTACAATTCCTGCAGGAATGGCTAATCAGGTTGGGACAAGAAGAAATTTACTGGGACTGCCTCGCGTTCAGTTTCAGTTTCAAAGTTATTGTAAGCTCCTAAGATACCTTCAAGGAGGCTGTTGCATTGTCCTCCTAATTAGGTTGGCTGTCTCCTTGAAAAAAAAGAGCTGAGTTTGCATTTCTGAACTCAACCCTCAACTATTTGGAATCAACTAATTAAAGAACAAGGAAGATGGTGGCTCAGTGGCTAAGAGGCTGAGTTTGTCAATCAGAAAGGTCAGCAGTTTGGCGGTTCGAATGCCTAGCGCCACATAATGGAGTGAGCTCCTGTTACCTGTCCCAGCTTCTCCCAATCTAGCAGTTTGAAAGTACATAAAAATGCAAGTAGCAAAATAGGAACCACCTGTAGTGTGGAAGTAACAGCGTTCCATATGCCTTTGGCATTGTGTCATGCCGGCCACATGACCATGTACACATCTTCGGACAGTGCTGGCTCTTCGGCTTTGAAACGGAGATGAGCACCGCCCCCTAGAGTTGGGAACGACTAGGGAGGGGAACCTTTACCTTTTACCTAATTAAAGAACAATCTGCAATTGTCCTGCGTGTGCAGAAGATGGAGCATGCCTGGTCTTTTTATTTCCCTTCATTTTTATTGCTTGAATCAAGGAATACTTTCAACAATTGGATAGCAAAATAAATTGTTCTGGTCAGCCCAGTAAATACCAATATTCTTATACGCTGCTTACATCCGACTTTAAAGAAAAGGCGAGGGGGGACAGAAATTGAAAATGGGCACTTTGCAATCATTGGAACGTGCCAACTGCAGCAGATTTCAGAAGAAGGCTCCTTTTGAGATTTTTCTTACATGAAAGAGTGGGCTGTAAAAATAAAACAATAAGCCATCTTTCATCAGCAGGCCTCATGGAGAGCTTTAAATATCGAGCAATTTGGTCCCCCTCAGAATTTTCATAACAGATAGACAAATCTAGAAGAAATGATGCACAGGGAGATCAGGTTCAAACATTGCTTGCAAGATCTTCTTTCAGCTGTTGTCCTAATCGAAACCCCAAGATCTAATCATTGGGGGCTAATGCCCAGGGCTTAATTCATTAATAATTGATGAACTAGAGCATGAAGGAATTTTATGCACCTGGCATGACTAGACTCTGCTCTGATATCAAATGCAGGAAATCGATATCGGCTCAGTAACATACTAAGAGTATATCCAAAAGAGTATATCCTGGCTGGAGAAGGGATCAGCATACTGATGAGGACTGAGCCAGATTCACACATTGTGCTTGTTAAGCCAATGGCTTTAAGTCCACATGTAATGCTAAGCCATAAATTATATACATGGTTTACCTCTCTTTATACACCTGTATATAGGGACGCAGTGGCTCAGTGGCTAAGATGCTGAGCTTGTCGATCAGAAAGCTCGGCAGTTCAGCGGTTCGAATCCCTAGCGCCAAGTAACAGACTGAGCTCCTGTTACTTGTCCCAGCTTCTGCCAACTGAGCAGTTCTAAAGCACGTAGAAAATGCAAGAAGAAAAATAGGGACCACCTTTGGTGGGAAGGTAACAGTGTTCCGTGTGCTTTTGGTGTTTAGTTATGCCAGCCACATGACCACGGAGCCGTCTTCGGATAGCATTGGCTCTTCGGCTTTGAAACGGAGATGAGCAGCGCCCCCTAGAGTCGGGAATGACTAGCGCACATGCCATTTTCTATAGTTATGTGAAGGTAAAACACAGCTATCAGAGTTTTGATCCATCTTTCCTCTGCTCTTAACTTCCCATTTTAAACTTGTACCCTTTGCTCAATGCTGCCCCCATTTTTCCTTCCATCTCACCCCAGAGTTTCCATCTAGGGCCTTTGATTTACTCGTACTTTTCCCTAACCAGCAAGTGCTACCTTTACAAGAACACCAGAAGTTGTCTCATCATCTGTTAATGCAATCCTAAATTGCATTAACAAAGGGATCCAATCAAGACCAGGTGAGGTACTAATACCACTCTATAAAGCCCTAGTAAGACCACTCCTAGAGTACTGCATCCAGCTTTGGTCACCACACTATTAAAAAGATGTTGAAACTGTAGAAAAAGTGCAGAGAAGAGCAACCAGGATGATTAGGGGACTGGAGACTAAAACATATGAAGAACGGTTGCAGGAACTGGCTAGTCTAGTCTAGGGAAGAGAAGGACCAGGGGAGACATGATAGCAGTCTTCCAACACTTGAAGGACTACCAAAGAGAGGAGGGGGTCAAGCTGTTTTCCAAAGCACCCAAAGACCAGACAAGGAATAATGGATGGAAACTGATCAAGGAGAGATTCAACCTGGAAATAAGGGGGAATTTTCTGACAGTGAGAACTATCAACCAATGGAACAGAAGTTGCCTTCGGAAGTTGTGGGAGCTCCATCCCTGGGAACTTTCTAGAGGAGACTGGACTGCCATTTGTCAGAAATGGTGTAGGGTCTCCTGCCTGAGCGGGGGGCTGGACTAGATGACCATAAAGTCCCTTCCAACTCTGTCAATCTGTTCATCTGTATCCAGAGTGGTCAAGGTAGGGCCACTTTCCCTCCACCTGTTCCCAATCCAGTTCTGTGGCTCCCAAACCTTCCCAGATCAAGTCATTGGGATGCCAGAGCTTGTTCAAGAAAAAAAAACCCCAAAGAAGTATCTTGGAGACTGTTTGTGTGTCAAGTACGCGCTGTGTAATAAGGAAGGATCCTTTTGTAAATGCTAACAAACCCGGGGATTTGAACTTGCCCACCCCACCAAATTCTTTTAACCACTGATCCTTTTCTTCTCCAGGAAGGCATTGTCACATCCGATTAATGAGTTCTGGAAAACTCTTTAATTTGTGTTAAAAGAAAAGAGAAGAAATGGCAAGAGCTAAGCCTCAGTGACACACAGAAAGCTCAGGCACCAACGCAGTGATCTGGATAGGAGGTGGGTGGGGGGAAAACCCATCCGAGACAGACAAGACACTGCATGAAACAACAAGACGAGGTGTGAAATTCAATCAGGTAAAACAACAGTTTTGTAAAGAGGGGGAAGGGGGAAACTAAAGAAAAAAGGCAACACCATCAGCCAAAGAAGCGGGCATTGGAGGCGCTCGGTGATGGCTGGCGGTACTTGTAAACTGCTCAGGTCTTGTTGGAGAGCAACCGGTCTGGCCCAGAGGAGGGACCCAGTGAGGAATTAGTCTGGAGGTCAGGCCTGCAGCCATCTTTTCAGGGTTCAGGGTTGTCAGGATTCCAAATAGCATCCAAAAGTAAATCAGAGTCCAAGGCAACGTATTGCTCAAAGTTCCAATTGATGAAGAGAGCCATGTTGGCACATCTGGGAAAACCTGAATCTGAAAGCTTCCCGGTTTTCCCCACCCAGTTGAAAGTTCAAGATCTTCCCCCCACAAGTCCATTACATGGTCCAATCTTCCACTGCCATGCTGGCAGTTTCACCCATCCAGTTCCGGCCAGGTGCAGAGGTGCAAAGACAAAGGATGACCTTGGCTTTCTAGAAATAATTGTGTTATGGCTACATAGAATCTCACTCCTTACAATCCCCCCTCCCATTTTCCCACAATAGGAAAATGCATGAAAGAATAATAGAAAGTGTGGCAGGCCAAAGATCCAAAAGAAAAGATGGCTGCAGGCCTGACAGGCAGCCTCCCCTCAGAAGAAAAGCATATCCTGAAAAGAGAGTAATGTGGGGATTAACATAAGCATAACATAAGCAACTACCTCTCCATAAACACAAGAGGGCAAAGTTTGACTCTCTCCAAATGCCTTTGAGTCTTATCAGGTCTTTCCCAAGCAAAAGCTGCCAGTCGAGGGAGAGTCCTGTATTATTAGCAGTAAACAATAAAGTATCTAGTTTTTGAACTCTACGTTTGTAAGGTGTCAGATTCCGAAAGATGCCCTAATTAATTCATGAACCTCGAGCCAAGTTTCAAACGAAATCCAGTCATTTAGGAGGAGGAACATTTTAGCAATACCTGAGTGGAGTCAGATCTGACCTCACGTAAGTTACCGCTGAACTTTGCTTTCATGTCTCCCCTAGTCCTTCTTTTAATTAAACTAGACATACCTAGTTCCTGCAACCGTTCTTCATATGTTTTAGCCTCCAGTCCCCTATTCCTCTTTGTTGCTCTTCTCCACACTCTTTCTAGAGTCTCCACACCTTTTCTACATCGTGGCGACCAAAACTGGATGCAGTATTCCAAGTGTGGCGTTACCAAGAAGTAGGCAGGATTCTGGCATAAGAACCGCCATTTCCCAGGGAGAAGGCAGCATATGCCTAACTAGATTTTGATGCCAGGACCCATCATATACCAACACTGCCCTTGGTTGATGGGAATTGTAGTCCCAACCCTCTTGAGGGTAGCAGCTTGGGGAAGGACAGATCTATGATGTTAAGGTGGCACCTGCCCAATGAACAAGAAGATCAAGTTATAACTTGCCCTTCCTTAAGGACACAGCAAAGACTGTAGCTTCCAAAAGTATAATTGATATTCTAATCATCAAACATATTCTTTTACTTACCCAATTATGCTATTTATACACTACAGATATAAATGTTCGCTGCTTTGCAGAGCACTTAATAGTACAAAGGGTTTACTTTGAATGCCACTTCTCTGTTCTTATTTAGCACACAGAACATGGAACCCTCGTTCTGAACTCAAGATTAAACTTTGGCTTTGAAGCACACAACAGAACTGGCAACTAATTCTGCAAAAATGCTCCCCTGTATCTTAAAATTCAATTTTATCTCCCGTGTCTTCATCTAGATTGTTCCTGGAACTTCTAAAGAGCAGGCTGATTTTGTACCTCCTACAAATCACAATTAAATCTTCGTCTGCAGAGAACTTTGTACTATTATTACCATGGATACTATCAACATTTTCTCACCTCTCTTTCAATAATTCGCAGTAGCATGCAAGGTTCTCCCTCATGTTATCTTAACAGTCAGTTCTCACTGGGTCTTATAGAGCATGCTCGCCCCTGTTTTTCAAGCATAGTTTTTTTTTAATAAACTACAATTCACGAAACACATTAAAACATCCAACACACATGTTACACGGTTAAGGGTATTAGGCCAAATCGATGTGTGACTGGTTAAACAATCTGTGTGTAACTAGATGAGGGGTCCTTAAACACTCAACCTTAAATACGCAACCTTAAACACTCAAAGAGCCACAAAGGTCGTAAACAGAAGCCCCATGTTCAATCCTGGAGCCAACCGGAAATCCTCCCCACCCCACCATAGAGTCTCCTCCTAGCACGGCATGCTTTTCCTCTTCCTGTCCTAACCGAAAGTCCTATCAATTGTGTAGCTGACCAGAAAACCCGCCCCTTGCCATAGAGTCTCCTCCTGGCACACTCTGCTTCCCCCCCCCTAACTGAAGCTCCTCTCAAAATTGTGGTGCCGACTGGCGACAGGGAGCCGCAGCAGAGGGATGAAAGAGCTACATGTGGCTCCAGAGCCGTGGGTTGCTGACCCCTGAACTAGATCAAGGTCACCAAATAAATTTTACGACTGAGTTTTGACCTGGATCTCTTTGTAGCTGGCTTCAATATGTAACTGTTACATCCTACTGCTTGAAGGAGCAAAATACAACATACCAGTATCAATACAACAATGCTGATAAAGGGGACTATCTCTAGCTCAGGGTTCAACTATGAGGTCCTTGGTGTTCTCTGGTGTTCCTTGTACACATTTCATGACCCAACTAGGTAACATCATCAATGGTAGAAGGGAGTTAGGTTTGCAGGGGGCCTCCAGTGATGAAGCTCCCATAATTTCTGAAGGCAACTTCTCTTCCACTGGTTGATTGTTCTCACTTTCAGAAAAAAACTCAGTTTAAATCACCTTTCCCAATTCCTTTCAGGGGTAGAGCTGTAATATAGGAAACCTGGAGTGACAGAATCAAAGAGTTGGAAGGGACCACTTAGGGTTAGGGTTAGCTCCGCATGAATTCGTAGAGCAAAACCGACACTGCCATTGGATTCAGAGCCCATCGGTATGGTTAGGAGGGGGAACGCTTTTTGAGCCGTCCTTATGTACATTTCCTGGTAAAATACATGGGAAAATCCCATTGGGGAAAATTCCACTTAGGGTTAGGGTTAGCTCCCCATGAATTCGTAGAGCAAAACCGACACTGCCATTGGATTCAGAGCCCATCGGTATGTTTAGGAGGGGGGACGCTTTTGGAGCCGTCCTTATGTACATTTCCTGGTAAAATACATGGGAAAATCCCATTGGGGAAAATTCCACTTAGGGTTAGGGTTAGCTCCCCATGAATTCGTAGAGCAAAACCGACACTGCCATTGGATTCAGAGCCCATCAGTATGGTTAGGAGGGGGGACGCTTTTTGAGCCGTCCTTATGTACATTTCCTGGTAAAATACATGGGAAAATTCCATTGGGGAAAATTCCACTTAGGGTTATGGTTTGCTCCCCATGAATTCGTAGAGCAAAACCGACACTGCCATTGGATTCAGAGCCCATCGGTATGGTTAGGAGGGGGATGGCTTTTGAGGCGGCCTTATGTACATTTCCTGGCAAAATACATGGGAAAATCGCATTGGGGAAAATTCCACTTAGGGATAGGGTTAGCTCCCCATGAATTCGTAGAGCAAAACCGACACTGCCTTTGGATTCAGAGCCCATCGGTATGGTTAGGAGGGGGGATGGCTTTTGAGCCTGCCTTATGTACATTTCCTAGTAAAATACATGGGAAAATCCCATTGGGGAAAATTCCACTTAGGGTTAGGGTTTGCTCCCCATGACTTCGTAGAGCAAAACCGACACTGCCTTTGGATTCAGAGCCCATCGGTATGGTTAGGAGGGGGGACGCCTTTTGAGCCTGCCTTATGTACATTTCCTGGCAAAATGCATGGGAAAATCCCATTGGGGAAAATTCCACTTAGGGTTAGGGTTAGCTCCCCATGAATTCGTAGAGCAAAACCGACACTGCCATTGGATTCAGAGCCCATCGGTATGGTTAGGAGGGGGGACGCCTTTTGAGCCGTCCTTATGTACATTTCCTAGAAAAATACATGGGAAAATCCCATTGGGGAAAATTCCACTTAGGGATAGGGTTAGCTCCCCATGAATTCGTAGAGCAAAACCGACACTGCCTTTGGATTCAGAGCCCATCGGTATGGTTAGGAGGGGGGATGGCTTTTGAGCCTGCCTTATGTACATTTCCTAGTAAAATACATGGGAAAATCCCATTGGGGAAAATTCCACTTAGGGTTAGGGTTTGCTCCCCATGACTTCGTAGAGCAAAACCGACACTGCCTTTGGATTCAGAGCCCATCGGTATGGTTAGGAGGGGGGACGCCTTTTGAGCCTGCCTTATGTACATTTCCTGGCAAAATGCATGGGAAAATCCCATTGGGGAAAATTCCACTTAGGGTTAGGGTTAGCTCCCCATGAATTCGTAGAGCAAAACCGACACTGCCATTGGATTCAGAGCCCATCGGTATGGTTAGGAGGGGGGACGCCTTTTGAGCCGTCCTTATGTACATTTCCTAGAAAAATACATGGGAAAATCCCATTGGGGAAAATTCCACTTAGGGTTAGGGTTAGCTCCCCATGAATTCGTAGAGCAAAACCGACACTGCCATTGGATTCAGAGCCCATCGGTATGGTTAGGAGGGGGGACGCCTTTTGAGCCGTCCTTATGTACATTTCCTAGAAAAATACATGGGAAAATCCCATTGGGGAAAATTCCACTTAGGGTTAGGGTTAGCTCCCCATGAATTCGTAGAGCAAAACCGACACTGCCATTGGATTCAGAGCCCATCGGTATGGTTAGGAGGGGGGACGCCTTTTGAGCCGGCCTTATGTACATTTCCTGGTAAAATACATGGGAAAATCCCATTGGGGAAAATTCCACTTAGGGTTAGGGTTAGCTCCACATGAATTTTTAGATCAAAACCGACACTGCCTTTGGATTCAGAGCCCATCGGTATGGTTAGGAGGGGGGACGCCTTTTGAGCCTGCCTTATGTACATTTCCTGGCAAAATGGATGGGAAAATCCCATTGGGGAAAATTCCACTTAGGGTTAGGGTTAGCTCCCCATGAATTCGTAGAGCAAAACCGACACTGCCATTGGATTCAGAGCCCATCGGTATGGTTAGGAGGGGGGACGCCTTTTGAGCCGTCCTTATGTACATTTCCTAGAAAAATACATGGGAAAATCCCATTGGGGAAAATTCCACTTAGGGTTAGGGTTAGCTCCCCATGAATTCGTAGAGCAAAACCGACACTGCCATTGGATTCAGAGCCCATCGGTATGGTTAGGAGGGGGGACGCCTTTTGAGCCGGCCTTATGTACATTTCCTGGTAAAATACATGGGAAAATCCCATTGGGGAAAATTGCACTTAGGGTTAGGGTTAGCTCCCCATGAATTCACAGAGCAAAACCGACACTGCCATTGGATTCAGAGGCCATCGGTATGGTTAGGAGGGGGGACGCTTTTTGAGCCGTCCTTATGTACATTTCCTGGTAAAATACATGGGAAAATCCCATTGGGGAAAATTCCACTTAGGGTTAGGGTTAGCTCCCCATGAATTCGTAGAGCAAAACCGACACTGCCATTGGATTCAGAGCCCATCGGTATGGTTAGGAGGGGGGACGCCTTTTGAGCCGTCCTTATGTACATTTCCTAGAAAAATACATGGGAAAATCCCATTGGGGAAAATTCCACTTAGGGTTAGGGTTAGCTCCCCATGAATTCGTAGAGCAAAACCGACATAGCCATTGGATTCAGAGCCCATCGGTATGGTTAGGAGGGGGGACGCCTTTTGAGCCGGCCTTATGTACATTTCCTGGTAAAATACATGGGAAAATCCCATTGGGGAAAATTCCACTTAGGGTTAGGGTTAGCTCCACATGAATTTTTAGATCAAAACCGACACTGCCTTTGGATTCAGAGCCCATCGGTATGGTTAGGAGGGGGGACGCCTTTTGAGCCTGCCTTATGTACATTTCCTGGCAAAATGCATGGGAAAATCCCATTGGGGAAAATTCCACTTAGGGTTAGGGTTAGCTCCCCATGAATTCGTAGAGCAAAACCGACACTGCCATTGGATTCAGAGCCCATCGGTATGGTTAGGAGGGGGGACGCCTTTTGAGCCGGCCTTATGTACATTTCCTGGTAAAATACATGGGAAAATCCCATTGGGGAAAATTGCACTTAGGTTAGGGTTAGCTCCCCATGAATTCACAGAGCAAAACCGACACTGCCATTGGATTCAGAGCCCATCGGTATGGTTAGGAGGGGGGACGCTTTTTGAGCCGTCCTTATGTACATTTCCTGGTAAAATACATGGGAAAATCCCATTGGGGAAAATTCCACTTAGGGTTAGGGTTAGCTCCCCATGAATTCGTAGAGCAAAACCGACACTGCCATTGGATTCAGAGCCCATCGGTATGGTTAGGAGGGGGGACGCCTTTTGAGCCGTCCTTATGTACATTTCCTAGAAAAATACATGGGAAAATCCCATTGGGGAAAATTCCACTTAGGGTTAGGGTTAGCTCCCCATGAATTCGTAGAGCAAAACCGACATAGCCATTGGATTCAGAGCCCATCGGTATGGTTAGGAGGGGGGACGCCTTTTGAGCCGGCCTTATGTACATTTCCTGGTAAAATACATGGGAAAATCCCATTGGGGAAAATTCCACTTAGGGTTAGGGTTAGCTCCACATGAATTTTTAGATCAAAACCGACACTGCCTTTGGATTCAGAGCCCATCGGTATGGTTAGGAGGGGGGACGCCTTTTGAGCCTGCCTTATGTACATTTCCTGGCAAAATGCATGGGAAAATCCCATTGGGGAAAATTCCACTTAGGGTTAGGGTTAGCTCCCCATGAATTCGTAGAGCAAAACCGACACTGCCATTGGATTCAGAGCCCATCGGTATGGTTAGGAGGGGGGACGCCTTTTGAGCCGGCCTTATGTACATTTCCTAGAAAAATACATGGGAAAATCCCATTGGGGAAAATTCCACTTAGGGTTAGGGTTAGCTCCCCATGAATTCGTAGAGCAAAACCGACACTGCCATTGGATTCAGAGCCCATCGGTATGGTTAGGAGGGGGGACGCCTTTTGAGCCGGCCTTATGTACATTTCCTGGTAAAATACATGGGAAAATCCCATTGGGGAAAATTGCACTTAGGTTAGGGTTAGCTCCCCATGAATTCACAGAGCAAAACCGACACTGCCATTGGATTCAGAGCCCATCGGTATGGTTAGGAGGGGGGACGCTTTTTGAGCCGTCCTTATGTACATTTCCTGGTAAAATACATGGGAAAATTCCATTGGGCAAAATTCCACTTAGGGTTAGGGTTAGCTCCCCATGAATTCGCAGAGCAAAACCGACACTGCCATTGGATTCAGAGCCCATCAGTATGGTTAGGAAGGGAGATGGCTTTTGAGCCTGCCTTATGTACATTTCCTGGCAAAATACATGGGAAAATTCCATTGGGGAAAATTCCACTTAGGGTTAGGGTTAGCTCCGCATGAATTCGTAGAGCAAAACCGACACTGCCATTGGATTCAGAGCCCATCGGTATGGTTAGGAGGGGGGACGCCTTTTGAGCCTGCCTTATGTACATTTCCTGGCAAAATACATGGGAAAATCGCATTGGGGAAAATTCCACTTAGGGATAGGGTTAGCTCCCCATGAATTCGTAGAGCAAAACCGACACTGCCATTGGATTCAGAGCCCATCGGTATGGTTAGGAGGGGGGATGGCTTTTGAGCCTGCCTTATGTACATTTCCTGGCAAAATGCATGGGAAAATCCCATTGGGGAAAATTCCACTTAGGGTTAGGGTTAGCTCCACATGAATTCGTAGAGCAAAACCGACACTGCCATTGGATTCAGAGCCCATCGGTATGGTTAGGAGGGGGGACGCCTTTTGAGCCGTCCTTATGTACATTTCCTAGTAAAATACATGGGAAAATCCCATTGGGGAAAATTCCACTTAGGGTTACGGTTAGCTCCCCATGAATTCGTAGAGCAAAACCGACACTGCCATTGGATTCAGAGCCCATCGGTATGGTTAGGAGGGGGGACGCCTTTTGAGCCGGCCTTATGTACATTTCCTGGTAAAATACATGGGAAAATCCCATTGGGGAAAATTGCACTTAGGGTTAGGGTTAGCTCCCCATGAATTCACAGAGCAAAACCGACACTGCCATTGGATTCAGAGCCCATCGGTATGGTTAGGAGGGGGGACGCCTTTTGAGACGTCCTTATGTACATTTCCTGGTAAAATACATGGGAAAATCCCATTGGAGAAAATTGCACTTAGGGTTAGGGTTAGCTCCCCATGAATTCGTAAAGCAAAATCCACACTGCCATTGGATTCAGAGCCCATCGGTATGGTTAGGAGGGGGGACGCCTTTTGAGCCGTCCTTATGTACATTTCCTGGTAAAATGCATGGGAAAATCCCATTGGGGAAAATTCCACTTAGGGTTAGGGTTAGCTCCCCATGAATTCGTAGAGCAAAACCGACACTGCCATTGGATTCAGAGCCCATCGGTATGGTTAGGAGGGGGGACGCCTTTTGAGCCGTCCTTATGTACATTTTCTAGTAAAATACATGGGAAAATCCCATTGGGGAAAATTCCACTTAGGGTTAGGGTTAGCTCCCCATGAATTCGTAGAGCAAAACTGACACTGTCATTGGATTCAGAGCCCATCGGTATGGTTAGGAGGGGGGACGCCTTTTGAGCCGGCCTTATGTACATTTCCTGGTAAAATACATGGGAAAATCCCATTGGGGCAAATTGCACTTAGGGTTAGGGTTAGCTCCCCATGAATTCACAGAGCAAAACCGACACTGCCATTGGATTCAGAGCCCATCGGTATGGTTAGGAGGGGGGACGCCTTTTGAGGCGGCCTTATGTACATTTCCTGGCAAAATACATGGGAAAATCCCATTGGGAAAAATTCCACTTAGGGTTAGGGTTAGCTCCCCATGAATTCACAGAGCAAAACCGACACTGCCATTGGATTCAGAGCCCATCGGTTTAGTTAGGAGGGGGGACACCTTTTGAGGCGGCCTTATGTACATTTCCTGGTAAAATACATGGGAAAATCCCATTGGGGAAAATTCCACTTAGGGTTAGGGTTAGCTCCACATGAATTTTTAGAGCAAAACCGTCACTGCCTTTGGATTCAGAGCCCATCGGTATGGTTAGGAGGGGGGATGCCTATTGAGCCTGCCTTATGTACATTTCCTGGCAAAATGCATTGGAAAATCCAATTGGGGAAAATTCCACTTAGGGTTAGGGTTAGCTCCCCATGAATTCGCAGAGGAAAACCGACACTGCCATTGTATTTAGAACCCATCGGTATGGTTAGTAGGGGGGATGGCTTTTGAGCCTGCCTTATGTACATTTCCGCTCAATAGGCGTCCCCCCTCCTAACCATACCGATGGGCTCTGAATCCAATGGCAGTGTCGGTTTTGCTCTAAAAATTCATGTGGAGCTAACCCTAACCCTAAGTGGAATTTTCCCCAGTGGGATTTTCCCATGTATTTTACCAGGAAATGTACATAAGGACGGCTCAAAAGGCGTCCCCCCTCCTAACCATACCGATGGGCTCTGAATCCAATGGCAGTGTCGGTTTTGCTCTGTGAATTCATGGGGAGCTAACCCTAACCCTAAGTGCAATTTTCCCCAATGGGATTTTCCCATGTATTTTACCAGGAAATGTACATAAGGCCGGCTCAAAAGGCGTCCCCCCTCCTAATCATACCGATGGGCTCTGAATCCAATGGCAGTGTCGGTTTTGCTCTATGAATTCATGGGGAGCTAACCCTAACCCTAAGTGCAATTTTCCCCAATGGGATTTTCCCATGTATTTTACCAGGAAATGTACATAAGGCCGGCTCAAAAGGCGTCCCCCCCCTACTAACCATACCGATGGGCTCTGAATCCAATGGCAGTGTCGGTTTTGCTCTGTGAATTCATGGGGAGCTAACCCTAACCCTAAGTGCAATTTTCCCCAATGGGATTTTCCCATGTATTTTACCAGGAAATGTACATAAGGCCGGCTCAAAAGGCGTCCCCCCTCCTAACCATACCGATGGGCTCTGAATCCAATGGCAGTGTCGGTTTTGGTCTACGAATTCATGGGGAGCTAACCCTAACCCTAAGTGCAATTTTCCCCAATGGGATTTTCCCATGTATTTTGCCAGGAAATATACATAAGGCCACCTCAAAAGGCGTCCCCCCTCCTAACCATACCGATGGGCTCTGAATCCAATGGCAGTGTCGGTTTTGCTCTGTGAATTCATGGGGAGCTAACCCTAACCCTAAGTGCAATTTTCCCCAATGGGATTTTCCCATGTATTTTACCAGGAAATGTACATAAGGCCGGCTCAAAAGGCGTCCCCCCTCCTAACCATACCGATGGGCTCTGAATCCAATGGCAGTGTCGGTTTTGGTCTACGAATTCATGGGGAGCTAACCCTAACCCTAAGTGGAATTTTTCCCAATGGGATTTTCCCATGTATTTTGCCAGGAAATGTACATAAGGCCGCCTCAAAAGGCGTCCCCCCTCCTAACCATACCGATGGGCTCTGAATCCAAAGTGGAATGGTTAGGAGGGGGGACGCCTTTTGAGCCGTCCTTATGTACATTTCCTGGTAAAATACGTGGGAAAATCCCATTGGGGAAAATTCCACTTAGGGTAAGGGTTAGCTCCCCATGAATTCGTAGAGCAAAACCGACACTGCCATTGGATTCAGAGCCCATCGGTATGGTTAGGAGGGGGGACGCCTTTTGAGCCGGCCTTTTGTACATTTCCTGGCAAAATACATGGGAAAATCCCATTGGGGAAAATTGCACTTAGGGTTAGGGTTAGCTCCCCATGAATTCACAGAGCAAAACCGACACTGCCATTGGATTCAGAGCCCATCGGTATGGTTGGGAGGGGGGACGCCTTTTGAGCCGTCCTTATGTACATTTCCTGGTAAAATACATGGGAAAATCCCATTGGGGAAAATTCCACTTAGGGTTAGGGTTAGCTCCACATGAATTTTCAGAGCAAAAGCGACACTGCCTTTGGATTCAGAGCCCATCGGTATGGTTAGGAGGGGGGACGCCTTTTGAGTCGTCCTTATGTACATTTCTTGGTAAAATACATGGGAAAATCCCATTGGGGAAAATTCCACTTAGGGTTAGGGTTAGCTCCCCATGAATTCGTAGAGCAAAACCGACACTGCCATTGGATTCAGAGCCCATCGGTATGGTTAGGAGGGGGGACGCCTTTTGAGCCGGCCTTATGTACATTTCCTGGCAAAATACATAGGGACTACCTTTGGTGGAAAGGGAACAGCGTTCCATGCACCTTCGGTGTTTTAGTCATGCCGGCCACATGACCACAGCGATGTCTTCAGACAGCGCTTGCTCTTTGTCTTTGAAACAAAGATGAGCACCGCCCCCTAGAGTCGGGAACGACTAGCACACATATGCGAGGGGAATCTTAACTGTTACCTAACAAGGTTTTGTTATTGTGGCTTATTCGCACACCAGCAGGATTGGGAAATTAATCCTTGGGATACCTTATGTGCTTGAATGTAATACAGAGAGTCCTGAAGTTGCTATCACAACTTGCTATCAAAATTTCTGTTGCTAAGTAAGACAGTTGTTCAGTGAGTTTTTCCCCAACAGAGCTGGGGCCTGTTCCAGATGCATGCATGTGCAGAGCTGTTAGGAGGGGTGAACAACAGAGGACAAGGAGTCAACTCAGGAAGCAAAGCACACATTGACGCTGGAGGATAAATAGAAGGAAAAGGAAGTGGTGGTCGTAGGAGACAACAGTTTGTATTTCTGAAGATTTTGCTCATTGTATTTCATGCCTCAGAGACTGCTTGCCAGAACTTACTGTAATTTGCAGCCTTTCAGCTGGGAGTTCACAGCCTTGCAATTATCGGTCCAATAAGGTCTTACTGCAGTTAACTCTTTGAAGGACTATTGCCTATATGCCATTAATTCACAGGAGATAAATAAAGAGGGTTTTTTCATGACAAGGAATCTGTTTCTTGTTTATGCTAACGCTGGGTCAGAACAAAAACATGATCTCCTGTTCAAAACCAGCTTATTTAAGCAACAAAAAACCCCTCTTCTTTAAAAGCAAACAGCTCCTAGTTACACACAATGTTGCCCTCCCATCAACATTTACAAATTGTGCTCCTTCCATCTGTCCAGTCAATTATTTTGTGCAGTAGCCCGTTCGCTTCCTGTCTATCTTTCTTTTCCTCCCTTTTAAAGCAGCGTTTCTCAACCGTGGCAACTTCTCTGGAGACTTTGCATGCAAATTCCCTCTAACAATTTTATGAGCCAAGACCAACACTTCGCATTTACTTACTTTACAGCCCTGTTTCTCAACCTTGGCAGCTTTCAGATGGGTGGACTTCAACTCCCAGAATTCCCCTGAGTAGAATGCCCAAGATGGCTTGTTCAGCCTTTTGACTCCACCCTCCGAGGGCTGAATTTTGACTCCGATGTTTGTCTGATTGCATTGCAGCCTTTTCTCCCTCATCTCCTACAGTTGAATGTGGGTTGGATTCAGGGGTACCCATTAACAGATTAACAGAGTTGGAGATACAGATTAACAGAGTTGGAAGGGACCTTATAGGTCATCTAGTCCAACCCCCATCCCCACCCCGTTCAAGCAGGAGACCCTACACCATTTCTGACAAATACAGAGTATCATTTAACGTGGAATAGGTTTTATCAATGGTTAGAGAGAAGAGGTAAAGATTAGAAGAAAGAGCATTGTTATGTGTAAGTAAACTATGATAGTTGTTTATAACTATAAGTATGCGAATATAATTAATAGGATCCTTAAATAAGCTAATATAATTATCAATATGGTTGGAATCACTATGTGTATTACTACTACTACTACTACTACTACTACTACTACTACTACTATCAGTATATCTGTTACTTTTTCTTTTTTTCTTCTGTAAAATGGAATGCTCGGACAATAAACTGTATTCAAAATACTTATATACAAATTTTTAAAAACGGACTTAAAAAAAAAACCAGATTCACAGAGTTGGAAAGGACCTTTTAGGTCATCTAGTCCAACACCCTGCTGAAGCAGGAGACCTTACACCATTTCTGACAGATGGCAGTCCAGTCTCTTCTTGAAAGCCTCCAGGGATGAAGCTCCCCCAACTTCTGAAGGCAACTTCTGTTCCGCTGGTTGATGGTTCTCACTGTCAGAAAATTTCTCCTTATTTCCAGGTTGAATCTCTCCTTGGCCAGTTTCTGCCCATGATTCCTGGTCTGGCCTTTGGGTGCTTTGGAAAATAGCCTGACACCCCACCTCTCTATGATACCACTCACATATTGCTTCCTTGAGGTGTAGCAATATACGATTGTTAGGTGTCATAGTTGGACACTCATCTCCAAAGTTCTAGATGACCTCATGTGGTTTCCCGAAGATGTTGAATAGCTCAGGGACAAGTCAGACCCGAAGACCAGCTGGCTGGCGGGGGGTGCATGCGCATACACATTAGAGCTGGGCTGGGGTGATGGCTGGCGTGTAGGATCTCCTGCTTGGATAGGGGGCTGGACTAGATGACCTCCAAGGTCCCTTCCAACTCTGTTAATCTGAATCTGAATCTAAAGCCTTGGGAATGGAGGGGGGGGATTGCGGTCAGCAGATGAATATATTTCGCTGAGTAGAATGCAACTCTTTATTAAAATAACAGATGGGAGGTTAGCGCTTTGAGGTCGAGAGGATCAGGAAGCATGGAGTCTGGCGTGGCTGAACTATCATTAGTCACAGGCAGCAACCGAAGATCAGGACATTGAGGCTGGACCTCTGGAGGAGGTGGCCAGGTCGGCCACATCTGCTGAAGCAACCAGCTGTTGTAAGCAACCCCAAGGGAACGGCCTTTGCGTTCCATCTGTGCTCCAGACTCAGCATCAATCCATATACAAACTCCAATTTGTGGGGTTCTCCCAAAATACTAAATCCAAAATGAAACAGTCCACGGCGATGTTGGCCACCTTTTGAAATTGCTGGTTGAAGTTGTTGCAGGACCTCAAATATCGGCCTCTGAGGATCTTCTCGGGGCTCTTTTCTTATAGGGTCTCCTCAGTGGTGGGATTCAAAAAATATTTACTACTCGGTTTCTGTGGGCTTGGCAGGCTTGGCTTGGTGGACGTGTCAGGGGAAGGATACTGTAAAAATCCCCATTTCCTCCCAATCAGCTGGGACTCGGTAGGCAGAGAATAGATGGGGGCGAGGCCAGCCAGAGGTGGCACTTGAGAGTTCTCTGAACTGCTCAAAATCCCCGCTACCGATTCTCCAGAACTGGTGACAACCAGCTGAATATCACCTCAGCTGCCTTCAGAGCCAGAGATCAGAGGGCAGAAGAACAGCTGGAGCCTGTTCCCAAGGTGTGCAGGCACAGAGCTGCCAGGAGAAGGGAACAGCTAAGGAACAAGGGCCGACTCGGGAGTAAAGGCACAGGTGGACAGTGACTGGCCCCTCCCAGAGGGAATAAAGAAGAGCAAAAGGGGAGGGGAGTTTGCAGGAGACAATTAGTTCAATTTGTTAGGGTGAAGATCTGTTTCTTTTTGCCAATTAATTGCTGCTACAGCGTGGAGTTTGGAAGATATCAGTCTGGCAACTCTCCAAAGTCTATAATTGTGAAATCCCATGAAAGACTGTTTGCTGTGACTTTGCTGGAGAGGAATTCCCTTTAACTTAAATAAAAGAGGGTTTATCAGGACAAGGAGTCTGCTTCATGCTCTTGGGAAGCCTAGGTCAGAACAGTAAGTCCCATTTTCCAGTGCCATTTCAACTTTGAACAGTCAATAAATGAACTGTCGCAAGTTGAGGATTACCTGTATCTTTGGCACGGACTTGCAATAGAAATCTGGGTTTTCTGATAGATTATTTTTTTACTGCATTCCCTCGATGTGAGTCTCCGGATTGTCTAGTCCAGTGTTTTTCAACCTTGGCAACTTGAAGATGTCCGGACTTCAACTCCCAGAATTCCCCAGCCAGCATTCGCTGGCTGGGGAATTCTGGGAGTTGAAGTCCGGACATCTTCAAGTTGCCAAGGTTGAAAAACACTGGTCTAGTCAGATAGAAAGACGCACTCGGCACGCTGCTTTAGGCCTTAAAACCACTGGGTCCCCATTATACTTCATCCTTGTTATCAGTGCAAACCTAATTCCGGATCATCCATCGGCGAGTCTCGTCTCTTGCAAAATTCCACCTCTTCATCCTTGGACAATAAAAGTAATTCTCCTTTTATCTTCCCTTCTTTGGCAAACAAAAGTGCCGTTTGACTCCGGCTGCAATCCCCACATTTTCTGTCTTTCTGGGGTTTAGCAGATTATGAGCCGGCATTTGGCTAAGATCAGGAAAGCCAAATTGTGAAAATGCTCTGTAGAAAGAACGCCGTTTGATAGAAAGAGGCCGGCTGGTACTTCTTTGGAGAAGACTCTTAAACAGTCCTCTTTTTTTAATCAATGAAGGATGATATTTGTAGCTCAGGGTTGTATTGTTGGGTCCTTGGTGCTCTCCGAGCCTGGTTGTTTTCTTGCAGATGTTTTATGACCCAACTAGGTAACATCATCAGTGCTAAAAGGGAGTGAGGCAGAGGTGGGCTGCTACCGGTTCGCACCGGTTTGGGCGAACCGGTAGTGGAAATTGAGACTGGGTCACCAAACCGGTAGGGACGCAGGCTGGTCATGCCCCCAAACTGGTTCCCCGGTCGCCATGACATTTAAAAAAATGTTTTTAATGTTCTGCACATGCGCAGACCTATTCACAGGCAACTGCACACACATGTGGATCACACGAAAGTTAGGAGGAAGAGGAGGAAAAGTAGGAGGAAGTGGAGGGCAAGAGGAGGGAGAAGAAGGGGAGGAGGAGGAAGAGGAAGAGGAGGAGGAGGGGGGAAGAGGAGGGGGAAGAAGGGGAGGAGGAGCAGGGAGAGGAGGAAGAGGGAATGGAGGAGGAAGACGAAGAGGAGGAGGAGGAGGGAGAGGAGGGAGAAAGGAGAAGAAGGAAGAGGAGAAGGGAGAGGAGGAGGATTATAGGGTCCTTGGTGTTCTCTTACCTTGGTTATTTTCTTGCAGACATTTCATTATCAAGCTAGGTAACATCATCAGTGCTAGAAGGGAGTGAAGTTTGCAGGAGGGAGGAGGATGAGAAATGTGGGGTCCTTGGTGTTCTCTGAACCTGGCTGTTTTCTTGCAGACATCTCATTACCCAACTAGATAATATCATCAGTGCTAGCATGAGTAACGAAATGTTTGCAAGAAAACAACCAAGCTCAGAGAGCGCCAACGACCCCTCAGCTCTCTTTATCCCCGCTAGACACATTTTCTAAGCCTGCAGCTAGCATCTTCTGCCTTTTTTCTGAGCCTACAAAAAGCTCTTCTCTCATCCAAGCGACGCTCGGAGAGCTGATGGCAAGCAGACAAGCCCATCTGACACATCGGCTGGCTCGCTTACTGGCTGTTTTTGCCATTTCAATTTCTCACCTTCCTAAACAGCACACACATACTCACACACGCAAACATATCGATCATCTGCTCAACCAAAACGTTGCGTTTCACAAATGCTCCCTTTCCGCGCAGCAAGCGGAGATGGGAGAGAAGCATTTGGCACCCTTTAAATCACCTTTTAGATGGGGTGGCTAAAAGAGACGCCCCCCTAACTGGCATCTTCAGGAGGAAGGCCAAAAAAATTCCAACAGTTGGATTTGTCCTCACTGCCTTCACCATCCCAAAGTTGAGCTCTGGTTTGTAGAATCGACCTGGGAACATCGCCCTGGTTGGATGGAGGAAACAGAAATGGTTCTACTCAGTGGTATCGGAAGGCAGCCAGCATAATTTCGCTGGTATGTTGAAAAATGCTTGGCAGCCATCTCCATCTGGCCAGATTTAGACCTCAAGCGACGGCTGGCATTCCCCAGCAGATGAAGACAACCTCCGGAAAATATTGGCGTAGGACTCGCGCCTGAGGGCCAAACAAACAAACCAGGTTCTTATTTGTTTGCTATTCTTCTGGATGGTACGAGCATTGGTTGGTTGAGCTGGGATGCTAATCAATTAAAAAACAGAACTGCGGAGCTAGTGATAAAACAAAAAACAAAACGAAACAAAAAACACACCCCAAAAGATAAAATTGGACACTGAGAATGAAATCATGCAGGGATAAAATGGAACGGTAGAAGAACAAGATTGATACTGACACAAACATCTAGAGATCTTTTTCTAAAGGACGAGAAGAAAAAGGAGAAGTCCTCCCTAGGAAGTTCGGGGTGATGGGTGAGTAAGTATCCACTCAGGGTTCTAGATCAGTGGCCCCCAACCTTTGGGGCATCAGGAACTGGTTCTGTGGATAGAGGCTTTCCCACGGACTGGAGGAGATGCGGAGCTGGCAGCAGATTTGGACAGTGAGGAGGTTGGGGAGGAACCTGGGCCAGTCCTGGAGTCTGGGGAAGGCTCTGATGAGGGCTCTGTGTCGGAGGCAGAGAGGGGGCCATGGCCGTATGCCAGTTATCAGCTGCCTTCAGAGTCAGACGTCAGTGAGGCAGACGAGCAGAAGGAGCCTATTCCCAGTGTGCCCATGCACAGAGTTGCCAGATGAAGGGAACAGCTAAAGAACAGGGGTTGTCTTGTAAGGCCACAGGTGGATGATGAATGGGCCCTCCCAGAGGAAATAAAAGAGGAGTGAAGGGGGAGGAAGAAGAGGAGGAGAGGGAGGAGGAAAAAGAGGAAGAGGAGGAAGAAGAGAAGAGGAGGAGGAGGAAGAGAAGGAAGAGCAGGAGGAAGAGAAGAGGAGGAAGAGGAGGAGGGGGAGGAAAAAGAGGAAGAGGAGGAAGAGAAGAGGAGGAGGAAGAGAAGAGGGGGGAAGAAGAGGAGGAGGGGAGGAAGAAAAAGAGGAAGAAGAGAAGAGGAGGGGAAGAAGAGGAGAAGGAAGAGGAGGAGGAAGAGGGAGGGGAGGGGAGGAGGTAGAGGAGGAGGAGGACAAGAAAAGGGGGGATGAGGAGATACAGGAGGAGAAGGAAAAAGAGGAAAAGATTGTGATGTCAAATAGCTGGAAATTTAGCAACAGCCAATCTATTCTTTATGAGCTCCCCAGGAAAGGGGGAGAGAGAGAGAGAGAGAGAGGGAGGGAGGGAGGGAGGGAGGGAGGGAGAGAGAGAGAGAGAGAGAGAGAGAGAGAGAGAGAGAGAGAAACATGAGGAAGGAGATGGGTCAGGAGGGCTATTAGCATAAAAACGTGGCCCCCAAAGCAGAATTTGATGAATAATAGCAATGCAAATTGGAGAGAAACAATCTAACGCCTGTTAAGGTGCAAGTTACAATCTAGACTCCTTACGCAGCTCTATGTACAGATGGTTATTAGCCCTGCCAACTAAATGGAATTTCCATTTATTGGTGCCGAGGCTCTCGGAATACCAATTGGGGTGGAAAAATAACGGGAAACCCTGCTTGGGGTTAGCAGCTTGGGCACACTTTCCTGCCTCACAAGAATATTCGAAGGTAAGTGAAACATTGAAGGAAGTTCGGAGACACATTAGATCACCGGGCCAACACAAGCGCATCTAGTCAAGGCTTTGGTGTAACATAACATATGCTCATTCTGTGGCCGCCCAGGAAAGAGTCAGGCACGGGAAAAGTTTTGCGGCTCCCGGTGTTGTTGTTTTTTCCTATGGGAAATGGATCAAATGGCTCTTTGAGTGTTTAATTCCCAATTCCTGCAACTGTCCCTTATATGTTTTAGTCTCCAGTCCCCTAATATTATAGCAGAATTGTATTCCCCCCCCCCACTTCAAATCCCATCCTTTGAGCTCCGGGCATCACATTCTTTCCCTCTTTACTTTCCCCCTAATATCCACTCTCCTTTCCAAGGTGCCAATGAGCCCTGGGGCCTCACCAGATTTCGAATGTGCTATAAACCCCTGATCACTTCCTCTTCCCTTCCAGGTTCACACAACGGAGAAGAAAGGGGGCAGCCCCCCCCAAAGAACGGGAAAGTGTGCCCCAAATGATCACGCTGGGTTGCATTTTGTTATCTTGCCTCTATCCTGAAGCTGCACCGCATCTATATTTGGTTTCCTCTTGGCTCAGGATTCCCATAAACGCCTTCCTCCTGCCACTGTTAAAAGCTTTTGTCCTGTCCTATTCATTGAGTAACTGCTCCCAGGAGGCCCATGCTCCTTCTCTCTTTTCAATGCGCTCCTTGTTAGCTCACCTCCAAGTTAAAAACAGCCGCTTCCCAGATTGAGAATCGTTTAGAAGCTCCACAAAGTGGCAAGAGGGGAGGAACAAACCCGCCCACCCACCCCAATGCCAGTTACTCCTCTTTCCCTCCTAAGAAACATCCCTGCAAAGCTTAACGGAAGCAATAGCCTACTTAAATAGTGAAAGGAGTTAAAGCAACATTTTTTGGGGGTGGGGGAGTGCGGTTTGTATTATAAGTTGGTCTCCCACACTGGTGAAATTCAAAATTTTTCCCCACCGGTTCTGTGGGCATGGCTTGGCAGTTATGTGACTGGGTGGGCGTGGCTTGGTGGTCATGTGACTGGATGGGGGTGGCTTGGCGGTCATGTGACTGGGTGGGCATGGCTTGGTGGTCATGTGACTGGGTGGGGGTGGCTTGGTGGTCATGTGACCAGGTGGGCCCCAAGCAGGAACCTCACAGGGTCACAGAGAGCTCAAAAAGCAAACTATCACGCGTTACACAAAAACAACACAAAAGCTACACAGTTGATTCACACACAATGCAAAAGCAGCTGGACTTCACAGACACAAAAACTTCCTGACAATCCCGCGGCATAGCTGATTGTCACAGCTGATCGTCGGAACCTTTTTTAAAACTTTTTTTTAGCATTTTGCCTGAACTAGTATTTTTTTTTAAAAAATGCTAAAAAAGTTAATAAAGAATTCCAATGATCAGCTGTGTCGCACAAGCGTCGAACCATTTTGGTTTTTTTTAATTAAAGCATTTTTTATTTTTAACAGTAGGATCTTTACTACCGATTCAGGCAAACCATCCCGAACACCCCTGATTTCCCATAAACTGCCACTGGTGGGTTGTGATCATTAATGAAACACAAAGTACCCTCTTCATATTATATGCCATAATATAGGCTCCATCACTGGGGGGGGGGGGGACTCCAGAATTGTTAAATATATTAATGTTTTGGGTTTGGACTGCTGTCCTAAGAATACACCCCACTTCTGAAAGTATAAGTCTAAACCAGGGGTTAGAAACCCACGGCTCTGGAGCTGCATGTGGCTCTTTCATCCGTCTGCTGCGGCTCCCTGTTGCTCAAAATATGTGTCACACCCGCCAATGTGTGATACCCACCAGCATGGGATTTAGTGAGCTTTTTGACCCCCGGTAGGCAAACCATGGATAAATCCAAGAAAAGAAAAGTTTCAGAAGAAAAAAGAACGTTTAATTCAACTACATCAGGGGTGTCCAAACTTGGCAACTTTAAGACTTGTGGACATCAACTCCCAGAATTCTGGGAGTTGATGTCCGCAAGTCTTAAAGTTGCCAAGTTTGGACACCCCTGAACTACATAATATGCTAGTTCTGTGGCCGCTCAGGAAAGAGTCAGGCACGGGAAGAGTTTTGTGGCTCCGGGTGTGTTTTTTTTTTTCCTGTGGGAAACGGGTCCAAATGGCTCTTTGAATGTTTAAGGTTGCTGACCCCGGTCTAAATTATATTATCAGTTTTTTAATGCACTATAACAATCTGGGGACAGATTAAAATTGAAACTCGGCTGTTCTCGCAAACACGGGCTCCCCTTCCGACCGCTTATTCCAAAGACCTCCCCTGTAATTTAAATTTCAGAGACAGGCCAGGGCAAATCAAAGACAGGGCAGTTCAAAGTCTGAACAATTAGGAATGAATCAGATTTGAGAAAGAGATAGAAAAAAGAAAGGAAAAGAAAAGAAAAGGTAGGCAGAGGACCAAAAATAGCTTTGAAAGAATTTGAAAAGAGGCATTTGGGATGCGCATTGAATTAGGGAGCACTTTGAAGTGCAACTTTGGAAACCCAACCCACATTCTGACTATGAATCCACAGCAACCCAAAAGACACATAAGAGAATGACAGAGTTGGAGGGGACCTTGGAGGTCTTCTAGTCCAACCCCCTGCTCAAGGGGGAAACCCTATGCCCTTCCGGACAAGTAGCTGTCCAATCTCTTCTTAGAAGACTTAAACTAACTTTATTATCACTTTGAATGTACACTAATCAGCATACATTGAAGTCAAATTTTGTTGCATTATGGCTCTCAAAGGGTCACCACCTCCCATATACACTACATCAGGGGTCACAACTTGTGGCTCTGAATCCGAGAGTTCCAGGTTTTCCCCACCCAAAAGAAAATCAAAGATCCATCCTCTGCACTCACAGGTCCATCACACTGTGATCTTGATTCCATCTTTGCTTCCCCCCCCCCCCTTCAATGTGAAGGCACATCCAGGAGTGGGATTCAGCCAGTTAGGAACGGTTCAGGCAAATGGATGTTAATTTTGCATCTGGTTCACCGAACTGGTAGTTGAAAGGACTGGCTGGCCCCACCCACCCCTCCCCTTCCCTCCCCAGAGTCTCCATGCAACTCGTTCATCATGCCAGGTAAGTGCAGGGCCTGCGCGGAGGCTCTGGGAGGGCAAAAAATGGGCCTCCCAGAAGTTCTGGAAGTCTGGAAACGGGCTTGTTTCGGGCCTCTGGAGCCTGGGGGAGGCCGTTTTCACCCTCCCGGATGCTCGAGGAAAGCCTCCGGAGCCCCGGGAGAGTGAAATTGCAACACACACACACCCCTGTGGTGCAGGAGGTCGAGTAGGCCACCCCAGCAACCAGGCAGAGAACTGGTTGCTAAAAAAAATTAATCCCACCCCTGGGCACATCCACACTCAAACAGGGTTGAAACCAACCGAATCCTCCCTGCATGCAGTCAACCATCCCCACCTGGCCTTCCTGAAAAGCTTCTGCTCTCCAAAGACTTCCGAGGCAAAGAATAAGATGTCAGAATTTGGATGCACCGGAGAGTAAAGCTCTTCTTAATTTATTTCTCCGAACGCCCGGCGTCTTTTCCATCCTCTCCAAATTCCGTTCAAAGTGAGTTGAACTCTGAAGTTAAATAGCTCCCAGTGGGTGGCATTCATTCAGCTGCCAAGAGTGGGGAAAGAGAGAGAGAGAGAGAGAGGTCTCCAGCAGCAGATGGCCTTTAAACAGGGCACATGCTCCCCTTAGAGACTTCCCACATGGATCTCCGAGCTTCACAGGAGGAGAAAGACCGGTGAGAAAGATACAGAGGAGATGGAAACGAGCAGCGATCAAAGTTAACTTTTTTGGGGGGTAACTTGGCAGGTTTTGCTTAAACTCCCTTTCCTGCCAAGACAGGTTTTTAAAATCTGGCAACAACTAACTGCAGGAGCTTCACCAGTTAGGTGGCTCTTAAGAAGTCCCACCACCTTCTTAGCAGCTCCCTATGTCAGACCTGGAAGCCCTGTTTTTCCTTTGAGATTTCAGGCCTGCCACATTTTCTATTGTGGGGGTGGGTTTATACAGAGCATGGGTGATATGTAGCCATAACAACATTCTTTCTCCAAAAATCAAGGCCACCTTGCCCTGCAGCTGCGACGAGGTGACCGGGAGGCATCTAAGTAAGAATTGTATCTTATGATTCATGATGAATGTATTTATGATGACTATGATCATGATTGATGACTTATAGCTTTTATGTACAATGAGAGCTTATGCACCGAAGACAAATTCCTTGTGTGTCCAATCCCACTTGGCCAATAAAGAATTCTATTCTATTCTATTCTATTCTATTCTATTCTATACTATACTATACTATACTATACTATACTAATACTAATACTAATACTATACTATACTATTCTCAATAAAGATTGTATGTATTGTATTCCCTTCCCTTCCAAAGACTCTTTTCTTTCTATCCTATCCTATCCTATTATCTATTCTGTTCTGTTTTCTATTCTATGTTCTATTCTAATCTAATTTCTATTCTAATTTCTATTCTATTTTCTATTCTACTCTATTCTAATAATCATAATAAACGTATCATCCTCATCGAGAATGAAAAAAAAATGCCTTGTAGCATAAATCTTTCTGTTTGTTATTCTTGGTGGTTTTCGAAAGGAATAGCCAGAACTAATGACTCACCCTGTTAGATGTTTGTAATGACCCCAATAATGGAGTCATAAAATGTGAAGTCCGATGAAAGAAAAATCGTAATGCAGGGTAAGAAGAGAAGAAAAAGAGGCAGACCAGATACAGAAAAACGGAGCTGGGTCCGAATCAAAGCGAAGGATCCAGGCATGGCCAAGGGACGGGTTGCTTCAGATATCCCAGCAATCTTCCCCAACATGGTACCCTTCGTTGGACTCCAAGCTCCACAAGCCACAGCCACTTTGCTTGGAATCACAGAGGCTGGGACATCTCAACCGAATGTAATTCAATAGCCACCTCGCTCTGACTGTGGCATCTTGATGACGTAGTCTCAACTTACGACCACAGTTGAGACTAGAATTTCTGCTGCTAAGCAAGGCGTTTGTTGAGTCACGCCCCTTTTACGACCGTTTTTCACACACTTGTTAAGCAACTCATTGCAGTCGTTAAGTGAATTGAGGTCATTAAGCAAATCAGGCTCCCCCCACGGGCTTTCCTGGTTGGAAGCCAGCTGAGAAGGGGGCAGCTGGAGTTCATGTGACCCCAGACGCGGCAACTGTGGCAACTACACACCGGTTGGCAATCACTCACATCTGGGTCACACCTCGGTGGGGATGCTGCTTCGGTTGCAAGTGGGAGAATGGGGTGTAACTCACTCTTTTCAGTGGTGTTGTAACAAGCTGCCCAGAATTGCTTTGAAGTGAAATGGGAGAAAGAAAGAAAGAAAGAAAGAAAGAAAGAAAGAAAGAAAGAAAGAAAGAAAGAAAGAAAGAAAGAAAGAAAGAAAGAAAGAAGGGGAGGGAGGAAGGACAAGAGGGAGGGAGGAGGAAAGGAAGGAAGGAAGGAAGAGAAAGGAAGAAACAGGAAGGAAGGAGGGAGGGAAGGTGGGAAGAAAGGAAGGAAAGGGAGATAGAGAGAAAGGTAGAGAAGGAAGGAAGGAAGAGAAAGAAAGAGGGAAAGAAGAGAGTGGGAGGGAGAGAAGGAAGGAAGGAAAAAAGAAAGAGGAAGGGAGAAAGGAAAGGGAGATAGAGAGAAAGGGAAAGAAGGAAGGAAGAGAAAGAAAGAAAGAAAGAAAGAAAGAAAGAAAGAAAGAAAGAAAGAAAGAAGGGGAGGGAGGAAGGACAAGAGGGAGGGAGGAGGAAAGGAAGGAAGGAAGGAAGAGAAAGGAAGAAACAAGAAGGAAGGAGGGAGGGAAGGTGGGAAGAAAGGAAGGAAAGGGAGATAGAGAGAAAGGTAGAGAAGGAAGGAAGGAAGAGAAAGAAAGAGGGAAAGAAGAGAGTGGGAGGGAGAGAAGGAAGGAAGGAAAAAAGAAAGAGGAAGGAAGAAAGGAAAGGGAGATAGAGAGAAAGGGAAAGAAAGAAGGAAGAGAAAGAAAGAAAGAGGGAGGGAGGGAAGGAAGAAAGCAGGGAGGGAAGGAGGGAGGGAGGGAAAGAATGGGAGGAGGAAGGAAGGAAGGAAGGAAGGAAGGAAGGAAGGAAGGAAGGAAGGAAGAGGGAGGGAGGAGGGAAGGAAGAAAAGCTACTTTGAATGGTTATAAGTCGAGGACTAGCAATACTGCAAAGGACAACCTGGGTTGAGCTGCCCCATCCGAGGAGAACCTGAATGCCGAGAAGAAGACCTGTGTTCCCACCGCCTTCCCTGAGCTGCCTGTGGCTTTTGAGGGCAGGCTGGCAGCCTGTGGTGCCACCTCCGCTTATCTTGTCCTTACACCTTTGGATTTTAATTACAGGCTGGGCTCCTCTTTGGCCCAGATGCTGTAGCATCTCCCCCCAGCCTCAGCGCTCGGAGGGATTCTTCCCCACAATAAGAGAGTCGGCACAAGCTGTGAATGGAGAACCGTGTCAAGATAGGGGGAGGGAATCATTTCTTCTTCTTTTTTCCCACTCTCCCCCTCCTTCCTTTTCCTCTCCAGCAAACCAAAGATGGGATTGGAAATGTCAAGCTGCGGGCACAGGAGTTCTGCTCACGTACTTATCATTCTCCATAAATTGTTCCGTCGTTTGTACTATTTAGAAGCTCTTCTCCGAAAATCAGACAAGCTGCAAACCCAAGGAGGGCTTGAAAGACGCCAAATGGGACCCGTGTTAACTTAGGCTCTGTGTGTGTGTGTGTGTGTGTGTGTTTGCCATTGCCTGCCGGAAGTGTGAACTGTCTCCTCCTGGGAGAACACTTGTTTGCAAAGAATCTTCTTCCAAAAGGCCATTTTTCTCGCACGCAGCAATATTTATTTTATTAGTTTAGTTTAGTTTTATTTAATTTCTAATTATTTCCAGTCATTTTTAGTTATTTTTACTTATGGATTAGATAAATTCTGTCAAGACTTTTAAATACAGCCACAATCACTCCATGCACAAGCGGAAACGTATGACTAGTTTTTTTCTTGTTCTTTCTTTGTTCGTTCCCGCTATAATTTTGCACCAGTGCGGCTAAAACCAATTTCGTTGTATTTATTTTGTATAATGACAATAAAGACTACACTACTACTTTAATAGATATAAGTATAGACATGATTAGGAATACATGAAATGGACATGAATACAAGGGAAGGTAGGCATGCTGGTGCACTTATGCACGCCCCCTTTACGAACCTCTTAGGAATGGGGAGAGGTCCACAGTGGACATTTTAAGGATGAAGCTGTGGAGGTTTGAGGATATAACAACAGAGTCAGGTAGGGCATTCCAGGCATTGACCACTCTGTTGCTGAAGTTGTATTTTCTGCAATTGAGTTTGGAACTGTTTACCTTGAGTTTGTATCTATTGTTTGCCCGTGTACTACTGAGGTTGAAGCTGAAGTAGTCGTTGACTGGTAAGACGTTGTAGCAGATAATTTTGTGTACTACGCTTAGGTCAGACCACTGCCTCTTTGTGATGGAAATCTCCTTTTTAAAGCATCTCTGCCAGTAAGGATGCCCCATACTTTAGGGAAGAACTCCCTTCTTTAGCATCCCTAACTTAACAGGTTCAGTTTTTCACTTAACGACTCTGGCAGGAAAGGTTCTAAAACGGGGCAGCGTTTATTCAGCCGCTGCCTTGCTTAGCAACAGAAATTCTTGGGCTCAACTGTGGTCATAAGTCGAGGATTAACTCAATCTTTAAAGGACGTGGACTTCAACTCCCAGAATTCCCCAGCCAGCAGGTGGGAGAACGGATAACGCAACCGATGCTGAGTGCAGTCAAGGTTGCCCAGGACCCTAATTTGATGAGATGGATGGGATCTATTTTGGGAAATGTTGGAATCCCAATTGGGAATTGTTTGCATTGAGAACACTTAGATTCGAAAATAAGGTAAAGGTTCCCCTCGCATATGTGTGCTAGTTGTTCCTGACTCTAGGGGGCAGTGCTCATCTCCATTTCAGAGTCAAAGAGCCAGCGCTGTCCGAAGACGTCTCCGTGGTCATGTGGCTGACATGACTAGACGTTGAAGGCGCACGGAACGCTGTTCCCACCAAAGGTGGTCCCTATTTTTCTACTTGCATTTTTTACATGCTTTCGAACTGCTCGGTTGGCAGAAGCTGGGACAAGGAACTGGAGCTCACTCCGTTATACGGCGCTAGGGATTCGAACCGCCGAACTGTCGACCTTTCTGATCGACAAGCTCAGTGTCTTGGCCACTGAGCCATCACGTCCCCCAAATTCAAAAATACAAACATCCAATTGTTTCTTACTAAATTCAGGCACGTCCAATTCAGTGGTGGGTTTCAGTTTATTTTACTACCGGTTCGCCAGTGGGTGCATGTGCGCTCATGCGATGCTTCTGTGAATGCACAGAAGCATCTGGGCGGGTGGGCGGAGCCTCCTGCCGCCACCCCTACTGGTTCGCCTGATGTGATTGGTCCGATTTCCCTATCCAATTCCTACCTCCTACAACATACTCCCCTGTTTTAATCATGTTTTATTTGCAACTAGGTTGCTGCTTATTCAGATGTTGCCCCTGTAGAAAACCTGTAGAAAACCACCCGTGAAGATCAAAACATCTCCTTCTGTCTCTTTCCTCTTGGGTGATCCATTCTCCCTCTCTTATGCCATTCTCTCTTGAAGCACACGCATCTGAATTTTCATCCTATTATCGGGAATAAATCCATCAGAGCAAATGACATCTTGACATATTGAAAACAGAAAGATGCAAATTTTGGCTGCGGCTTTGCAAAACATATGCCGGAAATACATTCACGGAGGCCTCGAAAAGAAGGGATTATCCATTTGCAAAAACGTCAGCTTCCTCAGCATGCCCGCAAAACGGGTCTACAAAATGCTCAGGAATGGAGATTAATTATCTGACACATTAGAACTACTCCCACCACTGTCTTTCAGGGTTTTTTTGAAAAGAGATACTACAAAACAAAGAATGAGAAGTGAGCCTACTTATAAGGGAAAGGGAAAGGTTCCCCTCGCATATATGTGCTAGTCGTTCCTGACTCTAGGGGGCGGTGCTCCGTTTCAAAGTCGAAGAACCAGCACTGTCCAAAGACGTCTCCGTGGTCATGTGGCCGGCATGACTAAACGCCGAAGGGCCACAGAAAGCTGTTCCCTTCCCACCAAAGGTGGTCCCTGTTTTTCCACTTGCATTTCTTACGTGCTTTTGAACTGCTAGGTCGGCAGAAACTGGGACAAGTAACGGGAGCTCACTCCATTACGTGGCACTAGGGATTCGAACCACCAAACTGCCGACCTTTCTGATCGACAAGCTCAGCATTTTAGCCACTGAGCCACCGCATCCTTAAACTAGACCTACCCAGTTCCTGCAACCGTTCTTCATATGTTTCGTCCTCCAGTCCCCTAACCCTCTTTGATGCTCTTCTCTGCACTCTTTCTAGAGTCTCCACATCTTCTTTTATATCGCGGCGACCAAAACTGGATGCAAAATTCCAAGTGTGGCCTTACCAAGGCATCAAGCAAAGGTTAAAGCGCTTGGTTAATGCCAGTTACTTCCGATATTAACAGTATTAACAGATGGTCTTTAACTTCAGCAGAGGTTAAGACCATTACAGGGGCTTTTTAGCGCAAAGAAATATAGCGCTCCAGCAAAAAGGCAAATGCTATTAGTACTTCCGTGGTTTTAATGGGGCTCGCTCTTTCTTGATGCCCATAAGATAAAAGCCAGGCACCAGCTGTGCGTTTCATGGTCCAAACCCTCGGTCTAATTTCCGCTGACCCCAGAGCAAATCCATTACAACTAATGGGACAATCCTACCATGGGTGAGAGAAATCCCATTGACTGGCTCTATTCGAAGCACTGAAATGGCCGGCTTCTAACCAGGGCTACCGTAATCCTATTTCTTTCCAAGCACACCCATAAGAATCAGAATCCAATAATAACCGTGAAAACAGGGGAATGGGTTTTTCTAAAAATCCGCAGCCGCCAGCAAAATGTGCCATTTCCCCCTGTTATTTCTCTCTGCCGATGTTTCATTCTCACTAGCAGGGAAAATGTTCTCTTCCAGACAAGGTCAAAATGTTCAGTACTTGGCTGTAAAATCTACTATTGGCCACTAGGAGGCAGTCTATGACAGGATTCATCCTTATATTGGCCCTTGTCAGGTGTAGCCGACAGATTTCTCTGGTACCAATAAAGGAGAATATTTGTAACTCAGGAGTGAAATGAGGAATTCTGGGTGCTCTCTGAGCTGGCTTGTTTTCTTACAGATGTTTCCTTACCCAACTAGGTAACATCATCAGTTCTAGTCAGTGTCTGTGCTGACACCAAACAGCACTCCCTTCCAGCACTGATGATGTTACCTCGTTGGGTAATGAAACGTCTATAAGAAAACAAGCAAGCTCAGAGAGCACCAGATTTCTATGGCTTTAGAACAGTGTTTCTCGATCTCTGCACCTTTTAAGATATGTGGACTTTAACTCCCAGAGTTCCTCAGCTAACATGGCTGACTGGGGAATTCTGGGAGTTGAGAGGCCACACACCTTAAAGTGGCTGAAAATGAGGAACACTAGTTTAAACCTTCTTTTGGGAATTAAACTCGTGTACCATGGCACTTCAGATAACTATATACGCTGTGTGTGTGTGTGTGTCTGTGTGTCTGTGTGTCTGTGTGTGTGTGTGTGTGTAGAGGAAGCAGTATGCTCCCTCCTATATTTGGGTAGACCAGGTACTTTGACAGAAGAAAAAAAACACTTCATCACTCCCCTGGCTCAGTGATAATACAACTGCCTAATATGTAAGCAGCCCAAGTTCAAATCCCAGCAAGGGTATGGCTAGCTGACGAGAGCTAAATAGCTTGAAATAGATCTATACTAGTCTCCCTTTATTTATTTATCAGCACAGATGCAACACATACACATACACACACACACATGAATGAATCAATGAATGAAATCTGTTGAGCACTTCGGGGCTGAAAAGAGATTAACAGTTTATAGGTGGGTAAGGAGAGGATGGAAAGCAAACAAACCTCTTATCTCCCAGCTCCAGCTGATCGGTCAGTTCCACCCACTGCTAAGCCAGTGTGTTTTCTTGCTTGGCTTTGTCTTCGTGTATCACCCCAAACCAACTGCAAAGCCTTATTGAAACCATAATTAAGTCAACGCAAGCTTTTTTGTGACGCATGGAGAGTGACAGTGTGTCTTAGGCATCTCATAATTATTAGCTGTTTCCGAAACAGGAGAAACGGCTATGGACTTTTCAGCAAAGTCTTCCAGGATTTCCAGAAATCCCTTCAGAAGATCAACCAAGAGGCAGGTTCTGAAGAACCTGGGCCAAGTTCCTGCCTGGCATCTTCTCCTTGTCTCAAGCCAACGGCCTGGACATCTTCTTCATCTTTTCCAAGCTCTCTCCTGCTGCCAACATTTATGATTGCCTTCCTTCTAAGCTCCTCTTGGACTTTGCAATCTGCCATCACCTGTCTTAAGGAAAGTCATAAAAATCCCAATTGTCAACCTACATTTTTATCATCCTTAAGGCTCTGTGTATTTCTCTCCTGCCAAACACCCTAGAACAGTGATGGCAGACCCTTTTTGGCTCCAGTGCCAAAAGCGGGGGGAGCGCATGGGGGTCGCGCATGGGTGTGCCATACCCATAATGCTATGTGCGTGACCCCCCACTGCATGCATGCACACGTGACCAGCGACACAGACACAGCGCTTTTGGCACAGTTTTCTCACCCTCCCCAGGCTCCAGAGGCTTTCTAGGAGCTTGGGGATGGCGAAAACAGCCTCCCTCCAACCGGACGCCCTCCGGAGGCCTCAGGAACTTCTCTGAAGGCTCCGGAGGGCAAAAAACGGACTTACAGGGAACCCAGAAGTTCGAGAATGGTGACTTCCGGTTTGTCCGAAGGGCTGATTTTCAACCTCCGGAGCCTTCAGGAGGCTTCCCTGAAGGTTCCGGAGGGCAAAAACAGACCTACAGACAAACTGGAAGTGACTTCCGGTTTGCTCATAGGGCCAATTTTTGGCTCCGGAGGGCCAAACGTGGAAGTTCAGGAATGATGACTTCCTACCGTTTGTCCGTAGGGTCGATTTTTGACTTCTGGAGCTTTCAGGGGCCTTCAAGAAGCTTCCCTGAAGGCTCCGTAGGCAAAAAGTGCCCCCAAGAGCAAACCGGAAGTCCGTTCCCAAACTTCCTGTTTGCCCATTGGGCCGGTTTTTCACACTCCAGAGGCTTCAGCCTCCGGAAGGTGAAAAATGGCCTCAAAAGGAGGTCGAAGTCAGCTGGCCAGCTGACAGGGCAGCACCTCGTGTGCCTTAAAAAGTGGCTCCGAGTGCCACCTGTGGCAATCACGGCCTTAGAAGGTTAATATTTGATCTGGTGCCATCATGTCTTTTACTTTGTGTCCATGAGCTTAGTGATGGTGGGGCGAGAGAGGCAGAGAAGGAGAAAGAACTTTTTTTTTTTTTCATTAGTCAAAACTCTGGCTTTTTTCCTCATCTACAAGAGAGAGCAAACTTTTTTTCCTCCCTCTCTCAAAACACATATCTGAAAACCGTTGAACCTTACCTCATTTCCCAGGGGGAAAAAAAACCAAGAGAATGCCTGTTATTCGGGCACACTTCCAAAAATCTACAGTTGAGCAACTGCTATTAGTGAGAGACAAACTTGTCATAAAATAGGAAGTCCGGAGGATGAGCTGGTTGAGGGGAAGAGGAGGAGATGGCTATGAAGACTGCATTTGGTCTGGGAAGGGAAAATAGAAGTCTTTCTTCACCCAATGCTCCTTCATCTAAAGAAAAGATTCCTGCTGCGATTGATGAATGTTTAATCATCTAGGGGATTTATCTCTCCCATATTTTGACTTGCTGGAGAAGACTCCTGCGAGTCCCGTGGGCAGCAAGGCGATCCAACTGGTCAGTCCTAGAGGAGATCAACCCTGATTGCTCTTTAGAAGGCCGGATCCTGAAGAGGAAACTCAAAAGACTTTGGCCACCTAATGAGAAGGAAGGACTCCCTGGAGAAGAGCCTCATGCTGGGAAAGATGGAGGGCAAAAGAAGAAGGGGATGGCAGAGAAGGAGGTGGATGGATGGAGTCACTGAAGCAGCAGGCGTGAGCTTAAATGGACTCCAGAGGATGATAGAGGACAGGAAGGCCTGGAGGACCTTTCTCTAGGTAGGCATCAAAGCAAGTCTTTCTAAAAGAAAGTTGTTATGAAGATCATAAATTGTTGCTCCAATCCAGACCTAACGTAGCATAAAGCAAGTTAATATCAGGACAGTTAAAAAGACTCATTATAAATGAGCCGAATGTGTAAGTCCTTTAATATCTCAGAGTATGCCAATTTCCTAAGGCATGATCTAGAGCTCTATGTGCAGCTCCCCCAATTAGTATAATATTTTCATTAGCAGGATTTATAATCGAACAAATTGGACTTTGTCATCTCTTGATTGCACAGAAAGAACCTTACAAAGAAACTCAGTTTTATTTCCTTCCAAATAGGCCTCAGGTGTCTTGAAGTCCTCATCTGGATCAACAGTTGGTCAAGCATCCCATCATCCAGAGCAGCTAAAAATAGCTTGGTCTTCATAGACCTTACCTATACAATGATTGTCCTTAACTGTGTTGGCCAAAAAAGCCAACCCAGTTCTAGGCTGCATCAACAGAGGGATAGAATCAAGATCACGTGAAGTGTTAATGCCCCTTTATAAGGCCTTGGGAAGGCCATACTTGGAATACGGCATCCAGTTTTGGTTGCCATGATGTAAAAAAGATTTTGAGACTCTAGAAAGGGTGCAGAGAAGAGCAACAAAGAGGATGAGGGGACTGGAGGCTAAAACATATAAAGAATGGTTGCGGGAATTGGGTATGTCTAGTATAATGAAAAGAAGGACCAGGGGAGACATGATAGCAGTCTTCCAGTATCTCAGGAGCTGCCACAAAGGAGAGGGAGTCAAGCTATTCTCCAAGGCACCCACACATCCTGGACATAAATTGTTTCAACTCCTACCCTCAAAACAACACTACAGAGCACTCCACACCATGACAACTAGACAAGAACAGTTTTTTTCCGAACGCCATCCCTCGGCTAAACAAATAATTCCCTCAACACCGTCAAACCATTCACAAGGCGGAATTATTATTACTTTTAGTCTTCTCATTGTTCTTATCACCCATCTCCTCCCACTTATGACTGCAGGACTGTAACTTTGTTGCTTGTATCCTTATGATTTTATATTGATACTGATGGTTTCTCTGTTTCTATCTCTGTCTCTTTCTGTCTCACTGTCTATCTCTGTCTCTGTCTCTCTTTCTGTCTCTCTCTGTCTCTCTATCCCTCTGTGGCTTGCTCCCTATCTCTGTGTCTCTGTGTATGTGTGTGTGTGGTGTGTGTGTCTCTCACTCTCTGTGTCTGTCTCTCTCTCTCTCTTTCTCTTGCTATCTGTCTGTCTCTCTGTCTTTCTCTCTCTCTCTCTCTTTCTCATGCTCTCTCTCTCTCTCTGTGTGTGTGTGTGACTCTGTCTATCACTATCCCTCCCTCCCTCCCTCCCTCTCTCTCCTTTGCTAAACAAATAAATAAAGCTGATTGCATGGTTGGATCACGGAGAAAACGAGAAATATATCCAATTAGATCTATGCAAAACTACTTAACTTCATCTCATTTATTCTATTCAAAGAGCTCTCTACATTTAGCCAAGTCTATTCTGTGCATAACAAGGAAATTCACTCCTCATCCCACCCCTTCCCATTTTCCTTCTGCCCCTCAGCATTCTCCCGCCGACTTGTGAGAGTTTCCACAAATTAAGGTACCTTTGGAGCAAATCTGGGGGAGGGGAGGTGGAAGAACAAATATTCTCTGCAAATTAAAGTACCGTTGGAGCAAATCTATTGTTGGTGGAAGGTCAAATCTACAGATTAAAAAACCGCCCTCGGTTGGTCTATTTGGCCTCTGTTTGGCCCCAGCGACACTAGGCCCAATTCCAAACCAGAAGAAGACTCAACTTTAAATGCATCCTCTCTATTCACACCTTCTAAAAACAAAACATCCATGTGGAACAAATGAGAAATAATATTTTTTTTAAAAAAATATGTTTCCCTCCCGCCTCCTTCTCCAGACGAATGGAAGTGGAATGGTAAAGCCAGAAAGAAAAATCCAACTCTGAGCCATCAAACTGGCAGGAACCAAAGTGGACCTGGCTAACTGTTGCTTATCTGACAAACCAGGGTTACATAGCAGATGGGGATAACCTCTTTATGGGAGAAACGTCAGTCAAATCAGCCAGGGCCAGGACTCCAGATGATGGCTGGAAGTCAAGCGTGACTGCGCTAAGATTCAATCAGGAAATTCTGACCAGCAAGGAAGGGAGCCCTTCCCCTTTGCCTGCTGACCACCCGTTTTCTCCTAACGCAGAGGTCTGTGGCATCCCTCTCCGCTCTTCCTCTCCAACTGATTCCCCGCACGCACGAAAGCCATAATTCTCGCCCTGGCATCTCCGCAGAAAGCTTCATATCCCAGATGCTGCACGCCAGGACTTCGCCAGCACGGCTGCATTCAGCCACCCGGTCCCAAAACTGCCACACTGCAGCTGTAAAAAGAGAGAGCGCGCTCCTGCGTTTCATCTCAGCCCCCCGAGGTGGGAAAGCAAAACGTCCTTCGTCCCTTCTGGCCTCTGAGCCAGCCTCTTCGCCGGAGATGCCAGAAACCCAGGGAAAATGCAGCCAAGAGATCTCCCGCTGGTTAACTGAGATGAGCACTCTGGAGGGTTATATGACCTTGAAGGATGAACCCAGCGGCCTGTTGGGGGGAAACGCTCCATCTGAAGCATTTGAGGAGGCCCTGCCAACGCTGTTGGTCGCCTGCCTGGCAGGACAAGAGGGCCTTGCCACCGGGGTGTCATCCGTTGCACAGGGCAGGTGGGGCGTGGGGTTGTGTTGCACAGATCCTGAGGGCGAGAGATGGGAGTGAACCTTGGAATCCTAATTATGCCACCCCCCACTCCTCCATCCCTTTCAAACTCCAGTGTATTTTGCAATAGGTGAGCTGCTAACTTATCTCCTCCTTTCCACCCACAGAGATGTCTGTCATAAGGAAAGGATTAAGAGTCCTAGCCGACCTTGGAGTAATGTTGTAGGGGTGATTTAAAGGGATGTTGAGAGCTTTATTTTATTATTACTTATTTTATTCAATTCTTCAAGCATGAATTAGTTAACAGATATAAGTATAAACATGATTATGAACACAGGAAATGGATACGAATAAAAGGGAACATTAGGGCAGGGACAGTAGGAATGCTGGTGGGCTTATGCACGCCCCCTTTACGGACCTCTTAGGAATGGGGTGAGGTCAACAGGAGAGAGTTTAAGGTTAAAGTTTTGGGGGTTTGAGGAAGAAACAACAGAGTCAGGTAGAGCATTCCAGGCGTTGACCACTCTTGTTGCTGAAGTCATAGTTTCCGCAATTGAGTTTGGAGCTGTTCACCTTGAGTTTGTATCAATTGTGTGCTGGTGTATTGTTGTGGTTGAAACTGAAGTAGTCATTGACAGGTAGGATGTTGTAGCAGATAATTTTAGGTTCTAGCTTTCTCCTGTTGTAATGGGTTTGGACAGCAACTGAAGACTTAATTGCAAAGGAGGGATGGATGGTTGTTTGCATAGACCCGGGAAGTGTCTGGTTAGACTTTCTGGAAACTAGGATGCTGGAACAGTTATGATTTTCTGGAGAGTTTGCATTCTGTTTCTCTCTCTGTTGCTCCCGTGAGCCAAACCCCTCTTATTTACATACCATACCACAGTGTATCTCAACCTTGGTAACTTTAAGACGAGTGGACTTCAAGTCCCAGAATTCCTCCACCCCAACGCGGCACTGCCCTTACAGGGGGGAAAAGAGACAGACCAATGGAAGAATTGTGCTGTGTTGATCTTTTGGGGGGAAGCAATGAGTTAGTTCCCCGGTGACAAACTCACATCATGGTAAGATGCCCTAGGCGAGGTTTCAAAGCTGTGAAAAGCAACATTGGTCTTTGTAACCTGCTGTCCATAAAAAGTCTCACCTGGGCTTTTATCCAATTTATAAACAGATCTAATAATTCCAAGGAAACGGTGCATGAATGGAGAGATGGACAGATGGGGACAGATGGATAGATGGATGGATTGTTGTATGGATGGATGGACGGAGGGAGGAAGGGATGGATGGATGGATGAATAGACAGAAAGATAATAGATAGATACATGATTGATAGATGGATAGATGGACAAACAGACAGAGAGATGGATGGATGGATGGATGGATAAATGGATGGATGGATGGATGATGAATGGACGGAGAGATGGATAGATGGATAGATAGATAGATAGATAGATAGATAGATAGATAGATGGATGGATGGATGGATGGATGGATGGATGGATGGATGGATGGACGGACAGACAGACAGAGAGATGGATGGATAGATAGATGGACAGATGGATTGATTGATGATAGATGGATGATGGATGGATGGATGATAGATGGAGAGAGAGATAACAAGAGAGCAAAACGGTACCTTTTAGCATTTCAACAACCATCCCAGCTTTTTCCTTGATCCCTGCTGCCTATTTTGTACCACATCCCAGTTGTCACTGGGCCCAGCAATATGATCACACTGGTTTAACGATAGTTTTTGGAAAGATCAAGAAAGATCCAAAGGAAGTAATAGTGAAACAGTGTCATCGTTGCAACTGGCAACAATCCTTTTCCTTTTTTGAGTTCAGATCCTGTAAAAAGTAAAACCAGGACACCCCCCCACCCCACCCCCGTGTTCTCCATTCCTAAAACACCCCAATCGCAAGAGGCCCAGCCCCACACCTGATGGTGACCACGCAGCAGCCTTTGCAAAAAGGTAGAAGCGATGGAGAAGCTGCAGCTGTGCCCTTGCAATGCCAGCCCTACTGCATTGACACCTGCAGCACGGAGGTCCGGGAGGAAAGAGACAGCTTTCCCTCCGGTGAAGATGAGGTGACCATTTCTGAAAGGGCCTGCTGGCAAACACGACTCGGGAGGCACAAAACAGCACCCAGGAACCTGGCTGGCACATGAAGGAAGCACTCGGGAGTTCCTGAAGGGATGTTAGAGGAAACTGAACACAACTTAGCCAAGTGCTCCTTCCTCCTTCCCAAAGCTGCTCATGTCCATCCCTGGCTGCCACCCCCTTCTCCCGTCCCTGGCCACTTTGCTCTCCACCTTGCACCCATCACTCACTTCCCCCTGAGAGCCCCCTAGCCTAGAACATTTCCCTACATATTTACTCTAGCCCCTTCCTCTTCCACTCCACCAATCTCTGCAGCTTCCTTCCTTCCTCCCCCCTTATCCTTCCTTCCTTGTTCTCTTTCCTTCTTTCCTTCTTTATCCTTCCTTCCTTGTTCTCTTTCCTTCCTTCTGTCCTCCCTTATTCTTCCTTCCTTCTTTCGGTATCCTTCCCTCTTTATCCTCCCTTTTCCTTCCTTCTTTTCCTTCCTTCCTCCCTTATCCTTCCTTCCTTCCTTATTCTCTTTCCTGTCTTCCTTCCTTATCCTTTCTTATCCTTCCTTCCTTGTTCTTTTCTTCCTTCCGTCTTTCCTCCCTTATTCTTCCTTCCTTCCATATCCTTCCTTCCTTATGATTTCTTATCTTTCCTTCCTTGTCCTTCCTTTTCTTCCTTTCTTTCTTATCCTTCCTTCCTTGTTCTCCTTCCTTCCTTCTCCTCCCTCCCTCCCTTCCTTATCCTTTCGTATCCTTCTTCCTTTCCTTCCTTCCTTTTTTATTTCCTCCCTCCCTCCCTTGATTCTCCCTCCCACTTCAACCACTTGTTCCTATCTCACACCACTCCACTTGGCCAAAGCAGAATAAAGACACCCACAAAGCCCCTCTCCCCCCCCCCGCCCGCCACCCACAATTTTATATCAAATTGGTTCCTCCAAAAAGAAAAACAACAGGAAGGAGCCGAAGAAACATTCAAAGACTTAGTCATGTCACACCGTTCAGGGGGAGGTGCCCCTCTCCTCCCCCACTCTGCAAAGAGGGGAAGCCCACAAAACCCACTACTCCCAGACTCCCTTCTGCAATCCCGCCTGGGCTCTCCACCCAGGAAGGGGCTTGTTTTGGTCCCCCATCTTCTTTAGAGAGACATGCCCTTCCTCCCCAAATATCCTCTCTCTTTCCTTTCTCTTCCCACTCTCTTCCCCCCCCCAAAAAAAAATCTCCAGTGAGGTTGGGGAGAAGTGACCATCTGGAGACGGGGATGGGGAGAACACGGGAAGGGAACTTGAAGGCAGAGACCTGGGCACGATCTCCCCCAACAGACCAGCCAAGGGGACCCAATGACGCCTCGGCACCCCGCAGCTCCCGACTCCGAGGTGACACAGGGAAATGTGAGCGCTCAGAAGCCCAACGCTGGCACGGCGACGGGGAGGGTGGACGGGCCCTCAAGCGGACCCTTCCCTTCACCCCCAAAAGACCCCAGGAGGACCGGTCAAGCCTTGGCGCCCAGCAAAAAGGAGAAGGGGGTCCCCCTTCCCACGTTCTTCTCCGGGGATGGAGAGTGGGCTCCCCCAAAAGATGAGTCCAGATCCGGGGCGCAGGAGCCCAGCGGCGTTCTAGCCGAGACCCCCCCCCCGAGACGCGACCCCCGGGAGGCGGAGGGTCTCGGCCGAGCGGCAGGCAGGCTGGGCTGCGGCTGGCGGCGGCGGCGGCGGCGGAACTCCTACCTGGGCGGCTCCGCGGGGTCGGGGCGCAGCTGGGCGGCCGGCTTCGGTAGGCGCCTCCGGTTCCTCCCGCCGGGAGGGCAGCGCGGCCAAAAGGAGGGCTGGAAGAGCAGCGCCGCCGCGGCTGGAGCGCTGGCTGGCCGACCGCGCTGGCGGGGACCCGGAGCGAGAAGCGACGCGCTCTGCCAACCGGCGGCAGCAGCAGCAGCAAAGCCGCGTCCAGCGCCAGCGGCGGAGAGGGACGAGCGAGCGGCAGGGCGACCTCCGGTGGCCGCCGGGGGAAATTGCACTGGCACGCAGCCGAATTACCGGCGGATGATGCGGGAGGGAGGGCGGGGGGAGTGATGGAGAGGAGAGAGAGAGAGAGGCTTGCAATTGAAATAATCCTTCGGCCCCACCAGAAACAGTCACGGTCACAGTAACGAAGGGACCTTGGAGGTCATCTAGTCCAACCCCGGGAGACCCGCACTAGGGACTCGAACCGTCGGAACTGCCGACCTTTCTTGATCAAGACAAGCTCCGCGTCTGGTCAACGTGGCCAACTGAGTCACCGAGTCAGGCGAACGGGTCGTGGTTGATCCATGGGAACCTCGCCCCCCCCCCCCAGTGGGATGACATCATCGCGGGAGGAGGTGGGAGATGGCAAAAGGATCGCTGCGATGGGGAAAGCGGGACCTTTTTTTTTATTTCCCTCCCCTCGGGAATCGTGACCTTCGGACCGTGGATCTTCTTTGGGGAGGGGTGTGTGGGAGGGGGCGGAAGGGAGACGCGGCGAGGGGTCTTCAGCGCTGGAGAGAGGCTCCACATGGGGAGAACGGGAGGGGTGTGGAGGGAAGGGGGTAGGCGCCAAGGGGCGGGGGAGGTCCCGGGGGGAAGGGGGCATAGGGAGATCAGGATGGGGGGCTGCAGTACTGAAAAAAAGAATCTTTGGGCATATCTCTTGTGTGGGTGGGGGGGGGGGAAAGGCTCGGGAGGGGGGCGCTTCTTTCTTCACTCCCCCGCCCCCCCTCCCCGGGCAGGGACACGTTTGGAGTTGCTTTGGGGTTCTGGGACCCGGCCCGGCAAGAGATCAGAGCGAAGGGGGAGGAAGAGTCGACGCTGCTGGGAAGAAGTCAGAACAGCTGCTGCAAGAAAAAGGAGCAACAGGTGGAGGGAGGGGGGAAGGAGGAAGGAAGGGGAGGGGAACGGAGTCAGGGAAAGAAGGAAGGGGAGGGAGGGAGGGAAGGAAGGAACGAAGTGGAGGGGAATGAGGGGGGGAGGGAGGGGAGGGGAACGGAAGGAAGGGAAGGGGAAGAAAGAAGAGCGGGGAGGGATGGAGGAAGGGGAGGGGAAGGGAAGGGGAAAGAAAGGAAGAGGGAGGGAAGAAGGAAGGGAAGGGGAGGAAGAGAAGGGGAGCGGGAGGAATCACAAGAGGGAGGGAGGTGGAAGAGGAAGGAAGGAAGGAAGGGAGAAAGGAAGGAAGGAAGGAGAGATAATGCTTAACTCCTGTGGAACTTCCGTGGCAGTGAGCAGCTGGAGAGCGCAGGGGAGCTGCAGCCAAGGACACAGAAGCAGCTGGACTTGGTGGTCGAGTTGGGGAGGAGGCTGGCCCGTCACAAGGGGGGAAGACGGTGGGCACCCAGCCTCCCGGGGCTCCCTCTTCTGGGCGACTGACCTCCTCCCAAGGACCAGTTGCCGGCCGAGGTTGGGCACAGAGCAGGGCGGGCGCCACTCTGTGGTCAGGAAGGAAGCAGAGTGCAGCACATCAAGCCAAATCATTTTGGGGCACACTTAATAAAGATAAACCATTGACGATTTTTCAAACACAGAGAAGCCACCATTCACAGAATCATGGAATGGGAAGGGACCTTGGAGGTCTTCTAGCCTGACCCCCAGCTCAGAAGAAAGATCCTCAGGCTTCCCTAAAGCAGTGATCTTCTCAGCTTTGTTTAGGAACCCAAAGGTGCTTTTTTCAAGAGGCAATTGGACTTTCTGGTTTTTTTCTTTGAAGACATTTCGCTTCTCATCCAAGAAGCTTCTTCAACTCTGACTTTCCTTTTCCCACCATCCAGTCAGAGCTGAAGAAGCTTCTTGGATGAGAAGGGAAAGGTCTTCAAAGAAAAAAACAGGAAGTCCAGTTGCCTCTTGAAAAAGCACCTTTGGGTCAAGCGATATTAAATTATTATGAAAAACTGGAGATTTTTTATGGACTTTTTCCTGAAAATGAAAAAGAATGAAATTATTTCAACTGAGAAAAGGTTGAATAAGCGGTTAAAAGAGTTTTCTTTCTTTTCTTTTTCTTTCCCTCTCCTTCCTTCCTTCTCTTTCTTTTTCATTCTTTCTTTCCTTCCCTCCTTTCTCTTTCTTTCCTTCGTTCCTTCCTCTTTAGAATATTAAAGAACAGTTTGTTTATAATTAGTTTGTTTATAATTAAAATTTGTAATTAAAGAATTATAAACAAACAATGGGTTTGTTTATAAGTTGAAAAGAAGATTGGCAGTTGCTGATTATTTTAGGTGTTTATTCCCTTTATCTTTTCTTTCTTTTGCTCTGCTGTGCTTTTTTTGCATCCCTCTTTGATTCTTTTTCTTCTCATATTTATCATGGTCAGAAAACTGAAATCAGTCACATCTGATTGAACCTGGACCAATGTCATTTTTTTTTCAATTAACATATTCAGTGATCATAATTCAAATAAAATTTTATGATTGAGGCATTATGGCCCATTCTATCATTGGCAATTGCATTTGCTCCGTCTAATGTCTCCAGAACTTCCCACACAGCCTTTTGACAGCAAAATTCAGCACTTTATTTTCTTTGAGGAATGAACTCACTTAAGTTCAAGGAAAATGCATTTCTGCCTAAGGGTGGGTAGAATTGAATAGGGGCGATGTGAAGATGGATGCATTTTTAGCCACTATATTTTCTCCAATTTTGACAGAGCAATGGTTGATAAAAGTTAGGCAATGATTGATGATGATGATGATGATGTGGAGCTCTTGGTAGCCTCTGACCTTTGTCATTAGATTGTCTAGGTAGTCCTTGTTTAGCAACTGTCTCATTTAGCGACCACTCACAGTGACAACAGTACTGGAAAAGTAATTTTGCAATCAATCCTTGCATTGAGGAGCTTTGTAGGTCTACGAAACAATAAGAAAGATCACTAAATTGTGATGTTTCACTTAGTAACTCCTTCGCTTATTGACCACGTCGCCAGTCCCAATTGTGGTCCCTAATGAAGATTACTTGTAAACGTTTCACTCCCCCAACAGGTAACGTCATCAGTGTGAGAGAGGGAGGATAGGAGTTTCTCTTCTACCGGTGGATAATATTTATTTGGGTCATTGATTTGCGAGATGGTGAAAAAGATGGTTAAAATCAGACAATCACCTTGCTCACCAAAAAAAAAAAAAAAACCTAATCCCAGTTGTGGTTGTAAATTGTGTACTGTATGCAGGTTGGGTTGGATTTGAATATGGGATAGGTAACGGTAAAGGTTCCCCTTGCACATATGTGCTAGTCATTCCCGACTCTAGGGGGCAGTGCTCTTCTCCGTTTCTAAGCCGAAGAGCCAGCTCTGTCCAAAGATGTCTCCATGGTCATGTGGCCAGCATGACTCAACGCCGAAGGAGCACAGAACGCTGTTCCCTTCCCACCAAAGGTGGTTCCTATTTTTCTACTTGCATTTTTTACATGTTTTTAAACTGTTAGGTTGGCAGAAGTTGGGACAAGTAACTGGAGCTCACTCTTAGCCACTCAGCCACCGCGTCCCTTTTGAACCTGGTATAGCGTTCAGGGTTTAAAATTGCACCCTTCCTGCTGCCACCTCGAGATTATCCAACCATAAGAACAGCTCGCTTGCTAAAATGACTCAGTCTCTCGCTGCCAAGAACTCCGTCCCCTGCAATTGATGGCTCAGTCATGCTAAGGGGAAAATGCATTAATACAAAAATCTCCACCTAGCACTCAACACCCCCCCCCCCCCCTCCGGCTTGGCTAGGCTTGATTTCCAGCCAAGTACAATATGGCTTTTTCCCCTCTAAAACGGCTCATTAGGATTTTGCTGCTTTGCTCACGAATGCCAGCACTTCTCCGTTGACAGAAACGTCTACATTTTGGGTGCCCAAAAGGTGGCATAACAACTTGGGTTGAGGGAGGGGGGGAATGAGGCCCCTTCCTGGGCATTTTGGCCTAGTTCAAAAATCAGCAAGTGGGTGCAGGGGGGAAGCTCACCAAAGTTTGGCCATTCAATGAAGTTACAGAATGGGAGGGAGGGCAGGGCATGGGAAGCACACGCCTTGAAAATAGGAAAACAGGAGTCATTATTCTGGTTTTTAAGTTTGTCCAAAAGCATCGATGTAATTTTTAATGGTTAGAAGTGGTTGGTCATTGGCTTCTTCTAGGACTTATGAGGTATGTACTGTGTCTTCCGGAAAATAAGACAGGGGCTTATTTTCTTTTGACCCTTGAAATAAGAGCTTGGCCTCATTTTCAGGGAAGTCTTATTATTTTTGAGGTGCAGGAGGCGGCGAGCCTGGTCACCTCATGGCTGCTGCTGTGTTGCAATATTTTCAGGAGAGGGCTTATTTTAGCGCATGCGTTCAAAAGCCTGATTGGGCTTATTATCCGGGGAGGTCTTATTTTCAGGGGAACAGGGTATTTATTATTTATTAATATGGCTGAACCATGCTAGTTTCTTCTGACAAGCCTCCTGGGCTGGCTGGCTGGCTGGCTGGCTGGCTGGAATTGGGGGAAACAGTCCAATGATATGCCGGCTTTTGGATTTCCTCTTGGTGCCCCATCCAAACTGAACCAGGCTCCAACCTCTTCAACATCAGTCAAGCTTACCTTCCTTAGCTGAAACAGATGCTGCCTTCAGAAGTTGTGGGAGCTTTATCATTGGAAGCTTTCAAGAAGAGACTGGACCGCAGCCGTCAGTCAGAAATGGTGTAAGGTCTCCTGCTTGGGTGGCGGGGTTGGACTAGATGACCTACAAGGTCCCTTCCAACTCTGTTAATCTGTAATCATGGCTAACCAGGTTGCATGAAAACTACAGCAATCAGACTATATTTCCCTAAAATTCAAGTGGAAGTGTTCCTTTCTCTTGTCAGTATTCTCCCCTCACCTGTCTCTGGTATATCAAATCCGGGTTTTTTTTATACCCCTTGGTAAGATCCAAGCCTTGGGATATTTCCACGGTTTATTATTGTTTTTCTTCTCGCTTGCTCTCGAACAGCAGGAAAAATAAAGCTTTTAAACCTTCAATTAATGAGCTATTTCACCAGTTTCCTTCTGCCAGCGAAAGACGGCGGTTTCAAAATAGAATTGGGGCAGGAGGGGGAAAGACGAGGAGGTACCTGCACTGCAGACGCTAGTAGATAGATAGGTAGGGGAATAGAGGAAGGAATAACGTTTTTCTTAGAATAGCATCTCTGCAGAAGTATAATGTTCTTTCACTCGGTCTCTGTGCCGGGAGTCTGGATTCACAACATAGGATAGGATTCAGGGGGACAGGAATCTGGGGGCCCCACCTTCAATAGATTGACCACATGGCAAAGTATCTTTCAGCCCTTCTAGGTAAGGTAAAGGTTCCCCTCGCATATATGTGCTAGTTGTTCCTGACTCTAGGGGGTGCTGCTCATCTCTGTTTCAAAGCCGAAGGGACAGTGCTGTCCAAAGACGTCTCCGTGGTCATGTGGCCGGCATGACTAAACGTCGAAGGCGCACAGCACGCTGTTCCCTTCCCACCAAAGGTGGTTCCTATTTTTCTACTTGCATTTTTTACATGCTTTCGAACTGCTAGGTTGGCAGAAGCTGGGACAAGTCACGGGAGCTCACTCCATTACACGGCGCTAAGGATTCGAACCGCCGAACTGCCGACCTTTCTGATCGACGAGCTCAGCTTCTTAGCCACTGAGTCTCCGTCCCTGCCCTTCTAAGTAGACCAGGCCAGAAAATGGATATGTTGCTGGACTAAAAAAAAAGGATCCAGTAGTTCCAATTTCTATAAATATTCTGACATCGAGGTCACGCTTGTCCCAAAGGTGCTTTTTCCAAAAGGCAACTGGACTTTGCCTTTTTTTTCCCCCTTTGAAAGCATTTTGCTTCTCATCCAAGAAACTTCTTCAGTTTTGGATGAGAAGCAAAATATTTTCCAAGGGGAAAAAAAAACAACCCAAGGAAGTCATCTTTTGGAAAAAGCACCCTTGGGATCGATCCAAGATAATTTTGATCGCTTCAAGGAAGCTTCCATTTCTTTACCCTCTCTGTTGTGTCCCTCTGGTGGCCAGCAGAGCTAGCAGCAGAGGAACATGGGCCAGTCCTGGAGGTTGGAGAAGGCTCGGCCCAGGGCTCTGTGTCAGAGGCAGAGAGGGAATTAGACAGCAGAGAGACAGAGGAACACATACGTAAGGCCACAGCTTAGAAACAAAAGTGAATGGGGAGGGGGCTTTTGCAGGAAACAATTTGTTCATTCGGTCAGTTCAAGAGTGGGAAGTTCTGTTTGTGACTTTAAGAGACGCTGTGCCAAGTTTGCCTTGCCCTGCGCTTGGAAACTAGTTATCTGGCAGTGCTCCAAACGAGATAAGGTGCGTGTGGATAAACATTCCTCTGAAAGACTGTTTGCCAAGCCTTGCGGACTGTGAATGGAAAGAATTCACAGTCGTGTAAATAAAAGGGGTTTTGCCAGGACCAAGACTCTGCTTCTTGCTGTCTAAGGAGGTCTGGGTCAGAACTCTCTCATGATCCATTTCGGCCATGCACCCGTTTAGGATGAAAACCAGATGTTTCTGGTAGCCTCTCCTAGAAAGGCAAGGCCTGGAAAAACAAACCAGAATTATTTGTCCAGTTAAACAACGATGCAAGTGAGTTTGGGCATCCGGCTACCCGCCTCCTGGATCCTAATATCCATAGCCATTTCTTGCTAGCGCATCCAAATGAACAATTTTATAGGCAGGAACAGATCTGAGGAAACTATTGTGGTGCAGTGAAGTATATAATAGCCACTGTAAACCATCCTTTCTCCTCTCCCCGCCCTCCCACATCTAATTATACACATTTCTCAGAGAGTGTTAGCTGACTCAAATGAAGTAGAAAGACGGAGTTGCATGAATGAAATTGTGTTTGGGGAAAGAAAATAGTTTGATAGTTGCCATCCAAGGAAGGGGAGAGGCAGACACACACACACACACACACACACACACACACACACATAGAGAGAGACACAGAGAGAGAGAGAGAGAGAGACAGACAGACAGACAGACAGACAGACAAAGACAGACAAAGAGAGAGAGAAAGAAAGAGACAGACAGACAGAGACAGAGAGAAAAACAGAGACAGAGACAGAGAGACAGAGACCGAAAGATAGAGACAGACAGAGAGAGAGAGAGAGAGAGAAAGACAGAGAGAAAGAGAAAGACAGAGAGAGACAGAGACCGAAAGAGAGAGAGAGAGAGAGAAAGACACAGAGAGAAAGACACAGAGAGAATGACAGAGAGAAAGAGACAGACAGACAGAGAAAGAGAGACAGAGACCGAAAGAGAGAGAGACAGAGACCCACCTATATCACTGTTGGTGAACCTTTTTGGCACCAAGTGCCCAAACGGGAGCATGTGGACAGATAGATGACATTGTTTAATTGAGGGGGGCTGAGACCACCTTAATTGTGTCTCTGGTCCTCTTCAGCCATTACATCAGAGACTTTAGTCCAACGCTAAGCAAGGATCACTTAAAATTGCACAGGAAAACGACCCCCTTCAATTGCGGAGACACCGAAGATCTCTCTTATAGGAAAAAATACCACCAGCTCTTCTCTCTTCGATAGTTGTTCATAAACATCATTCCCTGGCCGAGTCTGTACAAAGCTTCCTTAGATTGGTATTAGCAAACCTGTAATTATCTCCATCAAAAGATATTTACTTCTGCCTGCCTTGTTTATGTAATGTGCAAGAAGGAAAATGGTCGTTTTTTAAACCTCTGTGGAAGCGAAGTGGAACCCTGCATGCATTTAAAGCAAAGGAAGCCTTGCATTACGGTCAGCTGTCTGCATATAGTCCTCAACTTAAAGGTAAAGGTTGCCCTTGCACATATGTCTGAAACGTCGGCAGTTCGGCAGCTTGAATCCCTAGCGCCACGTAATGGAATGAGCTCCTGTTACTTGTCCCAGCTTCTGCCAACCTAGCCGTTTGAAAGCAGGTAAAACTGCAAGTAGAAAAATAGGAACCACCTTTGGGGAGAAGGTAACAACGTTCCGTCCGCCTTCGGCATTTAATTATGCCGGCCACATGACCACAGAGAAGTCTTTGGACAACGCTGGCTCTTCGGCTTTGAAACGGAGGTGAGCACCACCCCCTAGAATCGGGAATGACTAGCACATATGCGCGAGGGGAATCTTCACCTTCACACGAGAAATGCTTTTTGTTGTGCATTTCCCACTGTTCAGCCTTACTAGAAGAGGCCATACATTTTCATTAATTTAGTTATTGGATTTATATAGCCGCCCAATTCAAAATGACTTAACATGTTGAATTCTAATGGGGTGGAACAGAAATGAATACAAGTTCATTAATTTTGGAAAATTAATAAGACCTGGAAGCTGAGAGAAAGTCACCTTCTGTTAAAAGATTTTTGTTTTGTGGGGGTTTTTAAATTCTTTTTCTCAATAAGTTGTTGCTGCTTTCCTGCAATATAAATACAGCTCCATGAAGGAAAATGACTTTTTTCCCCTGCCACGAGAAATGAATAAATTGTTTGTCCCCCATTCATCTTCCTGCTAAGCTTCGAGAGTAGTAGTTTAGGAAAACACAGAAGGCGACAATGGAGTTTGTCTTACATCAGTTATTATTTTCGCTATCCTACCAAGACACGCAAGAAAAAAATATCCAAGATAACAGGAAGACTTATCATCAGAAACGCAAAATAGAGCTCAAATGAACAATTACATAGAAATAAATGGCAGCTTTTATACAGAGATTATGAGGAAGGGAGAGAGGGATATGGAAGAAGATTGCAAATATTTCAATAGTCCCAGACAATTGGAAGCCATGTGTCAGCTCAACAGAAAAGTCACATTCACACTAATGGAAAGATAAACTCGATGTGGTGTCCTTAAACCTTTTATTTTGTTCAAATAAACAAATCAGAAAGTAACAGCGAAAACAATCTAGGGCGGGCACCAGAAGCTGACTGCAAATGTTAAATGTGAGCCCCTTTTTCCTGATTCTCATCAGAACCTTTGAATTTGTATCATTTATTAAAAAAAAAATAACGGTGGGATAAAAGCATCCGGATAAATAACAGGAGAGAAAGAAGGAAGAGATTGGGGGGGGGGGGGAGGGGGTGATACAATAGCCAGTATCGAGACTGGGAAAATGGAAAAAATGGAAAGGCTCCATTTGTGTCATGGTGTTATTTTCATTGTGACAGTTTCCTTACAGCTTAGATTGGCGTATCCAACTGTGGCAACCTTAAGACTTGTGAACTTAAACTCCCAGAAGTCCCCAGGCTTCCGAATTCTGGGAGTTTTAAATCCACACATCTTTAAAAGTTGCCAAGATTGGGAATTCCGGCTTAGATGAATTCGAAGCAAGAGGAAAAACTACTGGCCTAAACTTAGCTTATTTGGTGATGTGGCCCACTGGCGGCGTGCGGAGCTGGCAGCAGAGTTGGATAGTGAGGAGGTTGGGGAGGGACATGGGCCAGTCCTGGAGTCTGGGGAAGGCTCAGGCGAGGGCTCTGCGTCAGAGGCAGAGAGGGGACCAAGGCCATCTTGGTAGTGATGTGCTGCCTCCGGAGTCTGACATCAGTGAGGCAGAAGAACAGTGTGAGCCTGTGCCCAGTGTGCGCATGCGCAGATCTGCTCCGTGTGGCCCTGCAAAACTAATTGGCAGTTAGCTCTCTGGCAGCATTTCAAGGGAGATAAAGGTGGGTCTTTATCAACATTACCCTGAAAGAGTGTGTCAACTCGAGCAGATATCTGTCAGAATCTTCACAGACTGTTTGTGAATCATTATGAGCTGTGAATGACCATAATTCACAGCCATCTAAATAAAAGAAGGTTTTGGGGACTAGGTTTGTGATTTATGCTTTCTCACAAAGCCTAGGTCAGAACAGGTGACCAGTTGCAAAGCTATCCTTGATGAATTCTCTGATCCATGAAGTGCAAGATGATGCTTCTCAAGATTACAGATGGCTTCAAAATTCTAGTTCCCGGGGGAGGGGGGAGCCAACGTTGCAACGATACGGACATGTGGTCTCGATGCTTCGAGACCGCAGCCGATACTTTTGCCGTTAGGTGGTCTAATCGGACCTAAACCGTCCCGCAGAGATGGTGAACAGGAAGAATACGTCTTGCTGATCTCAGGGACATCGCAAAGTCCCTGATTGATGCAAGAGAAGTTCTTCAAGCCGGCGACAAAAAATCCAGCCAAGGCTGATGAAGTCGGGGAGGCTCCAAAACGGAAGGATACAGAAAGAGAAAGTGTTTCCAGCTGGTGAGGAATTTTTACCGTTTTAAAAGAGACTGCCTATAAAGAAACTTAAAATTAATTTGAATTGGAGAACAGAAGAAATAAGTGGCGGAATTAAGTTTGGAATGGTTTTGGACAGTGGGTTATCTTACTTTTTAAATGCTATGTTCATGGATGGAATTTATGCATCTTTTAAAACGAATGGATTAAGTTTTCTTCTCCTATTTTTTTATTTTATTATTCTTTGTAACCTATGGACTAAAATTCTCCTCTTTCATTACTGTGGGTGTTTTTCTAACTCATTCAAAAATCGGACCTTTTTTTTAACTTGAAATACAAAAAAGATACAAAAAGAAACAAAGAAAATTGCAACAGTAACACTGCTACTCGGAGGCTGGAGGTTTGGGTAATGGAAACAACACACTTACTTTTCTTACTGATTATCCTGCACTCCAAGGTCCCACTGCTTGTTTATAGAGAGTGATGTATAAACATGTATAAATATCTTTATATTTATAACATGTATAAATATCTGAGTTAAAATACTTGAGTTAATATGAATTATGCTTGATGACTGTGGAAGAGATGCACGAATGCCTTTTGTAACCAACTGATACACTTTCCACAGTATATAAAGAAGGAAGATTTTATGTGTTGTTTGTTTTGAAAATTAAAAATAAAAAAAATATTTAAAAAAATCCTAGTTCCCGCTTGGGGCCCAAAGAGGGAGGCTGAGCATCAAATCGACACATGGATGAACTTGGGGAAGGCTCAAATTGCTACTGAACTGGCGTGCCTGAAGACTTCTGGATTTTTACCAGTTGCAGCGTCGCTTCCTTTGGCAATTACAGTGATTATTTTTTTTTTTGCTGATATCCACAGTTTTTCCATGCTGCGAAAAGCTATGTGGATCTTTTTTAAAAGCAGAGAAAAGGGAGGCTGTATTTTAATAAGTCGACAAAGGACCTTGACTTTGTGGCAACGTTATGTACAAAACGACACCCAGGTCTTGCAAATCTTAGGACTGTCATTCCTTACGTTTCAGGGCAACGTGCTGTGCTTGCAAGCGAACTACAAGATTGTCCTTGAATTGACGGTGCCCCTTGTTTGTCATAAATACCTAATTCTGTCCTTTCCCCATAGTTGTGCTACTCTTTCTTTTCAAAGAGCTTGGGGTGGGAGGGGGAGAGAGGGGAAAACAATTTGTTCTGGGGATCTTTTTTCTTTTCTAAACATCCTGTTTAGACAAATAAATATAGCATCACATTAGCCATCTATTGATATCTGTAAATAAAATGATTTGCACAACTAATACACAAGTGAATAAAATATGCATGTTTATTAGTCCAATTAATCTTATTGCTTGGTTTTCTGCTTCAAGTAGCAATTAGAACTGGGAAAATTAAAAAATGCTGCAATGTCCACCTCTGGACTCCAAAATGACCTCAGAAGGTGCTTCAGAAAAAAATATTAGCCACAAGGGTTGTTGTGGCCCAGTTTCTGATTGGACTGTGTCCACCTCACTCACTCCCCATAAATATGGAAGCCAGAATATAGTATTCTGTCAAGTTCTTTGCCTAAAAAGAACCTGAGAATCCAACTCAAATTGTTATCTCCCAGTCTCCTTGTGGAAATTTGTTGTCGTTAGTTGCGAAGTCGTATCCAACCCATCACGACCCCATGGATAACATTCCTCCAGGCCTTCCTGTCCTCTATCATCCTCTGGAGCCCATTTAAGCTCACGCCTGCTGCTTCGGTGACTCCATCCAGCCACCTCCTTCTCTGCCGTCCCCTTCTTCTTTTGCCTTCCATCATTCCCAGCATGAGGCTCTTCTCCAGGGAGTCCTTCCTTCTCATTAGGTGGCCAAAGTCTTTTGAATTTCCTCTTCAGGATCTGGCCTTCTAAAGAGCAGTCAGGGTTGATCTCCTCTAGGACTGACCAGTTTGATGGCCTTGCAGTCCAAGGGACTCGCAGGAATCTTCTCCAGCACCAGAGTTCAAAGGCCTCCATTCTTTGGTGTTCAACCTTTCCTATGGTCCAACTTTCACAGCCCTGCATTGCAATTGGGAAAACCATAGTGGAAATGGTGTGGAATTGGTGGTCCACAAAACTGAAGATGATACCAAATGCACCAGAATAGAATGACCTTGTCAGCCTGGTTTGGAAACATTCCTTTATCCAAACTGCTGTCTGTTCTTGAGGGTCAGCAGTTCTTGAGACTTGAGTCTTCTCAGCTTACAAGGAGTTTTCAAGATCAAAATGCAGAGAAGTGACCTTGAGACTTGGGAAATGTGCTGTACCATCCAGCTACAGCTTATTCCACGTGTTATATTAAGCCCTGACCCTGGGAGAAAAAAAATACCTTCTTTCATAATTGTACTGCTGACTCAGAAAGGTAAATTTCTGAGTTACAACCAATTTATTTGCCTGTCAATAACACCCGTGACAGCTGCTGCTACTGTCAAATTCTAAAGTACGTGAAGAACACCACCGTCAAATGTTGGTTCTTTTGACCTTATTTACTGATATCTGAATGCTTTAATTATAGGTTTCTCAAAATCCAAAAAAACACCCACAAAACTCAATACTTTTTTTAATGATCAATATTTTGTTCCAAAAACATACAACCTTATCAGCTAATAAGAGCTATTTTACAAACATACATACATCTGGATAATTAGAACAATAAATTCTTTTTTTTCTTTCCTTAGACATTCAAACATGATCAGTTAAAAATACAGGATATTTGATCTGTCTTATGGTTGTTGTCCTTTTGTTGGTTGGTTGGTTTTTGCATTTTCCTTTCCCAAGAGTATTTTCAGATTGTAGTCTTGTGTTTTTCTTTAAAAGCAGAATCTGTTAAAAGGAGTAAATGCATGGCAAGCAAATAAAATACAGTTCTAGCAGTTAGAGCATTACAACAAACAATTCCATTTTTTAAAAAAAAAGAAGAGCAGAGTAACATTCCAGCTGCAGAATCCTTTTCCACAGCATCTGCCTATAAGTTGGGGCGGGGCGGGGGGGATGAAAAGGGGAACAAGAGCAAGAAGGGACTTCTTTGGAATGGAAGAGAGAGGGAGATGCAATTCACTCATCAAATGTACAACCGGCATTGAGATTCTACATGAGGAAACAGCACAAATAAAAGTATTTTTTTTTCTACCAAACCCCCCAAAAAGTTATCCTGACATATGGCAGAGTAAAAGATAATACTGTATGGGTCTTTCACCTATGCAACCTCTCTTTGCACTTTAGTTGTTAAGGGTCTCCTTTTTCTCAGAAGCTATCAATATTTTCTGGGACAAACTCAGCACAACCGTCAAGAATATCCAAGTTCCCAAAGCAATAAGGGAACTGTGTGCCCTTTCCCTCACTCCATCAAGCAATCCTATTTCTCGCCATTCCTACTCTCAAGGGTAGATTGGGTAGAAATTGGCAGGCAGTGAGAGAGGAGTGTTATGCAAAAGGTAACGCCCCCCTCTCCAAACCGAATGAAGACAATCTGACTTCCATTTGTCTCCTGCACAATGCCTCGCTGTGAATCAGGCACAAGACCACGTCTACACAGGCAGTAAGGCAAGAGACAGAGGAGCTGGTAGAGCTATGAGGGGTTAGAATGACCCAGGTCATTCGAAGCAGACCTCCAAGACGGGACCAGGGGATCATTATTTTCAGCCTCTTTCAACCATCAGTAGGGCCGTGGGAGAAAAAAAAAATGGAACACATGCTTTGCAGTCTGCCAGGCCTTGAGACATGGCTGTTCAGTGCTGATTTAGTCAACTGGGAAATACAAAGCGGAGAACTCAGAGCTAATCAGCAGCATCTGGCAGATTAAAGCACCATCGCTGCAAAATACAGAAGGATTGGAAAGCAGAATCCTTTTTATGAATTGTATCTATAACTTCTCGGGAAACCCCAAAGTCCAAGCAATCCACTATCCCATCCAGAATCCTCCAACTCTTCTCATCTTGGGCAAAGTTTCTGAATTTGGCCACTTTAAGATGTGTGGACTTCAACTCCCAGAATTCCCCAGCAGCTATACTGGCTGGGGAATTCTGGGAATTAAAATCCATATGTCTTAAACTTGCCAAAGTTCAGAAATGCTAGTTTGGGTGTACAGTCAAAGGACATGCAAACGAAGAGGGAAGGAAGCTGTCTTTAGATTCAGTGTTTGCCTTCTTGAGCCCAAATTCCAATATACTAGTCCAATAAATCCAGGTTAAAAACAAACACTTCCTAAATATGATGGTAACACTAACAACATAATATTCTCTCGTTTTTTAAAAAAGTATTTCATTGCTTATATTATTTTCAGCTAGCCGAGGGTGGGTGGGTGGTGGGTGAGAGTGAGAGTAAGAAAGAAAGAGAGGAGAGAGGGGAGGGAGGGAGGGAGGGAGGGAGAAAGAGAAAGAAAGAAAAGAAAAGGAAGGAAGGAAGGAAGGAAGGAAGGAAGGAAGGAAGGAAGGAAGGAAGGAAGAAGAAAGAAAGAAAGAAAGAAAGAAAGAAAGAAAGAAAGAAAGAAAGAAAGAAAGAAAGAAAGAAAGAAAGAAAGAAAGAAAGGCGGGCCCAAGGAAGACATGATCACAGCCAGTAGGGAAGGACAGGGAAAGTCTCTTTGGCTGGAATTCCTCATGGCTGTTCTAGAACATTAAGGATCCAAAAGTTCAACACCAATGGGAATCCCACAAAGTGCATTTTATAGGGTTGACCCTTTTCATAAAAATGGATCTGTGCTTGGGGCCTGTTGTACAGTAGATGCGCGAGGGACATCTCCTGAGATAGTCAGTTATGATGCTGGAAGCAGTTGGCGATCCCCATTTCTCAATACCTTCTCTTTCTTATCATAAAATAATAATGCCCATAACAGGAGATTGTGTAATCGGTGGCCTAGAGAAGCCTGGACAAAACACACACACAAGCACATACGATACAAAAAAAACCATCAGGAAGACAAAAACTCTGCTTTGATCTCCAGGAAGTGGGGGGGGGGGGAGGCAAATGATCTGTCCTCCATAGAGGTCAAACAAGCCTTCTGTTGGCCCTTTGGCGGAGGGCCTTCGGGCAACCTGACCCCATCTCTCTTTCTCAGGATGCTGAAGCACCTTGTGGCAGAGGATCGGACACTGGTCTTGCCAGAATATCTATAAAGAGTGTCACCCAAAATTTACCGATTTCTGGCTCCTTCACCTACTTATATTAGGGAAAGGTCTACATCTGGATCTGAGTTCCTATGGCTCCACAGATGTGGAACTGAAGCATGGGGAGATGAAAATGCCACGGTTCAGGAACCAAGGAAAATTTCATTTATTAGACTTCTCTGTTGCCCATCTCGCCTGGAAATGACTAAAATACTGACACCTTTGAAAATAGGGAAATACTTTTAAAAACAGGACCATCTGTAATCTGGGTCTCATTTTCTGAGAATTCCTTTTGAGTGTTTGGTGGCTTCAGACCCAAATTACTTTGTGACCCAGACAAGTAGGAAGTTTCCTGCCTTGAATATGCACCAGTACATTGATTGGAAATATTAGGGAAGGTAAAGGGGGGCGGGGTTCAAAAATAGTTCCTGTTCTTACAGCTCTTCTCTGTAAGTGGAAATGGATTCCTGGCAAGGGGGTGGGGGAATGTTTCTCTGTATTAATGGAGGCTATTCTGACATTCCTGCTGAAAATAAGAAGAAAAAGAAGAAGATACTCTACACTTTATAGTGCATTCAGCATAGTGTTAAAACATTAAAAGGATTTCTAGAATTTGGCACATTTAGAGCTGGCTTGCCAGGAAAAAGAAGGGACCCAAGGATTGGACAGCTGGTACAGGGAGAAACTTTTTTTAAGTGAGATGCATCCTGAATGGAAAAACTACCCGAAGTAGACAACCCACCCAATCTTAATTTTCTGTATCAATGCTATAAAGCTTGAAAAGGCCCAGCTCCATCAGAATATCAGCCCTGCATTGAGATTATTATACCACAGGTGGTGTCTGTTGCTATGATTCTCCTGCAGATGTTCCTAGTGTGATTTCAGAGCATTTTTGCATAAAGAGGAAAAAAACTAGCACTATTCCAAGCTAAGTCTCAGGTGGTTTATTAGCCACACTGGTCAGTAAGGCACACTTCTGGATACTGAACAATTCTGGCCCCTACCTTCTAAATGTAGTGGCTAACCTCTGCAGCAGTTACTCCTCACACTTCATTAGAAACTTGGTGGCCTCAGGAATTTCTGACAAATGTATTGCTTTCTCTTAACTGGCAAAATAACCCCAACTCCCACCCCAAGCTACAAATATCGAGCTGTTGCTTTCAAAGGGAAGTCCCAATTAGTACCGGGGCAGGGAACACAACTCCCAAATTCTGATCCTTATCTCTCTTTAATTATAAAGGCATTCCTTTATAATTAAAAATAATTATTATTTTTAAAATAAAGGCATTCCCAAAGAGAAATTTGGTTGCCAGTTTGAAATCCTTCCCTGGCTATGTAGTGCACAAGAAGGCCGCCTGCCTGCTGCTAGATTTCGCGCTACACACACACACACACACACACACACACACCCTTCTGAGGAACAGACTCCTCGTTGGCAGAATCTAGGGGGGAAATCAAGAGACACACACAACTCAGTTCAGAGTAAGGGTTCAGGAGGAGAAGAAAGATGCTGGGAACCTAGGAAACTGGCACTATCATTTTTTTTTTAAAAAAAAAAGCAAAATAAAATACAAGTTAAAGTGTGCTTTCAGTACACGGAATGAAGTCAAATAAATACATTGATTTTTTTTAATGTATAGATACATTTTTTATATCCTACACCCAGAACTTTATACATTTGGTTTCTTCTTTCTGTTCCTCTTTTTTTCCTCTGTTTGGAATCAAAAAGAATTTCTGGTAGCAAGAGGAGGGGAACTAAAATCACCCCCCCTCTCCCTGAAAGGCTAGTGCAGACACCTCAAAGAAAAAAACTGCCCCCTTCTCCACTATGTGGAGCCCCCTCCCGCTTCAAGGGTCCATTGAAAGAGGCCTAAGGCCAAGAGAGTCCAGGCAGAGGCCGGCTGAGGCTAGCAGAGGCTGACTCAAGGCAGAAGGCTCCATCCAATCTCCAGCGATTGGCAAGAAGGTGATTAACTTTTATCTGAGGACAAAAATAGAAACAGAAAAGAAGGGCTGAAAAGAAAACCACCAAGGAGGTCTACGGAGATCCTCAATCATGCAGGGGGGCTTTTCCAAAAGGACTTTCTTGGGGTTTTTCCCCTTTTGAAAGTTTTTTGCTTCTCACCCAAGAAGCTTCTTCAGTTCTGAGAACTGAATAGATAAACCATTTTTACTGATTTCCAAACTTGTGTCAAAATTCTGGAAAGATTTTAGAACCATTCTCTCCCAGCCCCCAAACTGGTTCTTTATATGCAATTGTTCCATTAATTAAGGGGTGTGTAACCTTTTCCGGGCTGAGGGATTAGACTTGGCCTTTAAATGGCACGCCAAGGACATCACTCAACAAATTAAATTTAATTTTGTTTGATTAACATTTAAATAAGATTAAATGTTACCACCATGTTTATCCCTGACGCAATGTATTTAATAATGCACAATATATAAAAATGTGGTAACAAAGATTTTTGGAAGTCCTAGATTGGGCATCTTTGTTTAGACAGGGACACAATTAGACATTAGCAAAAGGGAAAATGCTGAGCAGAGAGGATGCCAGGCCAGAAACGCACAATCAGCACAACTAGGTATTGATTCATAATGTTTAGTAACCAGGGTTTTTTTTAACTAAGTGTCATGAAAACTGAAGAATTCACCACACAGTAGCTTCCCTTGGAGCTAAATCCCCCAAATTATTAACACATTACTTTACTATCAAATCAGCTATCAGAGGAATAGGACAGGCATACCCAAATGCTCATCTGTGGTGATGGAGCCAGACAGCCGATGCTGAAGAGCAGCGTAGTTTTCCTCCACTTCCTGAAAAACACAATCCATCATATACACTTGAAGAGAGTCTGATGAACTTACCATGGTGAACTACTCTAGAGAAACACATTGTGGCCCAAAACGCTGCTTGAATAGGGGAGGTAGACTGCCAAAAGCTCTCCAGAGTAAGGAGAGATTGTGCAAGGTTACCCACATCTACTTTGTACAGCATATTCTCTCTCTCTACCTCTCTCTCTCTTTTTCTCTCTCCCCCTCTCTTTTTGTCAGCAGGCAACAGGAACTGCATTTTTTGGTCACTGGCTTGTGATCAGCTGGGAATGAGGGTTTCATTGTGCTTATAGTAGCTAATATTGCCTACATGGACTCTTTTCATCACTTTGGATTCAATTTTTCCCCCATGACTTGGTTGGTTTTTTAAAAAAAAGATTGGGAACTTTCAGTTTGGCAAGTTTGATTGAAATCACTGGGTGAGTTTCCTTCAATCCTTTAAAAAATGTTTACCTACACAAGTTTAAAGATTTATATCAAAACAAATGAGAGGAATATGCAGGAAAAGGAAGATTATTGTTCAGAGGGGCTTGATTTAAGCCTCTGAAGCTAACTGAAAATATCCTTTGTCAGGGGAAAATCCTTTGTTTATATACTGTGCAACTAATAAAGACAACTTTGAAGATTGGACACTAGAGAGCACCAAATGGCTATCTTAAAATAAATGTTTGATGTTTGAGTGCAGAACACAAATTCTTAAAGCCAAAGTTAGGCAAGAATCTTTTTATAAGGTGGCAACCAACTCTTCCATTTAGGACACTATGCTCACATCAAATCTTTCTGTCTGATCTTAGTACTGTCGGCTCTGCTAGATTCCTCTAAATAAAATATTGACTCTTCTCTTTTTGAGCCTCTGAGACTTGAATAGGGTTTTGTTTAATTTTGGCTCAGGAAGTTTCAACACCTTGGCTTTGATAAATCAACATCGATTTCAACCTTTACATGTCAGTCTTCAAAGCTTTAAGCTGTATGATGCCGTTCTTTTCTATAAGTCATTCCTAACATTCATTCATTCTCCAGACATGAAAGCTTCTCTTCCTCAGGGTTATTCCAAGGTTCTCATTTTTCATCTCTGTCTCTAAAATCTAGGACAAATCTTTAATCTTCAGCAACCCAGTCAGCAAAAGGGAGAGATAATATATAAATATAATTCTGGATAACATCTGATTCTCCTGATTTTAGAATTTATAGGGCAGAACTGAACATTAGTGTGAAAATCAGTCAAGAAGAAAAACACACCTCTCTGGATGACTTACTCCCCACAAGCTTCTTAATCTCCAATTCCTTAAAATCTAGCCATTTAAAAAAAAAAGGCATATACAGCCCAAAAATATTCCATTTGCATGAGAACACGCTACCTTCAAATGCTGAAGGCTGGCCTCTATGTTCTGGATGTAACGCATCATCAGGGTACGCGACTCGACAGAGAAGGAAGCCAATGCATCTGAACCGGATTCCTTGGCAGCTTGCCAGTGGGAGGCCAGCAATTCCTCTGCAAATGGTGAGCTGGCTGTAACTGGCTGGCCATCCCGAGACCTGGGCTGCTGGTGGGTAGAGTCCGTTGTGCTTCTGTCTGCAGTGCACTGTAGAACCAGCGAAGTGACCTCTTCGTCAGTGGAGCTCTCCTGTACTGTGCCATATCCATCAAGGATCAAATAATTTCCTGCAAAGAGAGCAACCTTAACGGGCCCCATTTATGAACAGCTCCAGCAAATAAAGGGCTTGGGGAGCACATAACCCAATCTGTCTGTGTCTGTGTGCCTCGTGCAAACTTCCTACCCTGTTTCCCCGAAAATAAGACTTCCCTAGATAATAAGCCCAATGAGCGCATGAGCTAAAATAACCCTAACCCCCCAAAATAAGCACTTCCTGAAAATATTGCAACACAGCAGCAGCCATGAGGAGACCATGTTTGCCGCCTCCTGCACCTCAAAAATAATAAGACCTCCCCGAAAATAAGGCCAAGTGCTTATTTCAAAGGTTAAAAAAAATAAGCCCCTGTCTTATTTTGGGGGAAACACGGTATTTCTCAACACACTTTTGCTGCTCTGTTAGAAAGCTGTTCCACAGTCAACTAATTCCTGCCACACTTTGCCCTCGCTCTGGAAAAAAAGAGAGAGGCACAACTTGTGCTAGATGGGAAAAAATGTGTACTTTCTTAAAAGTAGGTGCCATGTAGGGGAAGTGGCAATCTGAATGGGATTTTGGGTGAACAGAAGGGGTGTATATATATATACAGATTAAGGGGCCTTGTAAGTCACCTAGTCCAACCTGCTGCCCAAACAGACCCTACAGCATTTCTGACAGATGGCAATCCAGTCTCTTCTTGAAAGCTTCCAGTGATGAAGCTCTAATTGGATTTAATCAGTCTTTTATTGCTCCAAAAGATCAAAGGGAAAAGGTCCAACCATGATAAAACAGCCAACAGCTGGAACTCGACACCACATCTCCAAATTCTATTTCTTATTTCTCTCCCAATGCATTTCAAACATATCCAGAGAAACTCTGATTACTAGGAACATGCTTAATGAGAAAATTCAGCATTTAGCAGATACTCTTAGGTTTTGTTGTGGCTCAGAAGCACTCCATCATCTTTCCCAATGACATCCAGGAGCTTTTATAACTCAGTTGTTCGTTTCAAATTTGTACCTTTGTTGATTGACTCACCTGAGATCCGTAGTTGCACCTCTTCTACCTCCTTCCCATCACCTTCTGATGGGTTCCCTTCACTGTGAGCTTCCTGAGCATCAAAAAAGTGCTCCCCACCATCATCCGCAGCACTGGTTCCTCCTCCTTCCAGTTCCTTGGCTGGGGGTTCTGCGTTTGTCCTCAAGGGGTCCACCAACTGCCTGCTATGCAACACAGGGTCCCCTGAAGATACCAATTCGTTTGAAGGCCATTTATCACAACTAAGTTCAAAGTCATTTGTTTTTGTCCCCATGGGTGTCCTTCCAGGCCCGGACAGGGTAGTGTCATTGTTATCTGAGTACTGAAGTCCTCTCTTGACAATGTTCTCCTCGGGGGGCCCTGACAGATCTCTTCTATGGTCAGAAAAAGGATGCCAGTCTTCAAGGGACACTTGCTCAGACATGCCAAGCTGCTGCATCAGTAATTTCTTCAGTAAACCCACTGAAAAGGAAATGCGAGAGCATCAAAGGAAAGTCCTGGCAAGTATTCCCTCTTCTTGGAAGGCATCAGTCAAGAGGCAGGAGCCCAAAGCCCTTGGGAAGGAGCCACTGGTTCTCACTGCTTTTGCCCTAACAACTGGAAGACAGAAGTCAGATTTCCCCAATCTAGCACTAACTGCCATCAGCCTTCAGTCAAATAGTCAGGGATCAGAGAAGTTAGAAGTACAGCCCAAGTCACCTTTCACTTAGTTTAGGGCAAGAGTCAGCAACCAATGGCTCTGGAGGCTCTTTCATCCCTCTGCTGTGGCTCCCTGTTGCCGGTCGGCGCCACAATTGATAGGGCTTTCGGTTAGGACAGGTAAAGGAAAAAGGATGTTGTGCCAGGAGGAGACTCTATGGTAGGGGAACAGGACCTCTGGTCAACAGAGGAACAAGGATGCCGTGCTAGGAGAAGACTCTATGATGGGGGAACTGGACTTCCGGTCGGCTCCAGAAATGAATGGGGGGCTTCTGTTTAGGACCTTTGTGGCTTTTTGAGTGTTTAAGGTTATCGACCCGTTTTAGGGAAAGCTAAGCCAAACTGGAAGACAGTATAAGGACAACACTGGTATTATTATTGGAGTACAGTCATAGGCTGATAATCTGATTTTCTTTTACCCTGTTTGAAAGGCAGGTTATCTTCATTTGTTCCAAGGGCAACAGATACCCCTAAATCCATCAGACAAATTTTCTACCTAGTCTTCTCAGATTCATGTACCTTCAATTACTTACAGTTTCTTAGTGCATCCAATGCCCATCGATTTTCTGAAGCTTGGAATGAGAGGTCTGGACTACTTTGGCTGTAATGTTCCGGTGACTCTTTGATCAGTAAGTCCGCCGGTAGTTTTTCTCCAAACTGCTTGTTGGCTTCCAGAAGTTCTTCCTCTTCTGATTTCTCAGACATGGTCACTGAAGAAGAGGGAGTCTTCAGCCCCAAATCTTTATCTAACAAAGAAACCGAATGCCAAAATGAATGCGAGAGCTTAAAAGTAAGCATAAACATGAATAAGTATGTGACATTCTCTTTGTCTCATAGTTTAAATCTTATTAGCTCTTCTTTTTGAATGACAGCTCAAACAACAGAGCTTACGATTAGACAGCTACATATTTATGGACTTCCAAATCTTTTGAGGCAGGGAATATTATGTCAAACAGAATACAAAATAGTATTAATGTACCATTGACTACTGAGTCTCTTGAAGAAAGAAGTGAAATATCTGCAGAATGCTGTACCATACTCGTCTAAGGTAATTTTCCAGAAAGGCTCATTTCAATCGAGAAAGTGTTTTTCAAACTCTCCAGCATAATCAACAGTGCCTTGAAATCTGCCCTTAAGGTTTTTTTTTTACCTGGACTTTGTTTGCTGCTACCTGGGCTTGTCTGTTCTTCCTTCAATTTATGCTGGTCATCTTCTTCGTCATGGTCTTCCCTGAAAGCCAAAGAAGGAAAAAAAAAATCAACCACTCTGGAATCCTCACTTGTAAGGTGTGTCTTTGTAAAAGGAAGATCCTGCTTCGTTATTTGCTGTCTATGAAATTAAACACCAATCAAAATTTCTTTTCATTCACACGAGGGTTTTCTTTTTTTCAACTTACTCGCATGGTCCCGATTGTGGCAATGGAATTACATTTCTGCCTCTTCCAACTTTGACGGTTCCTGCCATCTGTACTATGAGGTCCTGCCATCTATAATAATGCAAATATAAAGAAATTTGTCCAAAATGCACCACCTTCTCTGTCTCCCGAGAGATAGACACAAGCTCTACTCCTGTCAGTGCTCCATTTAAGGTATTGTGTCTTTTTCTACATATATGTGGCCTTGGTGTAATGAGGGTACTTACGTCGCTCTGAAGTATCTTTTCTGCTTGAAATTGAATAGGGCCATATCCCTAATTTTCATACTTTGGGTGCTTTTCTTGAACTAACTGAGATTAAAAGCTTTAGCAAAACATAGGGCATCCTTCCTGTCCTTCTTCTCAAACGACAGCAGAAACACAAACTGTCCAACATTTTGCCTAATCGATGACAGGTGGCCAAATGTAACTTACTAAAGACCACAAATATTCAGTATGACATGTTTTGAGAAGCCCTGCTGTTGAGTAATATGTTATTAATTCAGGTTGACCTTAAATGTGGAATACTACATGGATTTTGTTTCTTGGTTAAATCTCCTCTAATCTATGCTCCATTTTTATCTGCAGAAGAGAAAAATGACTTTATATACCAAAATGGGAGGAAGAAACCTCAAAGAATTCTATAAAAAAACAATACCCTACAACTTCTACAGGGAAGCTCCTTCACAGATTTGGAACACAAGATTTATTTCTCTCCTTAACAAGTGATAAATAGTCTGCATTTTCCCAAGTCAACTTACACTGTCTTTTCAGAAACTGTCTGTGCCACTAGTTCATAAATCTGGGCTCCGTTTTCCGACATGGAAATGACAAAGAATGCTTTATTATCTGGAGAAACAAAGAACAAGTTAAGGCTGATAGAACCTCTATCTTCTTTTGATTTAGTAGAATTCAGCTTTGTATATCAGATATGGTTGAGAAGAAGACAGTAATTGTTGCAGTAACTACATGAGTTTAGAATGGACTTGAGTTGCACAGGTTGAACACAATTCCCCTTTTCCCCAATCAACTTTTCCAACAGTCAGTGTGTTCAGCCTGTTTTGTAAAATGCTCTTAACTAGTTCTTATCCATTGGGTAAAATATGCAGATAAATAAATGATAAGAAATGTCATGCAACCTGTTAACTTCAGTCAAGAATATAGCTGCAAGAAATAATTCCACACAGAAAAGCACCCATGCCTAAGCACTATTCAACTAATTAACTGAGGTTAAATAATCCTGTCTTTTAAAAAAAATCTGGTTTCTTAAATTGGGAAGAAGTTATGTGGCTCTATATTCCTTCAATATACTTCTTTGCTCAAGTGTGGCTCTTAATGTTGTATTTCCTGCATCAATCCTTGGTCGAGTAAACGCTAGCAAAGGTGTCATGACTGAGGTGGGCCATTTTGTATTAAGGATCATCGAACAGGTGAATAAAAAGGGCAATGCAGTTCACTTTTACTTGCATAAAGTTCTATGGAAAAGTTAGTCCTTTCCAATGGTGGGATCCTGCCGGTTTAACAACCAGTTCAGTGATCGCGGCTCCACGCACGTCAGCAGTTTTAACAAAACTTACCTTCCACGTTACTTCTGGGGAGTTACACACCTGAGACGTGGCAATCCGCTCTGTTGCGCAAATCAGCTGAGAGGATATAGGTAAGTAAAGTGCAGGGGTGGGCCAACCTGATCGTTGGAGCTACCGGTTCACCCGAACTGGCTGAATCCCACCCCTGGTCCTTTCACTAAGCAGTTACCAGAGCTCCTTACGGATACTACTGATATAAATTAAATTCTTCAAATATCGAAGACTGATTATGCTTTAATCCACTAGAAACCAAATAGCTGAAATTAGCCATTGCTTTAATCTTAGCCCAAAGGAATGCAGCAATTCTCACACTTTACCTCTCGCAGGTCAGAAGTTTAATTACAGCATCTATTACGCCATTTACTGGAAAATCAATTATATAACTTCTGTATGGAACCTAATTAAGCTCTTTTCCCAAACTGGGTCCTTACAAGGAGAGCAATTAGGAATATATATACTTAAATGAAGGTTAGAGACTAAAAGCCGGCTTTTTAAGAGTAGTCAATTCCGGCAAGCACTTTTATTTAACTGGATTAAAACAGGGCTGCTTCTATTAAGTATAAATCTACTGGGTAGGAGAATGCCACAATATTACCCTCCTAGGACCTTTCCCCAGAAAAGTCTGAAGTGCAGCAGACTGAAGATACAGGTAATCAACAAGATGGTAACCATGGATTTTACTGTAGTCCTGTGTGAATGGGTTGAACCATTGTCTTGTTGTGTTACCTATTTGCATTTCAACTTCAGTTAACAGACCCTTGGGAGGTCCTTGGGTTTCATTACCCCAAAACAGATAGCCTCATCAATGCTCTGATGATGTTACCTAGTTTGGGCAATGAAATGCCTACAAGAATACAACCAAGCTGAGAGAGACCACCGCGGACCCTCGTTTCAACCCTCAGCTCCAAATATTGTCCTTTACTGGTAACAGACACTTGGCCTGATATGCTCCTTTCCATCCAGGGGATGGAAACAACAGTCCATTATATTACTTCCACCAACTGATAAGAGGCTGTTACTGGAAAATACACGTCTCTGGATCGACCAGACAAGACGACATCCATACAGCCTGAAAAATTCCAGCTCTGACTCAGCTGCTCATAGTGTATTCTGTCAGAAAGCCGAGGGTCAGCTAGCTGCTTGAGAGGAGCGTCAAGGTTCTTCTTAATGAGCAATGATTCTTCCCTGAATCCCATCCTTATACCCAAGGGCAGATTGGATTAGATAGCACCATTTTTTCAAAACAGTGTTAGAACCACTTAACATTCTCAGTCCTACTAACCTGTAGCCACTTGGCGAACCAAGACGGTGTTCAATTTAATAACAGGGCTAAATGTGTGCTTGCTATCGGCTGTATTAGCCAGGATCTTGCTGTGACACCTCAACACCAGTCTGTCATCTTGCTTCTGCAACAATACCAGAATATCTTCCAAGAGCAATGTATAGAGATCTGCAGTGGTAGGAGAAAAACGGAAATGGGCTATTATTTTTACCTTGTTGTTATCGAAGGCTGCATCCCAAGCAGAAGCAATAAGAAGCCATAAAATGTCTCAGCCAGGCATACGAAGCATTTTAGACCAGTCTGTAATTCTGAGAACCAGCTTGAAAACCGCTGTGGTCTCTATTATCTTCCAATCCACTTCAAAATACTCACTGCTTAATAAGGAAATAACATAACATCCTCAAGTAATCCCCCCCCCCCAATGTCCTACAAGTCTCAATGAAAAGAACAGGTAACAACATACCAATAGTTTTGTCACGATTCACCTTCCAAGTCAGAGGCCCTTCATGAATCATTTTCTTCTTCGTTAGATCTAAATTCTATCAAAAAAGAGCAAAAAAATTTTTTTATCCATTTTGATTGGTAGGTCCTTGGTATTTTGCTGCTTTTACTGTATTTTACCTCCTATTAACTGTTTTAGTGTTGCAAATACTGTTCTGGTGATTGCTTGTAGAATTCAAAATATTTGTCAGAAGGACCACCATTTCAAATTTGAAGAACCAATATCAGAGATCTTATTTATTCACAGAAAAAGGCAAAGAGTGATTTTAATTATTTCACTTTGTAATTATTGTAGGGAGGTCATTTTGCATCGAAGAATTCTAACCTGAGAAGAGGGACAAGAAGGGACTTCATATTTCCCTTTCAAGTCTCCCTTTCTAGGCAGTAATTCTCATTTTATATAGCCTGATCCAGCTTGCTGATAAATCCAGGCCCCTCTGTGTCCTGAGCAGAACTGGCCCCAAATGTGGGCGAGATATGTAAAGTTCTCCATTCCTTTTGCTTTGAGGTATCTTAAGCTCCAAATACCGGAAGCAATAAAATTGGGTAGAAACAGAAGCAAAAAGAACGATAAAGTACATTTATGAATGCTTATCAGATTTCAGGATCCCTCTCTTCTTTCTTCCACTCACCCTGAATTCATCCAGCAAAGGGCCCTCCACCTGCTTCAGGTAGGACAAATCAAGCCGCCGCTGGTAGTCCTCCAAATGCTGTTGAGAAAAGACAAATTCAAGTCAGTTACTCTGGCCAAGGACGATTGGCTGAAGGCTAGCAACAATTAGTTGCTCTGGGATCCCTTTAAAACAAAGGACAAGATGCCTTCTCATTTATAAACCCATAAACCCATCTTGCAGCCAATAATCCCCTTCAGCTTTTGAAAACCGATTTACACCTGCCTCTTCTTACCTGCTTGTTCTCGGCTTCTTTGACAGCCTGGTTCACAAAATTGAGAATCTGCCGACAATGATCTGCTGCTTTTTTCACTTTGTCCTTCTCTAAAGATTGCTCTAAAAAATGAAACGGGTGAAATGTGAAACAATAACAATGAAACACGTAGCTGCACTCACACTCATTCTCAAGACAAAATGCATTCTTTTGTCTGCTAAGACAAAACGGTTAAGACAAAATGTGAACGCCCCATATTTTCAAGTTTTTTAAAAGCAAATTACGAAGCTGAACTTAGTATCAATGCTTTGTGAAATCCATGCATTAATGTTGTAGGTCATAAGATTGCAAAACGGGAGGAACCGCAATGGCAAAAATGAATACCCGGAATACTTTTATCTCATCATTAACAATCTAATTTTTTAAATCACAACTCATCACTTTGCTCCTTCATCTGGAGGAAAATAAGGGAAATTCAGAAAGATGAAGCAGCACGGAAATGGGGGCAAATTATTTTTCCACAGAATTTGTTAATTTGGGTTTCATTTTGAACCCAAACTGTTCTCTGTAACTGCCACATCCCAATCCAGCCACAAACAAAATGGGCTACGTGGTACCTGAGTACTTTGCAATATTATCCAGCAAGAGGGGATACTTGGTGAGCCGTTGCATCTCAGTGGGAATAATATCTTTTAGCTGTAATCGGCGACACAGTGGATTGCTCTCAGCTTCCTAAATGGAAAAAGTGGAAGTGCATTTGTAATTTTTATTAAGACCATAATTACCTGAATTGATACTGCCCTATAAACGTTTTAGTGGTTTGCGTTTCAGGCTAGAAAATGCAAGTTAAGCAACAACCAAGATTAAGGAGAAATGCAAACAATTCTATTTTAGTAGGCAATTAGAGGAAAGGTCCAGCGTGAAACCTGGGAACAGCTTCCGCTACTCATTATTTCAGACTTGATATGATCAGCAATCAATCTCTGTCGCAGGCTTCCAGGAGATGCTAGCTTAGTTTTTTGCGCCATGTAAAGAGTACATAATATTTTAGAATCACAACCACTGAGCCGAGAAAATTAGCAAAGATCTTTCATCAATCAAGTGAGATACTTGGCATTTCTTCTTTTTTCTCCTTCAGTTTTTTTTTAAAAAAACCAGGACATAGCCTCAGAAAGGTTTTTTCTTTTTCTTTTTCAAGAGCTCAACTTTGGAAATGGAGAGCTCCACTTCCTGCAGAGGCTAAGATGTGAGAGGTTGTCTTCCAGCCTATAAATTGACTCCCAGAAAGCTCATGAAGCTAACATGAATCTGAACGAGCTACCAGCTCATTACAGACCTGAGCTAAAGGGTGGAGAGGAGGCACTAGTTGGCAGCTCTCATACTGAAATGGAGCAAATGCCACCTTCGCTGGATTAGTCTGTCAAAGATTCATAGCAAAAAAATAGCTCATGCCCAAGAAGATTAAGTACCGTTCTAATTTACAAATTGCAGGTAGCCCTCAACTTACGACCACAATTGAGCCCCAAAATCTCTGTGGCTAAGCAAGACATTTGTTAAGTGAGTTTTGACTTTATTTTTTGTTTTGACACAATTGTTAAGTGAATCACTGCTGTTCTTAAGTTAGTAACATGGTTGCTAAGCAAATCTCATTTCCCTACTGACTTTGCTTGTCAGAAGATGGCAAAAAGTGATTACATGATCCAGGCACATTGCAACCGTCATAAGTATGAGTCAGTTGCCAAGCGTCTGAATTTTGATCACATGATCATGGGGCTGCTGGAAAGGTTGCAACTGTGAAAAATGGCCTTGTCACTTTTTTCCAGAGCCATTGTAACTTTGAGTGGTCACTAAATGAACTGCTGTAAGTCGAGGCTTACCTGTATAAAAAAGTATAATTTTAATTATTATAAGTTGTCTAGGGCTGCCTGGAGCTGAGAAGGGCAGCATATAACATGAATGAATGAATGAATGCTTTGTCCTCTCCTCCAATCTCCAGTAGCCCTAAAGCAAGGATCAGCTAGACACTGAACCCCTAAATATTTACCTGGACAAAAGTCTGGAAGCGAGAGTCCTTCTTTTGCCGTGACTTGATCACTTCAAGAGCAAAAGGTTGGTTGCTACAGAAGGTAGCTGTGGCTTGCTTCAATTTCTCCTCGCCTCCTCCACTGAACTGGGATGAGAATCCACAGGTACAAAAGGTTAAAAAAATGTAAATCATAAACATTCATCTGAAGGTATCATGCTAGTAATAAAGCCGAGGTGGCACAGTGGTTAGAGTGCAGTATTGCAGGCTACTTCAACTGACTGCTAGCTGCAGGTCAGCAATTTAAATCTCACCGGGTCAAGGTTGACTCAGCCTTCCGTCCTTCCGAGATGGGTAAAATGAGGACCCGGATTGTTGGGGGCAATAGGCTGACTTTGTAAACCGCTTAGTGAAGGCTGTAAAAGCACTATGAAACGGTATATAAGTCTAAGCGCTAGTGCTAGTATGAATTAATTATTTAACACAGCAGATGGGTGCTTGGGACAAAACATGTTTCTGTGTTAGCCAGTTCATGGGAAGACCCATCTGCCTCTTTCTTTCCACCCTTGTACACAAATTTTGGAAAATTGTGGTTCCTATTACCAGCTTTAATATACAACTCCCAAGATTAAATGGTAATTATCATAAAACCTATTGCTACTAAATACCAGCATGCCTCATTTTAGTGAATCCTGATTAACCCTTTAATGCCCTGATGGATGCATTAATACTTGCTGCACTCTTGCATTTTAAATGTTCTTACTTGACTCCAAAAACCTAAAGAGAGAACTTATAGCCTGAAACATTCCAAGATGCTTAATAACTGTCTCTACCTATCACTTCCAACTTTTGCACTCTCTTGACTTTGTGAACAAATTTTAGAGAATAAAAAGTCCTCTTTTTTCTTTAGGAGGTATGGTGACCTTAATCTAAATTATCTTATTCACATATTAATTATATAAGGAAGTCATTCAGCTAGATATTTCTTAGCAGAAGCAAATACATGCCCATGCTTCTCAATCTTCCTATATTAATACTGCCCCTTTTATTTTATTATTACTGCCCGGAATGGAAGAGTTTCAGATAATAGATTTCTAGACAAGATAAGCAGTTGTACCTCAGCTGATCTTTTATTTCTCAAATATTTCAATACGCTCAGAAAAAAAAAGCCCCAAACTTGTGTTGTTTTTCATAGGTACACACACAAACATTTAGTTTACCCAAGTTAACAAATCTTCTCCAATTTGATCAATTACAGATGTCTCGTTTCTTTTCCTCACTGCTTTCATCTGCTCATTCAGTCCAGCTAAGTAGCAAAGAAAAAAAAAGAAAGAAGGAGAGAGATTTGGGAAAAACCAAAGCAAATTGCCTGAAATCAATGATACTTAACCACCCCATGGTTATTTCAGGATCCACTTCTGAGTGGTTATAACAACCAGCCACGTAAGTTGTTTTTTTCTTCCTGCATTTTTCTGCAATGCAGGGTTCCCTTGATTTTCAGAACAACACTTGGTTGATCCATTGGCTGGGACAGAAATTGACTGATCAGCTGGGTAGCCGAACCTGACATTGTGAGCTGAGAAAATGACTAATCCAAAGATACCCTGCTGGCTTTCATGTCTAAAGCAGGAAAAAAACTCAAGTCTCCTGATTTCTAGCCTGGGATTTTAACAACCAGATCAAGATAGCTCTCTGTAGAGTATAATATAACACAACATAGTATGTATTACGGTAAGCTGTTTTGCTATTCAATATGTTAGAATAGCTGTCAGACGCAATCCGAAGCCTTCGACGAGGTCTCCAAGCGAAGAAGAATCAATTGACAGCCGGAGGGGGGGGGGGGGAAGGAAGCCTCCTGCCGCCCCCGCACTCGACAGCCACCGCTGGACAAGCGCCCCAACGAACCTAGGCTCCGTTAGTTACGAAGAGCTGAGAATCCCCGAAGTCCTCCCAGCAGTATAACAGCAATGGCGTTTTAAAAGGAAATTTTCCTCCTGACTACAACGAATACAAAAATAAGAAAATCTCTAACTAATGAGGAGAGTCCCAGTCTATTCACCCAAAAACTGAGGAACTCCCCAAAAACACATCCGAACTGGGCTGGACTGAGAGAAATGAAAAATAATCAGCCCCATAAAATCCTCCTCCTTCTGGTCATCATCTTATATATTATACATATTTAATATATACCCTTTTTTGTCCAATAGCATTTACAAGCGATTGACTCACAGAGTGAATTAATTTAAAGTCTGAGACAGGATAAGAAGCTTGCAGTGAGCACATATTCAAGCATCGTTCTACTCTGGTGACCTAAGAAAACCCTTTCCCACACATACAAACAGCTCTGCAGCACAATCTGAGGCCCTAAAACCCCAGCCAGCCCCTCATGCCTTAGATGCGACACCCTCAGTGAAGCCTTCTGGGCTAGTCACTCTGATTACTGCTTTATTAACCCAGCAGTCAGATAGCCTCACTCACTGTGAAGCTGGAGGATATCCTCCAGGTTCGAAAATATTTTCCGCAGGTCAGGAGCTGTCAGGATCCCTTCGCGGGACACACGCTGATAGAACAAGTGATCCAGGACTTTCAGCTTACGGACATGAGCACGTTCAGTGTAGAATAACTCTGGAAAGAAGGACAACAAATAAGAGTGACTGTGATGGTCTTCGTAAGGGAGAAGAGGCGATTAGATGAAGAATGGGCAGATAAAGAACACCTTCAGACTAATATTAGGAGGTATTCCCTGAAGGTGACAATTGCCGAACGATAGAACAAACAAACTCTTTTAGATAAAGAAGCATCTAAATCACATACTCTAGCTGTCCTTTACTGCCCCAAATATATCACAATTGGCACTGCCTTCAGAACAACGGCAGGCCAATCTCCCTCTCCTCTTCCTAGCAATCTTCCTCTGGGCAAGGTGACTGAAAGCCAACGTTGCAATTTTGAGGGTGCACACAGCACCTTGGTTACAGAAAACAAAGAAACAACCAAGCATGGCATCCCTCTGGTCCTCCCCATGCCCCCCTCCTCCATAAACTCACCATTAATCACTTCCTGCCGTTTAATTTCAGAGGGTTTCAAGCCAAGCAACACTTCACGGCTCACCAGCTGCTGCCAGTTGGGCTGGTCAGTCTCCATGTCGAAATCAAAGAGCTCATCTTCACTCTGGACATCCCCAGCATTCACACTGTCCACCCTAGGAAGAGGGAAAGGAAAGAGGCCTCTTTAACTTTAGCAAGGGGAAGTCTGTGGGAAGAGTAAGGGAAAAAACCGAATGATCACATAGCCTGGGTCCTTGGTGACTAACACTTGCCTTAGGGTTAGAAATGATGTCTAATCAAGCTTTGTATTGTATCCTCAGTATTTTCTTTTTATATTTTAGGTGGAGAGAGCCACAGGGTTGTAGCTCAGCACAAAGGGGAAAGGCACATTTCCCAAAGACAACATAACAGCTAATTAAATTTTAATGAGGATCCACCTGCTCTACACCGTGTCCAGGTTTCACAGGAAAGCTTCATATTCATGTATTTGGATTTCTAGTTGTCTCTATCCAAAGTCAATAAAGATGCTGATAGTTTATGGGATTTTTCTTTCTTCCGCTATAGTCAGACTAATGTAAGAAACTATGGCCAAACCTATTTTCAAAACATGTATGCTTATACTCACTTGCGGAAAGGTTTTGGAGTCCCTGATTCTCCTAACCTAGAAAGGAAAACACACTTTTATTAAAACATTACTTGATAAAGTGATTTTTTAAATTGATCACTTTAGACAGAGAGTTCAATAGCAGTTCAAGATGAACTTCATACCAATGAGGAGCACAGTTATAAAAGACTAAAAACAGTGGTCGACAATTGAATTGAACTTTTAGGCTATCATCTCCGGTGTCCTAAAAAGACATGCCATACTTAATTCTCTAAACGACAAAAGTTACTGCTTAAGTTTGGGACTAAGACTTGCCTATCAACTTCTCCTTCTTCTTCTTGCAAATGGTCCAGGGGAGGAGATGGGAAATCAAATATGATGCCAGGTGTACAAGGTGCGCTGTCCACAGAATCACCAGAATTAATTGCTTCTCCAACTTGTTTTGGCCCTAAATATAACACAACAAATCAATAAGGTAGAGCTGTATTAAACCCACTTTCTAAAGTGTTTTCCACTATTTCTCCATCTATTTTTCCTAGGACCATATCATCTCTTGAATGAGACAAGTGGCCTTTTCAATAGTCAGAAACCTATACAATGACAGTGACCTCCATGGCAGTGGAATGTTTTCCTCTTGCAACTGGAAAGTGAAAAGAGACTGTAATGCGGTTTTTGACAATGATGTCAATTTACCTGTCTCGCCATCTTTGCTCCCTTCCTGAGATGGGAACGTTCCGGAAGCCGCTGGAGACACAAAATTAGCAGGCAGGAAGGCTGAATCCATGCCATCACTGATCCCACTTTGGCGCATCTTGACCAAATCTGGCGGTTCTGGGCTGACCGAAGACGATGAGGCTAAGTGCTTTGGATGGCGTTGTTTTTGTATCTCCATGGCTCTGCCTACTGGGTGGATAAGGAGTAATCAGTAATGCAGGAAATTTACTCTCCCCTGAAATCTGAACAATACATCCACCGTAGTCTGGCAACATTTAGCTTCAGGGCGCTATGATCACATTAACTAGAAAAACAACACACGTGTATCTTCAGTTGACATACTTGCATAGCTGTCATGGCGGCTTGGCCTCCTTGGAGGTCCCAGGATATTTGAGAAGACCCTCCTCTTCTTTTCATCCCCTTCCTTATCTTTCTTCATACTTTGCTGCAGTTGAAAAGGAACCAAAGGAATCATTGTTGTCAAAAGAGTCTTCTCATGGAACCATTTAAAACATGGGTGTCCAACTTTTTGGCTTGCCTAGGCCACACTGAGTGAAAAGGAATTGTCTTGGGCCACATATAAGGAAAATATAATTAATGTGCATTATCGCTAAAACTCACATAATAATGTTAAAAATCGGTCGCATCGCTAGCTGTCCAAGCTGCATGCGGCCTTTGGGCCAGGGGTTGGACATTGCTTGATATAAAAGGAAAGTTTTAGTTATTCTGCAATTCAGATTTATCAAATGATCTTACACCTTCAAGGCGGAATAAATTGTGGTATAAATAACAAGAGACCGACTCAAGTAGCCTGCTTAGGGCATTTAGTGCTCAAAGCGGAAAACTGCAGAGTTCCAATGAAAGGGAACAATCCACTGAAATTCCCTTAGCAGGCCCTATTAAAAGGGAGCTGCTGTACAATTTCAAAACTGACACTTTCCACTCTTTTGCAACAGCTTGTAAGGAATTCAGTTTGTGGTACAAGACCTAGTACGCTTTCAGTCCATGCAATAAAGATGGGTATAATGCTTAATTCTGATTCTCTACTGGTATGGCTAATTAAAGTGACTGTACATAGGATATAGTCTACTTTGTCCCCAACATCACAGACAAAGAGACTCCATTTTCTACTAGATACATTTTTTTCTTCTACTGAAGGGAAAAGGCTTTTGCAAACAGGCTCAAAGTGTCAGAGACACATGGTATCACTTAACATCACAGTTGTGCTTTGTTAACATTATGTTATTGAAATTGTTATATATCAATTTGCCAAATTGGCACCTGGACACAGTGGTGACATTCAAAAATTTCTCCTGCCGACTGACTGACTCACACACAATGCAAAAGCAGCTGGACTTCACACACACACACACAAAATTCCAACAATTGCATGGCACAGCTGATTGTTGCACAGCTGATCGTCAGAATCTTTTTTAAAACTTTTTTTTAGCATTTTGCCTGAACCTGTAGGTAAAAAATGCTTTAAAAAAGTTTTTAAAAAGTTCCAACGATCAGCTGTGCAACAATCAGCAATTGCGGGAACTTTTTAAAGCATTTTTTAAACTACCGGTTCATGTGAACCGGCCCAAATTGGTAGCATTTCACCCCTGCCTGGACAGAAATTCTGATTTTTCAAAAATATCCATTTTACTTTTATCTTTGGCAGGAATCCAATCCGTCCCCGTTTTTGGTCTAGGTTCCGGGGCTCTTTAACACGTACACCAAGGTGCTTCATGTAGGTAAGAACAACATATTGTATAGCTGAACTGTAGATGAGACCAAACAGAAGAACAGGAAAACAACATCAAGTTACTTCAATGAAGGGATGGCAAATGAGCTTTTCTCTTTTCTAATATATTTTTCTGACACTGAGAGCAATTTATATTGTTATGACCCCTAGGAAGATGTGAAGAGCTACCTATAGATGATTATGCCGCCAACATTTCTATTATTAGTGAAATAATCAACACCATTATTATCCTGAAATTGTTGATTTAAGTGGGAAATAATAATAATAATAATAATAATAATAATAATAATAATAATAATAATAATAATAGTAATAATAGTAATAATAGTAATAATAGTAATAATAGTAATAATAATAATACCGTATCAACCATTAGCACCAGTCACTGGTATTTGTAATGCATTTTTGATTGTTCAGTTGGCTGAGTTTCATGTTTAATGAATAAAGTATATAATAATATTAATAATAATTGAAAGAAAAGTTATGTGCTTGAAAAAGTACTGAACTGCAACTTCATTGAATACTAGCAATTATAATACTCATAAAACCAAACTACAGGGAGGCATGTAGTTTTAAATTCAGTCACTGCCATTTCTCTTAAAGTAGGATGTGGGATAAAATAAGTGTGAAAGATCCCTTGTCTGTTACTATATAAACCCTGGTCCTGTAGGATTGATTTGTATTAGTTTAAAGACAGTAAGAGTAAGAGAGAAGAATATACAGAAATAACCGTAATTTGCCTAAACAGCCAACAGAGGACTCCACCAGTTCAGCACATATAAACCAGAATGGAAAGATTTAGGGTGATTATAACTAGGGTTTAATTACCTCTTATCCTCTTCTACAGGCTGAGATGACATCCTGCAGAAGAAGTAGGCAAAAATTAATTTAAAAAATGACAGTTTCAATGTTCGATATTCACTTTCATGTAGACTGGCAAAGACTGGCTTGTCCTTTAACCCAAACTGTTATACTACTATAGCAATATGGCCAGGGGGTTAAATAATAAATGGAACAACTATCAGATGTAGAGTGCATAAAAACTCTACATTCTGTTGTTGAAAGTTGTCAACAAAAAGTCTCAGATCATGAAAAAGGAACCAAGATTGGATCTAAAGTGTATCTTGCACGTGAATGTAACTACAAGAGCTAGCTGTAATTATTAACAGGCATACCTCTAATCTTATAGTTGGTCAAGCTCTTTTTTCCTTTGCAAAACATAGGCTCTGCTTTGCGACAATTCATCAACAGAAATAATTTAAAATTCTGGGCCCCAGCTCCATCTTTAAGAGCTGGACCAACAGCTACAACAGAACACAATGATCTGAACGCAGCATCTATCTATAAAATTCATCACTGGGGAAAGATGCTGTAATTTCCTTTCTCACCAAGGTCCCTCCTCTGTACGGGGCAGGTAAAAGGTTGTGTCTGCCTCAGGCATACTTACAGCACGTCTTCAATTTTAGTCAGGATCTGCTCTGCACATGCTCTCTCCTTCTCTAAGGTCACCCGGTCCCGGACACGTTCTACATCCAGCCTGGTCAGTTCTCCTTCTGCCAGCGTGAGGCCCATGCTGCGTTTCTGTCTAAAGGCACAGAATAAAGAGCGAGAAACCCTTGTGGGCACAAGAAGGGAAGCAATGGGGGGGGGGCACCTTCAGGACTGTAGGCAAGTGGGCCACCGATGCAGCAGGCTTTTCTTAAATATGCCTTTGGTATCTCAGTGAATCCAATCAGTTAAAAAGAACACATTATGCATTATCTTAGGTGAAAAGAAGACAGGCAGTCCTCACTTAACAACTGTTTGGTAATTTATGGTGGCGTTGAAAAACCAGTAGTTACGACCAGTTCTCAAAGTAACAGCCACTGTAGCACCCCTATAGTCACATAATTTGAATTTGGGTGCTTGGGAGCCTGACCACTGCAGCATGTAATTTCCAAAAAAACCCAAATCCTCAAAATGGATACTTTGCGGGAAGCATTCGCGAAAACACCACAAATAAACAATAACTAAACTTCAAAGTTTGCACAAACTTCAACCAATAAACAACATGTACCTAAAATCTTCAAGGTGCTTTTGTACTTCAAGAGACACTTTTTCTTGCATAGCTTGAATACAGTGCCGGTGCAATTCTTCAGGAATTAATTCCAGCCTTCTCTTTTCTGCAGATAAAGGGGGAAATCCATTTTATTTAGAACCAAGTATTTAGCTGACTTTTTTTTTTTTTTTTTTGCTTTACTTCTGCAGCTCAAATACAATTTTTCCTGCCTCCCAAGTTACACCTGCTGATATCAAAAAATGCTACATGGATACAAAATTCATTGGAATTTCTCAAAAAGCATTACATGTCCAAGTTCTAAAACAATCTTATCTAGATTATTTTCAATAAACTTACCTAAATCACTTGCAATTTCATCTGGAACTGGGACTTTCAGGTTCTGCAAAAATGAAAAGTTAAAACGTCAGGAAAATTCTTACTTTGACTAATTCTGAGAATTAATATTCTTCTAACTCCTGATTTTCACTGAGTGTATGTACATCATTCCAAGATCCAAGATCCAAACATAGTAACACACATAGAAGCTTTTCCAATAAAGGTAGTCCTTGACTTACATCCACAACTGAGCCCAAAATTTCCGTTCCAGGCAAGGCAGTTCTTAAGCGAGTTGTCCCATTTAATGACCTTTTTTTATCACAGTTTTTAAGCGAATCACTGGGGCTGTTTAGTGAATAATGTGATCATTAAGCAAATTGGGTTTGCTACACTGACTTTGTCTCCTAGAAACCAGCTGGGACGGTTACAAATGATGATCACATGACCCCAGGACAGTGCAACTGTCATAAATGCATGCCAGTTGCTTGTGGACATGGGGATGCTACAACAGTCATAAGTGTGAAAACAGGTCATAAGTCACTTTTTTCCGGTACTGTGGTAACTTCAAAGGTCATTAAATGAATTTGGTTAAAGTCAAGGATTACCGGTATTCATTTCCCTCGATGTAAAATCAAAATGTAATCTACTTTCAAAACATGAGTGATTTGGTCAAAAAAAAAAGAGTTACAAAGCACTGCGGATGATCTAATTTCAAAGGCTCCAAACCCATCAAAACAAGGAACAGAAGATTAAAACAAGACTGTGCATTCTCTAGCTTTTCTGTATGTGTTTGGAACTTACTGCAGCTCGATCCAGAAAAAATTGATTAAATTCAGCAAACACTCGGCGAGTCTCTTTGGAATTTGTTTGTTTGTACAGGTCTGCAAACAGGTAACAGAGCTACATGAACAGAAAATGAGAGTATAGTAAATGATAAAAATTGAGAGGAAACGTAATCCTACCTACAAATGCTTCTTTCAGGTTTTAAAGAGAGTTTTCACAGGGATGAATTCTTCTCAAAGGGTAGAAAATTATTTCCCTCGGGCGTTCACTTCTGTGACCAAGCTTTTGCAACATTTACAGTATCAGAACAAAACAGCATTTCCCCCCAATCAAATTAATATCAGCCTTCCTCAAACTGGTATCCTCCACATCTGTTGAATTGCCTGACAGATTGTAGGGGGCTGAGGTGTAATTGGAATTGGTTCAACACAACTGGGAGGTGACAAATGGGGAGAGATATATTTAGGCTGAATGGGAATTCAGAACCCATCTGATCTATAACACAGAAATGAGTTGTAAACCGGCATCTTACCAAAGAAGCAGGGTCAAACTGGGAGATGACATGATGCAAAAAGACAGCCAGGTGAGCGGGACGTGATTTCAGTAGCTCTATATTGTGGAAACAGCTACACTGCCCGTTGATCTGTAGAGACAGCATGGACACTTTCAGAATGAGAACTCCAAGCACTCATATTTCTTCCATCATAAACTCCACATAAAACCCCCATCCTAATGTGTATCATTAATATTTTAAAATTACAAACCCCTTTCTCTGAGACTCCCTTATGAATCTCCAGAGAACCAAAGGCATATGTAATGAGAAAGAAGTTCTTAGATGCTGCCACCAAAATTCAAACCAGATAAGACAGTTTAGGTACTAAATTGTCTAAGGTAAGGTACTTTATATTGATAAATCTTATAATTATATACTTATACTTTGTAATCAGTGTAAAGTACTAAGATTACAAATAAGTATACAAAACCAATTTCACAAACCCTTTAGGAAATGGAAGTTATTACTGGAAAATAGCAGTGTATCTTTCAACAAACATCAACAGAATTCCCTTAAAATGAATCCTCTATCCAAATTTTGGGGTGGGATGGCGATGGTGGTAGTAAGGTCAGATAAATTAAGCTGAAGAAAGTAATCACATGACAGCTTTGCAGTTGTGGTTGGCAGGCTATGATCCTACCTGTTCTTGTTCACCATCAAAGTCATCGTCTTCTGCTCCTATGATTGGAGGTGCCACACGAGAGGAAGGGCTTCCAAGGCTGGATGGAGAATCCTGGCATTGTCAGAGAAAAGAAATTACTGTTGTTTCTATTTCAGTGTGTGTGAATATGACAAGGGCATTTCCCCCTTGCTGTTCTATACACAAGAAGAAAGGTTTTTTTTTAGAAATCTTAGGGGAAAAAAATTTTTTTGTGGATATGCAACATACTTTTTGGTTCCAGTACACTGTACATAGTGTGAGCACCTATATAAAATAATCCGATCAAATAAAAATGAAGCCTTCTATCAAAAGTGCTATTGTTCATTAAACCAAATGACGCAACCAGCGGCTGAAAGTGAAGATAGCTTTTGTTAAACAGCTGCACAGCCTGTCCTTAAACCAAATATTTGAGCCACTACAGAAGCTGGTACTTTCACTGAAGTACTGTTATATGGAGGAGTGTAGAGTGCAGAATGGGGAAAAAAAGGCAGTGTGAAATTTGAAGGCGGGAGGAGGCAAAGAAAACACTGGGGGCCTACATCCTCTCCAGCTGGATTGCTCCCTCCCTACCATGGAGCGAGTAACCCAAACTGCCCTGTAAGGAAGAAACAAAGTCAGATGTCAGGTCCCGTTTTAATGGAGCTGGCTGCTTTGTTGTGTTTGCAGTGTGTGATTCTTGCTGAATCTGTTATACGCTTATAAACGTTGTCATCTGATTTTGAGGACTTTGGAAAACAGGATACACATCTGCTAAGTAAATTAAAAACTGGTATGTGGAACACCGCCATGCCAGTCCAGTAATAAACCCTCCCCAACAAAATATAGAACCATGGGAAAAACAAAGTTTCTTTACTTAAGGAAAATGGGCGTTGGTTCTTACCTAATACGCCCATTTTCTGGTAGAGTAGAGACAGCAGCCAGACTGGGCATGCTCCGTCCGTTAACCAATCGGACTGAGTCTACACTTATGATGTCATCGGGCCCTTGTGGCTCCTCCCGTTTCAGATGAAGGAAAACGGTACACTCAAGTGAGAATTGTGAGCAAAAAGTGAAAGTCCATAGTCACTGTATCTCTCTCCTCCGCACAAGGAATTCCCTCGCGTGACCCATACCAGGGCGGGGCTGGCTGCTGTCTCTACTCTACCAGAAAATGAGTGTATCAGGTAAGAACCAACGCCCATTTTCCTGTTATCGTAGAGACAGCAGCCAGACTGGGACGTACCAAAGACTGGGCTGTCCACTAGGGTGGGAAATTGTAAAAGGGCACAAGCACTTGTTGTAGCACCCTAAGCCCAAAAGCCACGTCAGCCGATGCGTACTTGTCCAACATGTAATGCCGTATGAAGACTGTGGGTGACGCCCAGGTGGCCGCCCGGCAGACTTCTTCCAAGGTGGCTTGAGTGGACCAAACTGCAGATGTCGCAGCGCTATGTGGAGAGTGAGCTGTAATGTTTGCAGGGACCTGTATGGATTGAAGTTCATCACAGTTTAATACAGGCTCTTATCCAGCGCCCCAGACTAGACGATGAAGCCTTGGTACCCAAGGAGGCCTGGCGAAAGGAGATGAAGAGAGCTTCCGAGTGGCAAAACGAGGCGGTGCGGTCGATGTAGATCTTGAGGGCGCGACGTATGTCAAGAGTGTGCCACTTGCGCTTCCTCTCGTGACGGGGAGACGGACAGAAATCAGGAAAGGTCAACTCCTGACTTCAGTGGAAACAGCTATTGACCTTCGGTATCGAAGACAAGGACTCCGAAGAAGACAATTCCCCTTCTGAATAGGCCGGGGGGGGGGGAGAGGGGGCATCAGGACCCATGGGGGGGCAAGACAGGTGGAGCTGGGGACGGGAGGAAGGGAGGGAGAGAGGGAGGGCTGGGCAGTTAGAATATGTTGTTGTTTTTGGGAAATTCTTTCCCAAGGGCCTTCTGCCTGCGCTCTTCTGACCCGGTAGTCGCTGTAGAGACCTTGGGGTTTACTCAAGGAAGGGGCCTCTTTGGCTTGCCTCTTCCTGCTGCTCTTTGCCCCTGATGACCCTATGTCCTCTAATCCTGCATTCGTATCCATAGTTGGATCAGCCATTTTCCCAAACATGAATCAAAACCCCAATAAGACAGGCAACGGTCTCACCGGTTTGCTGGCCAGGCGCTCCTGATCCAGTCCACCTGGGGTGATCCCGCGTTGCTGGGCACTCCAAACGGCTGCTGTAGAGTTCGCGCCTTTTTTAAAGCATCCAAAATGGGTGACTTTTTTTCTCTGAGGCTTTTCCGAGCCTCAAAATGGTCACCGCTATTTTCACGGGTTTTTCCAACCTACAAAATGGCCGCCAATACTAAGTGTGGCCAGGCGATTTGCAGAATGGCCACCATACTCGCCTGGAACCGCTGTGCGCAAAACGGCCGGTCGCACATCCCTCCAAGTGCCCAGAATCAAGGAGCGCCATGGGGAAACAGCCGTGGAGCCGTAGCTCGTGAGCTGGCCAATCTGATTGCAAGGCAGGCTTTTGGAGCGAACTCGTGGCTGCAGGCAATCAGACGGCTGAGGAGAGGCAGCCAGAGATCAGTTTCGAATTTCCCTCCAATTTGTAGAATAAACCAATTTAAAGGAACAACAATTTTTTTTGGAAAAATTCACCATTAAAGATATAATTAAATAATTTGGAGGAGAGATCAATTCTCACAGCTAGCCCAGATTGGACTGAGTCTGAAACTGGGGAGGAGCCACAAGGGCCCGATGACATCACAAGTGTAGACTCAGTCCGATTGGTTAATGGACGGAGCATACTCAGTCTGGCTGCTGTCTCTACGATAACAGGAAAACGGGTATTCTGTCACTTGATTTGGTGGATAGACGTGGTGGATTTTTAGAAGGTGAAAACTTGAGCTAAAATGCCTGTTCCATGAATGTTTTCAGTACAGAGTTCCATGGCGTCTTTTATTACAACTGATGCTTCTTGACATAATACTGTGAGGTCACTCTCTGCATGTCTTTGAAGCCTTCAGAATTGATGGTTCTCTTTCCTCAGGAGAAAGACATACATTCGCTTCCTTAATGTCAAGGCAGAACTAGTCAAGCATGGCTACTGCCTTCGCCTCTTCAGGTCAAGGGCACTCCAGAGAAAATAAACTAGAACAGGGGTGTCCACCCTTGGCAACTTTTAAGACTTGTGGACTTCAATTCCCAGAATACCACAGCCAGCTGTGCTTCAAAGGTTGGACATCCCTGTATTAGAGCCTGCAAACTTTGTGTATTGTTATAAAAACGCCTGCCTACAAAGTTAGGAACTCAAACCACAGATATAATGAAACAGTTGCTTGTTAAGTGTACATACAGACTAAGAGCATTATTCTATCTCTTTCATACAAGTAAAAAATTAACAGACTGGGAGACCTTACGTAGGGTAAGAGGCAGACATCTTTCCCAGATTTGCCACCAGGGACAGAAGTGCTGGAAACAGAACCTGAAAATGCCTGCAGATAAGCAAATGTCACGGAGCCATTCTCCATAAACTGTAATGAGAAAGTTGCTCTGCCAACTACAAAATCTTAACAGACGGAAGTATCCAAACAAGAAACAAGCGATGTGGATTTCTAAATCTCTTGTGTAGTTTCAATTTATAACAACCTAATTAAAAGTTGAGCATGCACCTACAGGTCAAAAATCAAGTGGCAAGTCAAGAAGAGAAAGAGAAAGAAAGAACACAAAGTTTATAGTTAGTGCAGAAATTTATAGCCGAATATTCATGGTACTCTTACTGTTTCGTGAGTCTCAGTCTTCTCTGGGCTGTCATCCAGATAGCTCTGCTCTCTCAAGACACTGCGAGGACTCTGAGGAGAAGAAGAAGTGAAAGAACGCTCCACTCAGTATTTATTATGTTAAAAAGCAGGACCGAACAAAAGATCCTATCAGGTCCAGCAGCTATAATTTAAAGAGGATGTAGGAGACTAATTTAAAAAACACAGATTTGGGGTACATATTGTTAGATGCCTTCATTTAACTTTGCTTTTGCATGTTCCACTGTATACATGCCAAATGTTGATAATTCTAATTTCAATGTCTTCTCTGGTTGTTTTTAATTCTGTAGGAGGCATTAAAACATAGCACATTCTAATAATAATCCAGTTCCTTTTGAAAAACTATCTCAAATCAGACTCCGTAAGGCTCAATGTTTCTTTAAGGGAATAAAAATAACAAGTTTCCAAAACCAGCTCACAAAATACCAGGAATTGTATTTTCTTTTGCCACAGTGGATTCAAGATCTCCAGTCATTTTCTGCCAGATGAATGTTGTCCAATTTGACGCTATTAGTAAGTACCACAATACCGATTTTAATCTTCACAGTGGCAATAAACAGTTTTGGTTCACAAGAATTATTACCCTACAACAGAACCACTGCAATTCATTGGTGGGGCCAGTTGAAAGACCACACTAAGTTAGCCAGTCAATTGTAATGACAGGAAGCACACACACACACAAAGAGCAGGAATTTAACCAATGTGAGCTTATGTCATGCTCATTCCACAGTTCATATTTTGGAGAGGTCATAAGTTCTTGTGCCTCAAAGCTTCAGAGAACTAACACAGGATTTCACTTGTGCACAGAGTCTGCCACACTTTAGTCTTGTCAGTTACCTCCAAATTTGCAGGACCGGGTCAACAGCTTTTGACCCATCCCCTGAACCCAGGTCAAATGTTTACCTCACTCCAACCAGAAGGAATGTCCAAAGATAGGAAAATATGCCAGATTCGTTTATTCAGATCCTTTTATGAAGTTACAATTTTCAAAGGTTTTCTAGAAATATTAACCAGTGCATTACAAAAATCCCTTGATAAAAGATGAATGGGACAAAGCAAAACTCAATTTTCAATCCACCAAAAACGCTTTCTCACAAAGACTGCATAAATCCGGGTTTTTCTGAACTACTTCTAGCTATGTTGGCTACTAATAATTAACTCTGGAGATACACAGTTGCCAAATGTTTTTTTTAAAATGTAACAACTGAGGAGGAGAAGGAGGGTGAGGAGAATAAAATGTCACAAATATAGGGTTGCTGTTGTGAGGACAAACAGGAAATTCCAGCTCAATCAGGAAGCTGTTTTGCTACCTGTAAACATTTCTACCTTCTTACTGTCAGGGCAGAGAATGTAACAAAATAAATAAACATAACAGCATTCCGCATACACAGATAATCCCAAACCAGTTGTTTAGCACTTGTTCCAACAAAAAAAGTAACCTACAACTGGTCTTCACACTTAACAATTGTTACAATATTCCCATATCACGTGATCAAAATTTGGATGCTCGGCAGCCAGCATGTATTTGCAATGACTAGAGCAGACCAGGGTCACGTTACTGCCATTTGTGATCTTCCTAGCTGGCTTCTGACGAGCCGTCAATAAGGGAACCTGGGATTCATTTAATGACTGCAGGATTCCCCTAACTGCAATTATCTACTTAATAACCATGACAAAGAAGGTTGTAAAACTAAGTGTGACTCATTTAATAACAGCCTTGTTTAGCAATGGGAACTCTGGTCCCAATTGTGATGTTAAGTGGAGGATTACCTGTGCTAGAATCTCTCTCCTTTTGGCTGAGGAGACACAGAGCTTTGCCACATCTCACTAATAAAACAGCATTTTTCTTCCCCAGTCAAGAGCTCACCTCTGCTGTGTCATTCACCTGGGAGCCATCACCAAAATGACAATCTCCTTTGTTTGGCCCATCCCCCCTCTCAGCTTCCACCTCGGTGATCTGCAAAGATTCGGATATAGATTTGGAAGACAAAACTACATCCTAAAAAAGGACAAAAAGGAGGTTAAGAAACAACAGACACCTTAATAAAACATTGAAGCAGGCCGCTGCAGATGACCGTGTAAGGTATTTGGCAAGGTCACACGCTTAGAGAATAATTTAATTATTTGTAAACAAGCAAGCAAAACAAATAATACCCCCTCAGCATCTTCATAATTTAAAGGGATGCACCAAAAAATAAAAGCGGAGACATCCTTGGCTGCAACTATAGCATAAATGCCCTGAAACCACTCTCTCTTAGCAAAGTAACAAGTGTATAATTTCTTATCGCAAGGCTTTAATTTCTGCATATAATGCTCTCCATATCAAAACCAGTTTCTATGAGCTAAATTAGAAGTCAGTGCTGGCATTCGTTTGTGCATCCTTTGATTTGCTATCCCTGGAAGACGAAATGGGCTTGTGCAAATTGCTTGCAAGGCGTGGATGGGAACAGCTCGCCTTCACCCAGCATTCCCAGCTAAGGCAGCTCAGATCCAGACCATAAAAGCTTCCCGAGTCCTCTTACCTGAGCCGAGCCTGTTGCTTTGGACAACTGCTCCTGCAGTTGAGGAATGTGCTTCTTGGCTTCCTGGATCTCTTTGAGCAGCCGGGGAGCCGGAGCGCGGTTGTAGTCTTCCTGCAGGAACTGAAAGGGTTCGAGGATAAGAGGAATCGCCTCTCATCATGGTTCCCTGGTTCATGGTTACTGGCCCAAGCAAGGAAGTCCTAGGAAAGCCCTATTGGCTTTCACACAATGCCCGGGCCATTGTATGAAATTAGAACTCAGCCTCCCAAGGAGTACTGATGAGAAGTTACCACTTATTCCTCTAAAGGCAGGTTGAATCCAAGACTGGGTGGGAGACAGGTTTCCAAATGGGGGTGATTACAACTATGTTAGGTCGTCCCCCCCCCTTCCCCCAATCTTGGCTTAAAGGGAACAGCCATTCTATTGATTTGAAGAAGGGATTTCACAAAGTCATTCCACCTCCCAAGCTTTTCTGGTTTCTTACCAGCAGCACTTTCTATTTTGCTAACAGAACGCAGAATATTATGTTAGGTTAAATGGCCACCCCCGACTTTTTCATAAATTTCCTTTTTGGTACCTGCAGTCGTTCCTGTTCTTTCTGTAGCATCTTCCTCAGAATCTCTACTTTCTGGTTGTGAACAATGTTATTTTCCTCCTAAAAAGAAAAGATGGCCAGTTCTCATTTACAAGCACAGTCTGCCTCAACTCGAACAGATTTCCCACAACATACAAGTCTAACAACCTTATTAAGCACAACCACGACAAACCTTAACTAAGTTTTAATTAGATTCAACTATTATTTCTATTTCATTCCCATTTCAATGTTCCTCTCTCTGCTACTGCAACAGAAAATCATGAACGTGTGTGTGTGTGTGTGTGTGTGTGTGTGTGTGTGTGTGTGTGTGTGTATGGATGTTTATCTGTCTATCCAGAGCAGCAGATCAGATCGATTGCAAATACCCTCTCTAGTGCTATCTTAGTTCCATCTTCTCCTCACACTTTTCACATAAATGATTCTGCTGTGATACATAAAATAGTCAACCGTGTGATGAGTTCCGGAATGGGTATCTTAATCACAAGCAAAGTAGGACAAAGAACTTTTTCCAGCCATATAGTCTAATCAAAATCAATGAATACCTTACCCCCATCAGCACCGGACTGGTAATTCTCTCGGTGTTCCCATAGGATCCAGGGGAGTGAGGTGATGCCATGATGGGAGACATATGCCCAAAGGCAGCTGCTGAGTCCACCTCAGAATCAGCCAGTGGAATCTGGGGCGACCCAGGTGGCCGCCCCTGCACAGTGAGCGCTACATAGGAACCCGCTGCAGACAGAAGATGAAATGCCATTATTTGGGAGACGAGGGACAAGGAAGACTGGAATTATACTTCCTGTTTGCTTCAAAATAAAAGGTTCACGGAAGGGCTACTATGGCTTGACGTCAAGGGCAAACATACAATTTCAATTTCAATTTCAATTTATTAGCGCTTATAGACCGCCCCCTCTCCCGAAAGGGACTTGGGGCGGTGTACAGTCCATGTCAAAGAACAAAATTAAAACAATTAAAATTACTACATGGAGAATATATATATACAAATATAAAATGGATAGATGCATAAGAGGAGGATAAAAGATGTGCAGGACTGTATTGCTAATAAATAATTAAAATAAACAGACATTAAGATCCCAATACCCAATAAAATTAAGACTATAGAATAATACCCTTAAAAACCAGTAAAATATAAATGCCAGGAGATAGGCGTTGAAATTATGCCAGGCCAGCCAGTCGAAACAGGTGAGTCTTTAGTTTCTGCCGGAAGGAGCGGAAGTCGGTGGTGGTTCTGATGTCGGGGGGGAGGTCATTCCAGAGGGTTGGGCCCATCACAGAGAAGGCCCTACTCCTTGGCGTCGCCCGCTGGCATTGCCTAGCGGACGGCACCAGGAGAAGCCCCTCTCTGTGAGAGCGAATTGGCCGCTGGGATGTATGTGGGAGAACGCGATCCCGCAGGTAACTGGGCCCTATGCCATGGAGCGCTTTAAAGATGGTGGTCAAAACCTTGAAACGCACCCGAAAGACCACAGGCAGCCAGTGCAGCTCACGCAGGAGCGGTGTCACATGGGAGTACCTGGTACTCCCCATGACCGCCCACGCGGCTGCGTTCTGGACTAGCTGCAGTCTTCGGGCGCGTCCCAAGGGAAGCCCCATGTAGAGAGCGTTACAGTAGTCCAGGCGAGACGTCACCAGTGCATGAGTGACCGTGCGTAGGGCATCCCGGTCCAGGAGGGGGCGCAATTGGCGCACCAGGCGAACCTGGTGGAACGCCCCCCTTGCCACGGCTGCCACATGATCATCCATTGACAGCCGGGCATCTAGGAGGACGCCCAAATTGCGCGCCCGTTCCACAGGGGGCAGCTGCTCGCCCCCTATGGTCAGCGTTGGAATTAGCTGACTGAACCGAGGTGCCAGTAGCCACAGCCACTCAGTCTTGGAGGGGTTGAGTTTGAGTCTGTTGTCCCCCATCCAGACCCCGACGGCTTCCAAACACCGGGACATCACTTCGACAGCCTCACTGGGGCAAGTTCTTCCTCCACAAGGAAGCAAAATTGTATAGGTATTTGAGAAAAGGCAAATAGTTGTTTTGCATAGGTGGATTAATTCAGTACAATCAATGGGATGTGTCAGTGATCCAATCTGCCTGCCTGATCATAAATTCAAGTACATCAAATTTATCCAGCTCGTTTATAGTCCTCAGTTTCTTTAAGAGAAACTGAGGAAGAAGGATGCTAACACTTCTTTAGGGAAGTAGAATGGAGAAGGCGGGAACAATGAATCAGAACAGCGTCATAACAGCAAAGCCCTAATATGGACTCAGTAAAGACAGGCAACTGGATCAATTGCAGATGATCGACACAACAAAAATAGTGGGATGACACAGTAGAAAAGTGGAAGACAACTGTCAATCAAAATACATTCAACAGGCTTGAGGGTTTCTTGAAAATGTTTTTTCAAAGCTCCACTCTTAGTTTTTCAAATATGGGATATTTTTCAATACTATTGTTAAATCAAATTCTTGGAAATATCATGAGTTTGACTTTCATCATCTCTTGCTGAAATCTCTTAAAAGAATATGTAGAGTTTAACGTAGCCTAGTTTAACATAAAGCAGCTTGAAAAGCATTTACTTACACTTTATCAGCTTAACCACCTCCAAATGGTTGGAATGTGTTACCAGAGTTCCATTCACCTACCGAAAGATAACAAATGAGCTTATTTTGATTTTCAGCTTGGGTTAAGACGACCAAATTCCTAATCTACAGAGCTAAACTGATTTAACGTCCACCATGCTCTTTATTAGGAAATCTGTCCCAATATCATGGCGAACAAAAGTATCATCCATGACTCAGCCACCTCTTTTAAAAAACAAAATCAGCATACAGAGCCTATATTTGTAAAACAGAAAAAGACTGCATTTTTTTATGGGCACAGTACCCTGCAGCCAAATTTTAGGGATTCGGAGGGCTAATTAAGAAAAAAAATCAACTGCACAGTTAGAAGCAGGAATTCTGGCTTTGCTTCCACCTATACGTCATTCAGGTTTAAGGCCTAGAGCCGTGATGGCAAACCTATGGCAAGTGGCACACAGAGCCATCTCTCCGGGCACGTCAGCCATTGCCCATTGGTCTTCCAGGTTTACTTGGTCTTCGTGTGTACGGGAGTGCCGGAAACCGGAAGAGGAGCTCCCTGGTGCGCATGCGCCAGCCATCTAGTCTTCACACACACACGTGCGGGAGAAACCGGAAGACCAGGTGACCGGCGTTCGTGCACATGCCAGAAACCAGAAGTTCAGTTTCCTGCCACATACATGTGTGCTGGGAAACTGCTTTTCCGGTTTCCAGAGCTCCCCCGTGCGTGCACGCCCACTCCCATTTTGGACGAAAAGATTCACCAGCACTGGCCTAGGGCATGAAGTTGGAACCGAGTGCCATTTATATCAGCCTACAAAGCAAAATTATTTTAAAGAGCAGCTGGAAAAAGGCACTGATTGCTCACAGTAAAGCACTAACTTAAGTTCAATGGACTTCAGATGCTCAAATACCTATGCTCAGACTGCCTCTTTTTGTCTCCAATTCAACCCCTTTTTGGTGTAGGCCTGGGTTTTTGTTTTGTTTGAAAAAAAATAATTTGCCACTTAACATTCAGTTTTCATGAACACCCCTCACTGCATCTGTACATCAAAAGAAGGGTTTATTTGTACTGCTAATTCTAAATATAGATAGACAGCCTGCATTTCAAACTATTCCCAAGAGGTTAGGTTTAGCAAAATATATACAGTGATGAAAACTACTGAAGCAATCCTACTTCTCACCTCCTTCCAATTTATTTTTCCAGCACTTAATGATCCTACCTTAATGATTCGGTCACCAGTTTGAACCCCAGCCCGCACGGCTGCTCCATCTAGAGAGAAGAATCAGCTACTTAGAATTCAATACATTATTTCTAGTATTTCCAGTTATGCAAGATATTGTAGAAAAAGAGTCTTGTTAGCAAAAAATTAGAAAGGGTGTGGTAGCATCTTTTCCAACTAGCATGTTTGACTAAAAGGCATAAGCTTTTGGGGAACCAGCTCACAAAAACTCATCCCTTTTAATAAAATGTATTTGTTGGAATATGTTCTGCCAGACTCCTTCCTGTTGTGCAAGGGCCACACTAAACAAAAAATGACTGAAGCATCTTTTTACAGCACATTTATATTTCATGCATTACAGTTGCGTACTGCAAGATTTGTGTGATAGAACTGTAACAGGCACAGTGGTCCTGAATCAGCCTACTTACCTTCCTTGACAGATTGTACAAAGACTGGATTGTCACCACTGACTGTTAACCCAAATCCATTTTCATCCCGCTGAATAATAACACATCGTTGAACTAGACCTGTAGAAGGGGGAGGGGGAATGAAAAGGAGACCTCAGTGTAGGCATCACCGAAAAAGGTGAGAAAAATCACATGCTGGTGAAAGTTTCTCAAAGTCCACCAAATGGAAGAAAACCATACATGGAAGATTTGGATAGGAGGCAGAAGATAGTAAGCCAGTTGCCTTTCAAGTACTGCTAATATGAAATAGAGATAGCAAGGAGAAGTTTGCTTTGTACATTGATCATATTAATAAAGAAGAATATTTGTAAGGGGGGGGGGTGTCTTTGGTGGTCTCTCAGCTTGGTTGTTACCTATGTTACCTGATGTTACCTAGTTTGGGTAGTGAAACGTCTGCAAGAAAAGAACCAAGCTCAGAGAGAACCAAGCCCCCCTCATTGATCATATTCTAAATATCTTTTCAAAATTGTTCTTCAAATCCATAGTTTGGCACAGTGGTTAAAATGCAATATTGCAGATAAACTCTGCCCACTGCCAGGAGTTCAATTCTGATTAGCTCAAAGTTGACTCAGCCTTCCATCCTTCTGATAAAATGAGGACCAGATTTTTGGGGGCAAGATGCTGACATTTATAAAGTGCTCAGAGAATGCTGTAAAGCACTATGGAGCGGAATATACATCTAAATACTATTGCTATTGCATCATCCCATACATATAATATTTCCAAATAAAATGGATTGAAATGTCTTATTCTCAAAAATGATGGAAGATTCACTCAAATGTGCATACATATTTCCACTAGCAGGAAAGTAACCACTAATAAGCTATTTAAATTCTCAAGGAGTGGAAGCTGCTCATGCTTTGAACTCATTATTACAAAGTAAATTACAGCCTTGCACACTTAACTGCAGGAATGATCAGTCAAGTTGCTAATCTATTAAATGCCATGAAGATCCATTTTGTACTCATTCAGATGTTTGCACCTATAATATGTTACCTATATTTCAACAAAACCTTAATTACAAAGGATGCAATCTGTTTCTTTTTTTTCCTCAAAGAGAAGTCAATCATTTCAATCAGATGTGGGCTACACCAATGAAGGAGGATCAGGATTTCTCTGGTGTCCAACTCCAAATACCTTTCTGTGCGTTTATGTTCAGAGACAACTCAGATTCAAAAATTTTAATTATCAAGGATGCATCTCACTAATTGATAGTAAGCTCCTAATTAAGCAATACTTTGATGCGTTTGGGAATCACAAGGACTCAGCACACAGTGATTGATTCCACTCATATTCTCTCTGATTTATGGATACAATTGTGTTGAATCACACTAAGGAGCTGAGGTCCTGAGCTGTTTTTTGTTTTAGTATGACTTTAAAACTGACAATCCAATCATCAAAGTCTAGATTTGTTCCATAGGGCGTTTGTTACCTTGGCAACAAACTACCAAAACAGCTGGCTATTTAATTAATAGCACTTCTTATAAACTGGGCCAGGCCTATCACAGGGTAATATCATTGCATCTTTGTAATGCAGAGATTCTTAAAAGGTATTGCCAATTCCAGATTGAAAATTGTCTATTTCACTGTCTCTTCCCACTGTGTGGAAAAAGATTGTCAAGGTAATAGGCTCTTATTGCCTAGATTCTACTGAGAACAAAAGGATGTTTCTTTTATTAGATATGGTATCCCGATTGTTCACTGTGTAGCTTCTTTTGTCATAACATTAGGCATAAAATAGTTGAAGGCTGCAATAATTGTAAAGGGGATTTCTCTATTTAATGAGGTAAATACTATGCAAACTCAATGAAGATTAACTTCAATGTTTTGTGTCTTGCTCTGGGTAAAACCTGGGTAACAGTCCATTGATACATGGATAATAAAGTAGAATACATACGGATTGATTTTTTTTATTAAAATGTGGCTGTATATTTAGGAAGCTGCCTCATAACTAAGACAAATAATTGACCTGAATAAGAAAGTGGGAGAAAAGTGCAAAAGCATCCAATTGCTCAGATAATTGGCCAATTAACTTTAAATACAAAATTATGTAATACTAGAGCAAAATTAAAGCATTCATCCAAACATCACTGGGTAGAGCTCTGTCAAGTCAGCTATTTAGAGCACATATGTGATGGGTAAACCAACTTTTAATAAGAATAAAATCTGATACTACAATAATTCTTGATAAATACAGTAGCTTGAAAATTCATTATGTAAGCAATTGCTCACACATAAGAACTGAAGCATTTTTTCTCTGCCTATGCACTAATTTCATTTTTAAAAAAACCTCTAACAAAATACTTACAAATAAAAATGCAAACACAAGCTATCTATGGACTATTTCCCAAAGAAGTCTAATTGTATAGTCTATTCTGGTTTGTATACTTGGTTTAACCATGCTATCAAGGTAGTATCAAAGTTGTCCGATACAGAATAGAACTGGTTATATTTCTGATTTTGAAAAATCCCCAAACAAAAGAAATCCTGAGTATCACTTCACCTCTGATTTTAAGGAATTAAATATTAGCCTTGATTCAAAAACATGGTATTGAAGGTAAAGTGTAGAGAGAAGAAGTAAAGCCAAATAAATGAACCACTACTCATCTAAATTGCCTAACAGACAAAACTTAGGAGTAAGAACATCTTCCTAGAAAAACCTTTAGCAATTTCAATCATGATCATGAAGTTACTTTTTCTGTGAATATATTCCTAATTTTGTTTCCAAAACTGCTATTGATTAAATGTTTTAGAATAGATGCCTTGTGATACTTTCTAGCAAATTTCATAAATTTAAGAGAACAACCAAAAGAAGGCTTTTAAAAAAAGGAATAGGTATCGATCCAGATGAAGATCTTCTATTGACTGAAATTGCTCACTCATACCTTGATATTATGTTATACTGTGGTTATAAAAGCAGAACCAAGAATTTTAAAGTATAGTTTTTGCTTATAGTTATTGCTTATAGCTATGATAAAGACCTAAATAAATGAAATGGAAGAGCACAAAGTATCCATCTGGAAAGTAATGCAAGCAAATGTATGAGAGATTTATAGAACCTCAGTTTTTGTTTACATGGTGTCTAGCATATGCAACAGTGTGTTTTAAAAGCTGTCAAGTTGATTGAAATAAATAGTAATTTTAATGGCTGGGTGATTAGAGTTCCTTGATAACTTAAAAATAAAACTAAGTCATACTTATGCCATAAATGTTTACATTTAACTAAAAATCTGTATTTTTTTGTTAGGAAACTACAATTCCTGTAAATAAGTTGATTTCAATGTGCCCTCTTAGAAGCATTTAAATGTCTAAAATTTCTTTTCTTGAGGTCAAACCAGAATATTTATTAAATAATGCAGGTTCAAGATAAAGGCTTGGAACTGTGCTGTAGATCACTTTTTTCAGAATGTAAAGGAAAATAACATTTAACCATTCTATAGCAAACATCCTTTCAGATGTTAAGAAACAGAAAGACTGAAAAAGAGATTGATCCACACTAAAATGGTATTCCTTACTTACTTTACATCTTTCCATACAGCAATCAAGGTCTATGGACCTTTCATTCAGAAAAGGAATTTCGATAGTTTTCATCTCAAAAAGATAACTGCCACACCTTTAATCCCCTTTGACACTTTTAGATATTTTTTTCCCAATGTCCAAAAGCAAGCAGAAAGACTGCAGTCATCAGCAATATAAAGCGCAGTATTTTCTGCTGGAAGGTTCTTAAATAGTTTCTCCTATCCAAAGCAAATATTGAAAACTTTCCGCACAGATTTCAGGACTAGAAAGAAGAGGGGAAAAAGGAAGCAACCTAGGAAAGCAAATGACTACTGCAAAGAAAGGAGAGGAGCTTTTATAGTTCAATTGTAACTGACCATAGAATTTTTGCAGGAAGTCTGAGAGGAAACGGGTTGTGTTATGAAGTCATGCTTTATTATACATGTTTATGAAAAGTCAAGATACAGCATGCAGCAGAGAAAACAAACTATAGATAAATGCTAATATGCATACTAAATATTCCCATAAAAAGATAGATTAGTTATATCACACACACACAAACTTTGTTATGCAGTGGTTTCTCCCAGTGGTACATTAGGAAAGACTAAAACTAGTACTTACACCTCTGTACAATAGAATTGCATTGCAATTTCTTAAATTGTTATGTAAATGGTTTTTCTGAATGTAGAAAAATGTGCAAATAGCTGCAAAGGGACTATATAAAATCACCATAAAAGGATTTTAATTTGATAAAACCACATCCACCCATTGTTGCAAACACAGTTTTTTAAAAAAAATGTTTTTAAAGAGATGGCTAAGACTTTTTTTTATGGATGTATCTGCAGCCTCCACTGCAGGTGCTTCTTATCTATAAATCAAAGGGACAGAAGTATCTATTTTATAAAACTTTCTGTCTCTATACAGAAGAGATTGGGGTGCTTTTTTTTGGGGGGGGGGGTAATCTAAGGAAATCTTTGGGAACTGATTATGAGCAACATAATCATAATCCCCGAGTCCCTTCGGGGAGAGGGGGCGGTCTAGAAATCTAATTAAATAAATAAATAAACAATCTTAACAGCTTTGGATGTTTTAATTTAAGCTATATCCAACTATTCATAGGGTTAAATAAGGTAGGCTATAAAGGTTTCTATCATGCAATTAACTGAAATGTCATTGTAGTTAGAAAGCCATCCATTCCATGCTACAGTTCTATGGAATTTTTAAAATATTTCATATGAAAAAAGAGGTACCTACACAAGAAAGGGCCGAGAAGCTAAAAATAAAATAAAAAGACTGTCCCTTTTTTCAAGCAAACTGCTATCATATTCCACAGAGTACAACTCCACACTTTCAGAAAATTGTTTTACCTACATAATGGTTAGTGCCAATTCCTCAAACTTTCCAACCCAAAGAAAAGATCCTGGAAGACAATATAAAAAAACATCTAATATTCGCTACAAAGGTTAGTATCCACCAGCAAGCTTGCATATTTAAGCCACATTAAAAGCTCAGTCCTTTCCCCTGATGCAAAGTTAGCCATGCATAGCAGGGAAAAGGCAGAGGCCTTGAGCACACAGAACAATTGAACAGAACACACCGAACAAAGGCACAAGGCTACAGTGGCTGCTTCAGCTTACCATATGTCTCGGATCTACTCTCCTCTGAGCTATACTTTGTCTTCCTGGAGGAGCTATCTGCACGAAAGCAGGAGAAAAGGAGAAAGAGATATAGGAAATATGGAGACCAACATGGAAATACTTCATTAAAAATGATTTCTACAATTGGGTTAATTCATGCAAAACACAAACAAGATATGAGCATACAGAGATGATAACATCTGAAATCAGAATGTGAAATAATAGTAGTTGACTGTATAGATAACATCAAATGTAAAGTTTCAGAAAAAAAGAAGGCATCATAATCAAGCTCCCTCCTTTCTATAGTAAAGAGTAATTGGAAAAGATGTTTTATAAATATAAAAATATAACGCACAGCCTTTTATGCAAAGCCTTATATTTGCCAATGGTACCCAGAAAATAGTTAATATTTGAAGTATCCCAGCCATAATGGGAAAGGGAGAAGTCTTGGTTAGTTTGAAAATATATTTTTCCCTCCATCCTTGAAATAGCTAGGGATGATGTGTTGCTTCATGGATATGTCTTCTTAGGAGATATGCTGTCAAAGGATCCTGAATATGTCTAATCACAATGCTGTAGGGACATACAAAAGTATAAATATGCTTTCATTCCTTCAGCTATTCTTATTTCAATTATTTTTAATGTCCATTTGTACTAATTTGGCAACATTTGGGAAATATCAGCTACTTTTATATTAAAAACCCAACTCTTAAAAAGATCATACTTCATTCACCCCACAGTCAAACTCTAAGGAAATATTCTTTTTATGTTGCAGATGGGGAAATGCGACATTATGTTTGTTATGTAGGGAATAGCCAATTCTCCAAAATTCAAGCCTTAGAGCTACCCCCAAGATCTCATCTAGTGATGTATCAGCAAAGAGAAGGAATAAACATTTCATCCCAACACGTGTTTTTTTTTCTCTGTAGTTATACATCTTCCTGTGTCACACTCTGTGATGGTCAAAGTTATTCTCATCTGTGGTAAATTCTTGGAGAATAACAGACAGAATAGCTAAATTGCACAAATGAAAAGCAACACACCATGTGGGGCCAAGAGGCTCACCCGCAAGCCAGTCACACAGTTAGGAGCATACAGCAGTCAGTCTGGGTTAGTAGGTTGGGGTGGGTGGAACCTTCACATGCAGACTAATTTCCAAGACAGCATTAGACTCTGAATGCAATACAGATGGTCTACAAGTACAGGGAAACAAAAGAAAGAAAATGGATGTGTCCAGTTAAAGTTGATAGAAATATAAAATAATTGAGCTCAACTTCACTCAGAAGAAAAGACTCCTCAACTCCAGAGGAATGTTAAGCATTTGCTCCATAGACAAGCAAACTAACAGACAGTACAATCCATCCAGCTCCGTTATCTACAGAGCAAGATCGAGTACTGAAGAGAAAATGGAATACAAGACCCACCCAAAGGAATTCCCAAAGACAGGTGAACTGAACAACATTGCACTTTTTAAACTGCTGCACCATAATCAAGAAAAAGCCTGCAAAAGAAATATAAATTTGTGAAGTTCCTCATTTCCATTGGCCCACATGGGCTAATTGCTAGTGATATGGCTTTTTCATTAAGAAAAGAAGAATGATCTGCTGAATCAGACCGCTGGCTTGTCTACTCCAGCAGCCTGATCTCATAGTTTCCCAGCAGATGGCCTTGAGAGGCAATAACACTGCCATATCAATGCTAATCCTGTCACCCCTATTAATTGGAAAGAAATATATATATATATATATATATATATATATATATATATATATATATATATATATATATATATATATATATATATATATATATATATATATATATATATATATATATATATATATATATATATATATATATATATATATATATATATATATATATACATATACAGTTGAGTATAATCACAGGCAAATGAGTAAAATGCAATGCAGTTTAACACTGTTGGATAGGCTTCATACATCTGTTTCCTGAAGCTTTACACTCAAACAAAGCTGGAGTTTCTAACGCTTAAAGAATAGGCTCACAATGGGCTCTATTTGTAAGTACAGAAAGGGTACTGCAAGATGCTACATTCACAACACTAGTTTTCCAACTAAAATAAACAGAGAAGAACAGTCAGAGTCTCAAACTGAATCAAAATAAGAATGCAGGGGAAAGCTAAAACATATCTGTTATATAATCTGCACATTAAAATCTGTCTTCTTTAATTCATTGTTTTCTACCTTGGTCTTTAACTTTCTAGGTAGATTTAAAACAAAGTTCCATCTGCTATGCAACTCCAGAAGTATACAACTCAAAAACACAAGGAAAAGGAACAGTGTGCAACCCCACTGACAAAAATAATGCAATTAAAGTGGGAAAAAAAGGCAGAAACCCTGTTATTGCCCTCGAAAAGAATATTGGTAAAAGAGGTTTGGCAACTTTTTTTTAATTCCAAAGCTGGACAACAGGAAGATTTGGGTGTTCTTTGGGATGTGAAGGTAATTCTACCTGTTGGGTCAAAATCATGGGCACTAATGCAGCGCTCGACCTTCTGCTTCTTGTCTGCTGGAGACTCTCTGCTCAGAATGCTGCCATGCCTGAAGCCAAACAGAAAGGGGAACAAAATCATTTTTTTAAACTGCATTACTTAAACTGAGCTAATTTTAAGAACCCCATTAATATATGCCCATTTTCCATATTGTTTCTATTCGGGAAAATAATCTACCCAAAGGCAGGAATCCATGGTTCATTTCTCATGTCTCAGATAAATTCAATCTGGTTAGTGGGGTGCACCTAAATATATCTCAAACCCTCCGGGTTGCTTTACTGCAAGATGGGAGAGGACCAGAACTTACTTAGTAGATGCAGAAAGTCAAACCCTTAGAAACTTACCTTGTAGGTTTTTTGAGGGGAAACCTGAAAAATAAAATAACAAATAAAATAGTTAGTACCATATAAGTTGTTTCCAGATTACAAGAAATCAATGTCAGCCTCCATGTAATGCATTTAAGGATAATCACTTTTATTACTTTGATTTTAAGATGCACAATTCTGAACTGTTGTTTGGTCCCCACAAAAAACTAAAGAAAGATGGAAGATTTTAACCCCATGATATGCTCATGGGATTCTATTCTATTACACAACAATTGTAAAGGTGTCTTTCAGGTAGTGCTTCTATTACATAAATATTCTATTCCCTTCTTCCACATGAAAAAATCATACTTCTACTTATTGAAATAATTCATTATCATAAAATTACTGGAATCCACAAAATGAGATGCATCGTTAAATTTGTCAGGACAACTAATGTTCTAGTATACAGTTCAGTCATTCGTTCAAACAACTACAAAATAATTTACTCCTAAATTCAATATAATAGATTTTAACAAATATACATCTTATCCTAAACTGTTTAAAACATCTATTAGAAAAGTATTTAAGAATCTGTTGCACACATAAACAATTGAGTAACTCATTTCACTCTACACAAAACTCTCAACTGAAAATTGGCTATAAACTGTATAGCATTATAATGCAATTAAGCAGCCTTGTTTCAAAGCTTAAAAAACTTAAATAAAACCAGTATTAGCATTTATAGCATTTTTCAATTCTGTTACTAAAACAGAGGGCAAATTTGTTTCTAGGTTTAGAGAGAAACATTTAGAAATGCATTACTGAGAATTCCATACTTATTCTCTCTGCCTTCATCTTTCTACATGAAAATCTAGCTTCCAAGCGAAACTGCATATGTCAAGAGGACAAATTTTACAAAAGGCTTCTGGGATAGATTCTCAGAACCTTATCGGCTGCAAGCCAGATTCCCGGTTTTCCCTCCCTTCATCCATCCTGAAGGGGAGGGAGGAGCAAATAGAGTAATGATAGCAAAACAGACAGAGAAAACCACAAATAATCTGATATATTGCTATTTTGCACAGCCACTCCTTAGAGACTGGGACCTTAGAATGTTATTCTTTCCCTTCCACTGTGAAATGTTATCTCTTACCAATAATATGCATAAAAGATCAAGATAACAAATTAATTTAGAGAAAAGTCCTGTCTTTATTAAAATCCTGCTCTTTTCTGTATAATTCAATAAAAGCCAATGCTAATTTTAATATGCCATCACAAACAAAGCATATATACAAGGGGAATATTTTTACTCGTATGAATTAGATATTTCAGGGAACATGATTATATGCTGAATACATGGTTTAATACCAAAATTACCATGGAGGTAAAACTATCTTTCCAACATACTACACTAAGAATTATTTAGGCAGCATCTAAGAATATAGACAGTTCCCTGCAGCGTGTTTTTATGTAAAATTAGGGTGTTCGGGTTCAATAAATTAAATAGTTCCAGATATCAAGGAAATCCTTTAGATATCACTCCAAGGGCTTCAATATCAACAGATTTCTTTTTCCATAAGTGTTCAAGATCAACTTCAAGCACCGGTACTTCATAATTTTTTCACATGCCTCGACACTAGCATCATCTAGTATAGCAACAAAGATGAACTACCGTATTTTTCAGAGTATAAGACACACATTCCCCCCCCCCCCAAAAAAAGAGGGTGAAAATCTGGGTGCGTCTTATACACTGAATGCAGCCATTTTTGGCCTTCCGAAACGCCACCCTGCGCATCCCATTTTTCGCAAAAAGCAAGGCATGCAGAAGGTTTGGGAGGTCTGCAGCGTATTCCTGGGGGCTGCGGAGGGCAAAAATGAGTGAAAATGGGCCTGTTTTTCACAAAACGGGGGTGTTTTTGCCTCCCCTGCCCCCAGGAGCACTCTACAGGCCTCCCAAACTCTCTGCACATCCTGTTTTTTGCCTCCAAACCCTCCCACAAAAAATGGGGCATGCAGAGGATTTGGGATGCCTGCACAGTGCTCCTGGAGGGCAATACTTTTTTAAAAAAATTACCTCTTCAAAATCTTCGTGCATCTTATACTCCAGTGCGTCTTATAGTCCGGAAAATATGGTATACTTTCTTCTTTTCGATAACTGTTATATCAGGCATGTTTTGAACAAGAGGACAGTCTTATTTTAAAACTACACTACACCTATGTGAATACTGTATCATCCCACTCCTCTTAGAAAGAGGCTTTGTGTTTATTCAAGAGAAGCTCTACCAAATAAGCTCTACTGCACTGATATTGTGTGATGATTCTTACAAAAAGTTTTTAAAAAAGGTTTTTCATACTGCGCTGAGTTAAAAATCGCAACTGCTATTGTATTGCTTATAACAATGAACTGAAGAGGCAGAGATAGTCAGCACTATCAAAACAGGAAATCAGAGAGGGGCAGCCAACTGACAATCCTTACAAATTATCTTGAGATGACCACATCAGATGATATTGTATGACTCATCCAAAGTACATGTATAGTATTTTTTTTTTCTTCAGGGAGGACTAACACTGGAGGCATTATTGTATGATGTCTGAAAGGGGTTCAAAACTGGCACAATATACTCCACTCTTTTCAGCCCATAGGTCTTACTCAGCAAATTATAAAAACAGTATGTTTTTCAAACATATACCACACTATCATACATAGAATGCCATATCAAATGAAATGTTGGGCCTCTCTGAAATCAACCCTTAAGTAATGGATTAATGTCTATATTAGAAAAAGTGTTATGCAACAGCTGAAGTTTTTTTGTTTTGTTTTCAAAATTTGAGCCAGTCTTGACTCTTGAACATATAAGTAGCACTCAGTTAATGACTGCAGTAGGGCCTGTAATTCTGGTCTTATTAATCTTTATTAATCTAATTTATATGCCGCACCCTCTCCACCAAGGGACTCGATATTATGGCTATTAAGTAGATTACCATATCCTTTAACCTGATTTTAGAACCATTTTTGCGACTGATTGTCACAACAGTCATTAAGGAAATCACATGGCTGTTAAGTGAATTACGTGGATGTTAAGCAAATACATTTTCCCTAATTAATGGTTTTGGCCACGGGATGCTGCAATTAGTCACAAATGTGAGCCAGCAGTCAAGGACACAGAATGCAATCATGTGACTGTGGGAGGGGGACAGTTGTTACTTCAAGAATGGGTTGTAAAAAATTTTTAGACTGTTTACCTTCAAATAATAGTTAAGTGACTGGTCACTAAGCAAGGACTATCTTGATGGTACTTTCAGGAGTGGTTTTTGCCACTACCTTCTTCCTAGAGCTGAGAGAACGAGACCGAACAAATTTACAAAGCTGGTTTCAGGACTGAAACTCACTACTTCCCAGTTTCTCGCCTTGTCCTTTAATCACTACCCTGAAGTGGTTCTCAACTGAAGTATAAATACAGTGAAACTGTAAGAGTTTAGTTACTAAAGTTTCAGCTATAGTATACCCATTCAGCCCTCGTTGAAGCAAGCTCTTTAGCACTGTTCCATGACACTAGTCTTTGGATTTTTCCAAAAGCTGATGTCAGGATATTTCACAGAGAAAGAACTGCATTTACAAAATCAGCAGGAAAGGAGGGCTTCCCCAGCAGCTATACTCAATGTAGCCATTGTGCTGCACTGTAAGTGGGAGCCAGAGTGTTGTCAAAGGCTTAACTTGCTGCCGAACTTGTGCTCACTTACGAAAAAGGATTTTTAACTACAACAAAAAATGCCGAATATTTCTCCTATCAAATACTGTTCTTCCCAAAAATATTTTTACCATTGATAATTCATTCTACAAACAGGGTAGTAAACTACTTTAGTCATAATGAACCTGCCAATCAGAACTGGCTTCCGTTTTTCTAGTTACTCTTAATTTGCGAATAATTACTGGTGAACAGCATGGCATTGAAGAGTTCTATTTTATAGATATCTAGTCACTAAGATTCTGCTGCATTGGGCAAAACCTGAAATTCTGAACCAATACAATAAAGTTGAGAAAATCCCTCTTCTATTAACAGAGAATACAATTTGATAAACTGAGCCTATAAAGTTTGTTATTATTTATATATAAACTTTGTATAGTTGCCCATCTCATTGAAGACAACTATGGGTGGCACAAACAACTACTCTGGGAAGGAAACAACATTTTATTAATAACTTTAAATGAATCAAAATAATTCTATAAGTTTGGCTCTGTAATTATGACTTTGAGAAACTGGAAGACAAAGTAAAGAATATAAATATATCAATTACATTTAATAATTTGAAACTCAAGTATGCTTAATGTAAGATCTACCTAGAATCTTTTGTTTCAAAACAACAAAACTATATAAATTTCCCTGCAGAGATAATCTAAATAATCAAGGGAAGACTTTATAACTCAATGACTGAAAATCTATGTCTGATGCAGGAGATTCGAAATTTCGAGCATCTTTCAAGGGGTTGGGAAACAACCATGTCTAAAAATAGGCAACACTGAGCTAGGTGGATCAAGAGTCGGTTTTCATATAAAGCACCTGTTTATTTTACCTACCACAGTCATAACTATAATAAGCCCAATAAGCTTACAGCAATTTTAATGGTTGTATCTATTAGCTGCATTTCACATGCTTTGCATCATTAAACAGCTATTAAGATCTTCTACTTCAAATCTGTGCAAGGAACATTTAAGATAATTTTATACTGTACTTGAAGGAGTTGAACAATTAAATTTCCCTAGTATCCAAAATATTTTCATCTTCTATGTAAAATGGTACTGAAAATTAAAATCCAACAAATATGACTAGAAGTTCACAGAATAAATTTCTGAGATTCCTAGTTTCTATTTTTACTATATTTCCTGCTGTATAAGCACAGAAAGCTGCCCTACATTGCAAGGAATAAGAGTACATTTGTTAAAATATATGAAATACACATTGGCATATGTTTCATTGGATACGATTCTCACAACATATTTGATCAATCAAATAGAGGCATAGAGCAACAAGACTTGCCCTCAATAGCTTAAAATGTATGACTGTGAAATAACCCTGTTAAAAATAAAAGATAAACCACAATTACTGGCTCTTCTCCATATAATAATTTTATAAATTATTCTTCTAAGGTGGAGAATCTTTATGGTTTGACCAGCAGGCTGAGCCTTTACATTAATGAAGTATAAAATTCTATTGATCATTTCATTCATCTTCAATTTAGTTGCTATGATCAGCTGTACTGCGGGATCTACTACAGTATTTCTTAAAGAAAAAAAGATCCGCTAAGAATTTCTGGATAGTCAACTGTTTTGTGATATAGGAAAAGGATGATTTAATTAAAACATTTATATTTTCATTGAACTCTAATATATTTATTACATACGTGCTTTGCTAAACTTCAATTTAAAACTGAGCATTTTTTAAAAAAAGGATATTTCTTTAAAATATAATTTTTACCATAATATAGATTGATTTTTCTTGTTTTGAAGTCTACCTGTTTTATTGCATAGTATATAGTGTCCTACTGAATAGCCTATAAATCAAAACAAAAAGAGGATTTTGAAGACAGAGGGTAAGGTAAAAGAAGCAAGACAATTCTGCTACACTAATGTCCGAATAAAACCGTAAGGTGTAGGATATAAAGAGCATATTATTTAATTTGAATAGTAACCAGGATCTTGCTCCTATCAAGTCTAATCATTGGTCTGTTTAGATCAGTATTTTCTGCCCTGAGTGGCACTAAAATTCGACACAGACACCCTATCTAGCTTTGCTTGAAGATACTGGAACTGACATTTAAAAAGCATATGATCTCTAACTCAGCTCAAATTTATTTGAGCTCTGAAGTTTCTAAAGCTAAAAAAAGACCATCTTATGCAATACAAAATCTTTGCTCTTACTAGCTGAAAGAAAGCTGAAGATTTATAATGCCTTTTTTAGTGAACGATTTACATGAGGTGGCCTAAAGACAAGAGTAACTGGAATGATATTTTTCTAGGAAAAAAATATGCTTCCTCTGTTTCTTCTAAAAAAAAAAATTATTTCAAATAAAATTAGCTTACAGCATCCTTTTACTACTCAGTGTATCTAATTCACTTCAATGCTTTAACAGGCAAAGATAAAAGTGAAGTCTGTTTTAAGTCAGGTTGATTGCTGATAACTTAATCGAAATGTTCATGTAATTTTCTTGACAATAGTATAGATGCGGTTCAGTACTGTCTACTTACATGAAGTTTTTTTCAATTTCCCTGTCTAGCCTTGAATATACTCGCTGGTGGTCTCCTATCCACATACTACCAGGTCCAATATTTCCGAGCTAAGGTGAGTGAGGTGCTGCCACCTGCTGAGACATGCATTACCTGTGATAATTGCAAATGGATATAGATACTTCCCATGTTGTCACAAAGCATCACAGAGCCTTTTATCAGCAGTATTATGACACATATTGACAATAGAATCTTTCAAATTAGTTGTTCAAATTCTGAACCGATAATGTTATTGAATATTCAAACTAACAACCTAATAAAATATACAACTGACAACCTAATTCACAGACTGTTTTTTTTAAAGCAACAATAATGTAACCCAGCCAGTAATCATATTTCAAAGGGGTTTACTGCAAAACTCCACTGATCCAATTTTGAAATTGTCAAATTAAAATAGATTACAGACTATGTAACATTTGTTTTCCCAAAAGCCCCATATTCCTTGGTTCATTCCTATTAAATTAGCCACCTTGATTACTAAACACAGTGTTTCCCTCTTACAATGTTGTTAAAGGCAAATAAGATATCCAATACCATTATAATCATTTACTAACAATGAACAATAACTACTACAGAGACATTAGCCAGCCTTGCGTATGGGTAAATCACAAAAGCTGACAAGCGACTTCTTACAAAGCAGGATAAGGGTTTGCATTCAGCTCAGAATCTCTGATCAAGAGAACAGTATTGCTGCCTGCTTCCTCCATGCAAGACATCTTTCTTGGCTGTCAAAAAGCTTTGTTCTCAGAGGCTAACCCGAGCAAAATATGCTTTCACAAAATTGAAACTATCTCTCAGAAAAGCCAGGGCACAATGATAACCTAGCTGCAAAGAATACATATACTAACTAGTGTTATATATATTGCTTGTCATATACTCTCAAAGTAAGCTATTTCCCAGCTTCTTCTTTTTTTTAACTGCATCAGATATAAGGAAACAAAGACTTGGATATTACCTGGGTTTTAAAAAAAAATTATCCAGGAAAAGTCATTCCATTCAAAAGCCAAATCTTAAAAAAAAACAAAAAACTGCTATCTATCTGGTTTTGACAGTTTCTTTAAAGAGATGCTTTAAAATCACTGAAGGCTTTTAATCAGTTGGGAGGCAGGAAAAAGGAGGTGGGGTTTCATCAGTTTTCCCTCCCTGTATTTGTGTGGTCTTAGCAGAGCAGCAAAATGGATTATAGTATAGTTATTTATACTGCTCTTCTGGAAATATTCCTACCAGAAAGAATTAGTATGCTTTATATCTGGGCATTCATTTATCCTGAATGGTCAACTAAATTAAAAATCAAAATAGCTTCAGCACAAAGCAAAAGGTAAACATGAAAATAACTGATATCAAAGCCATGAAATGGTATGAAACAACTTATCTCAAATTGTCTCCAGAGTACTGAAGTACAACGCAGAAGTAGAAGGCACTAGAACAGGGAATACTGAATCAGTTTTTTGCTTTGTAGTATTTTTATGTGTTCACTTTTTAAAGAAAGATCAGGCATTCTGGTATCTTATTTTTTTAGATAAAATGGAATTGATCTATTATAATTGACTATGCAGAGACTGTAATAGCTTTGGATCTGGCTACTTCTCCATTTTCTGGCACATGATGGATGTGCTGCCACTTCAACAAAACTGAAAGTATTACTTTCACAAACACTTTAACAAATTTCACATTTGAGGTTTTATCCCTCACAACCTTAGTTTTTAATTTTCTTGATCCATAAACAGAGAACAAAATGATGTGTAGGAAAGCGAATCTATTATGTCTCCAGCAACTGGTTGTCATTATAAAAACATACAATTCTTTCACCACTAAAGGCTTTATTCTATTTTAAAAAGGGTTCCTAATTATCTTGCTATATGGCTCATTTACTAAGATGACAATTAATGCTCTAGCAAGCTTACCTCCCACTATTATACAATTTTCACAATGTTTTCTTTTCACTGTCCGTGCTTTACCTGGTTATAACTCCAATTCTACTCTATGCTCAACTAGCTCCCAATGCTGTTTTTCCTTCAACTTCTCTCATTTAACCCTGTTGAATATTTTTACATGGCTTCCAAGTTAAGAACATTTTATTTATTTGCCTACTGCTGCTTTCCTCCAGTCTGCCAGGTCTTTCAGAAATTAACGCTTGCCAACTATAAGCCACATTAGGAACATTATTCAGGAATCAGGGCCTTCCTCTGGCAGGAGGGAATGAATAAAGGTTAAGAGATCAGTTCAAAGATGAGTTAGCAACTTAACCAACGTGGGGAAGACAGAGAGCAGTGGAGGGACATGTTTTCTTTTCTGCCCCAATAAACCTAATTAGGATTGTGAGCAGTGCTGGCAGGAGAGAAATTTCTTCACGCTACACTGTCTGTTTGTGTTTGATTAATGTAAATCTTCTCAACTCTAACCATGCCCTAGGCAGTATGATGGCTGCAGTTCTGTTAACCAGCATCTATGCAACTGAAGAAAATAAAACACAGAACAGAAAGAGGACCATCTCAAGATTCTCCCTTAATCTATTCTGGTGACACAATTTCAACAATGGGCTTTGAATGCTGTTTGAGTGAATGTCATTTTGTCACAATACTATACTAAACAAAACAAAAAAAACCCACAGATATATAAATTAGCAAATGGAGAAAAAGGAGAATTGGCAGTATTTGTTGCAATGTTCATATATTTCACAAGATGTAATTTAAAGGAGAATATAATTACATTTTGAACAGAAATATCAATTTTCGTAATCAATGCTAAGGTAGAAGATCCAATTTGTTCCAATAATGTTACCAAAATGATATTAGAAACAATTACTATACAGTGTAATGGATATTTGTTTATATTTCAGTTCACCGGAAAATACGTCAATATGTGTCAGCATATCGTTCAGCACTTCATTTCTGAATGTTTCAATGCATGGAATGACACATATATTGTGATGAAGAAGAAAAACATCAACCAATTCTGGAAGATCTGTTCCTCATTCTTTAAATTTCTCTTAAGTATTAAGTAATCCAATCACCTCATGTCCCTCTCCATAAACAAATATGGTGTTACTTAACTTTTGTTGAACCTGACATTACCCAGGTTGGGCCCAGGTTTGTTTTTTGCCTTTTAAATTGAGATATTTAAATGGGAATAGGCAGCACATAAATTTTAGAAGGGATAAGGTAGCTTACCTCTTGTCTTTCTAGGATAAAATATTACTTAAAATATACTAACAAACATTTAACATGCAACATAATGTAAAACATTTTAAAACAATGACCCTATAAATAATAATTAAAATACCAGAGAATTAAAATCTTTTGTAAATTTTAAGTTATTGATAAAGCCTGATTTGGGCTAACCAATGCTATTGCTTTTTAATATTGACTCTGCTATAAAGCAAACAATACTTATAAAATATTCTACAGCTCTAAAAACAAAGCTAGCAGAAATCTGAACACACCTGGATTACTGCATTTACCAGCCATGCCTCCTACCAAGCAATTATTACCGAGAAACAGTCAAGTACTAAATTTGCAGAAATGAATTCATACATTAGATTAATAAATAAACAAATCTTCAATGTTCATGAGTTTATGAACATGATAAATAACAAAAGATCTTAAGAAACTTGAAAAAGTGTTCTTTGGTACAAGGCAAATTCATGAATAAATAATTTTAGTTTTATTGCCATTTTTGTATTTTTCATTTCGTTTCATTTTGCCTGCCTGTTTAACCTAATTAGGAATTGTTATATTCCTAGTTCAACAGCTTATATCTCCATTTATAAAGAATATTTTTAAGTAAATTGTATCAATTAGTTTAAGATTTAAGAAATCACACTTTTAAATTTTATAAATCAAATATGCCTTTGTGAGCATTTTACAATGCCACAAAGTAACTTTACATCACTAATGTTTGCTAAAATCAATACTGCATATATTTCAAGTTTTTTCAAAATGGCTTCCCTTCCCAAACTCTATTTGTTTTGCTTCATTGCTTCAGACTTTCAGAAAATATAAGTGTCTATCAACAAGAAATCCAGTATTACCTTGGTTTTATATTATAGGTTTTTAGAGTGTTAGTCACACAATTAATATCCTTTTGTTTATTGATTTAAGTTCAATTGGTTTTTTTTAATCAGGCCGAGTTTGAAGAACACTACAGAGGTATAGATGCCAACACAGGTGCCTATGCACATTAAGTTTTTAAGTCCTACTTTATTCTTTTCTGTTTCAGTTTAATAGAGATATTATTCTTTGTAAGAACTCACCAATCAGAGCCTTCTGACATAACAACACAGTAGCTGTAAATATTTATATGGAATTCAAAGACCTTTACCCCAAATGAAAAGTCAGACATGGGAAATGAGCAGATTCTCAGAGCTGCGCAGAGCAGATATGGACAAATCTCCAAGGAACAGAGGCCTCATCACTAATGGGAGTTGAATGGCAATGAATACATACAGTGCTACTAAATAGCCTTAGATTTCCCTTTGGCAAGATTTATTATCAGTGATACTATATGAACACCCTGAGAATACCAAACAGCTCACAGAAATTCAATTTCTTAATGAGAAATGCAAAACAATACCTTGGGGTTGACAATAAAGTTTATGGCTAAGAGTTTAAATGCTAATATTCAATACAATTCATCATCAGAGGAGAAGGTGAATATATTCAGCCAGAAAGGGGGGGGCATATTGCAGATGTTCAAACAGAACCAATTTCTGTTGAAAAAGTATATATCTATTTTAAAAAATGAGTCTGGGAGGTACAAATACAATTGACTCCATCTCCTACCTTTTTTTCCAAAGTTCAACTGTTACCAGAAAATAATTCTGCAATATTGCCTCATTAATTTTGGTAAGTGGAATTATTTTTCCACATAGTAGTTAAATAAATATTGTGGCAAATAAAAATGTAAGATCTAAACACTGTTATTTATATAATTTCTTAAACAAAGGACACTCAGGTGTTCTCTAACATTAAATAAACAAAAGTCAGTTGGTCACTTGATAACTAAGCTTATTAATCTTGACATACTTCTTTATACAGTAGTTATGTGAAAAGAATGTAAATGATACACCATAGAATAATATATAAACTTCTAGTCTACAAGGTTTCTCTGTACAAAATGTACAAAACCATTTTAAGGAGAGGATACAAATTGGAATCAGTATATACATTCTGGATTTCTGAATGTTTCTCAATTTTTCTAAAATACTCTGCTGCTATAGTAGGTAACTGGTCTACAGTTTATTGCAAATACGCTGACATACAAACAAATTCATACACAGTAATCAAATTGAAGTTAATGTCTATATAACAAAAGGGAAAAAAAGAACAGTAATGGAATGTTTGAGAAGGAAGTTTGCGGTTTTACTCTAGTGACTAAATACTTTAAAAACATCTCTAAGCCCAGCAGTAACAGTTGTGTTTATTCCAATTATTTGCTATTTAATAAATAACATTTTATTTCGTAGTATGGAAAAGTTAAATATACACTTTTCAAGTCTTGGCCATCTTTTCAGTTATTTTCATCTTAATACTTTTCCAGAGGACTTATGTAACCCTGCTTACTCTATCCCTTCTCCTTTGCAACTAGTAACATACACTAGCTCCAGAAACAGAAAAAGCTAATTTATACCATTGTTTTTTCATTGCTGGGACTGCAGTAGAAAGGCAGGACCCAATATTTCTTAGGAAATAAATATTTTAAAGGGCTGCTTTCAATTGCAATGACTTTCAAGAGATTTTGAAACTTTCCTGATATTATATCCATATACTTTTTAAAGGGAAAATCTCATTGCCCAGTGCTCTAACTCAATTACAATTCAATTCACGTATTGATGCTCATATCATCCTCTTATATACTACTGCAAGGTTACCCGAAATGTAAAAGATTAAAAATAATAGTACCTCAAATGTATTTTATTTTCTTCTATTACTGCACTACATTCACCTTGTAAAATGATCGTACATATTTATTTTAAAAACATGTCCAAATATACAACTGTATATGTGCATATACTAATAATCTTAATTCTAACCAATTTCATCAGCAGTTGGCTTATCTATACTTTTTCAATATTAATGGACACGATCCTGTATCTTTTAAATACTGAGTGCAATATAAATCAAACACACTTCAGAACACTAGGGAAAACTATTAAGTTTACATCAGGAAGTTTTTAGTGTCAATGAATCAACATCAGGGAAAAATATTTTGGCAATATGAACAAAGGACAAATCTCAGATTTCTAGCAAAGATACAGTTTTTAAAATACATTGTACAATGTTCAAGAATCAGCTGCTCTTTCAAAGCAGAGAAACAATATACCTAAAAATACTTTATTTTGGTAATACTGTCAAAGCTTTCTATTTATCCATGAATTAGGAATCCATGAGTATTTTAGTCTGTCATGCCTCATGCACGTATCAGTGTGATAGAAGGTAAAATGGAAAGATACATATACATCTGGGGAAACAAAACCATCATACATTTTACTACTAGTATTTCAATGCGGCTTTATTTAACCTCATTTTTTAATCAACAATCAGTTGAATAATTGCACAAGCATTCCAGGGTCATAGTCCTATGCACGCGGAAAGAACCTTTGGCCTGAGGTGCAGTTGTGATCAATGAAGCAGCTACATCTGGCCAACAGAGGGCAACAGACTTAAGCCTCCATTTGTCCACCACAAAGGAGCATAAAGTGTAGGAGCAATGCAAGGGAATGTACATCAAATATTTGATGACCATCTGTGCTTGAAATAAGAATTTTGGGTTGATTTGTCTGAGGATCTATTTATTTGTTTTCTTGGCTGTCCACAGTATTCTCAGGTGTTTTCTCCAACACCGAATTTCAAAAGCACCAATACTTTTCTATCCTATATTGACATTATTATGATTTATATTGCTATAGTTATATAGTTACATTATTACAATATTTATTACAGATACTGTAAACTGTATTGGATCCAGTTGGATTGAGACAGTGCATTAACTACATATATAAAAATAATATTCAAAAGATTATCAGCTGCTCCTTTTACTTAATGCCTGACAACAACAATTGGAAAACCCCAGTAATGAACAATAATACAAAGAGTTCAGACAACTCTAAAATTCTCAAACTACATGGGAGATCTCTAAGTTGTGATAGCTGGAAACACTATCATTTGCCATTTCCCTTCTCCCAAATGAAAGCATTTCAAATAAGCTTAACAATTTATATTCTAAAAATAGAAAATTTACAAATAATTCCCTCATAAACTGAAATGACAACAAGTATTTGATGTATATCCCACCCCCACCCAAGGAAAATCAGCTTTCTAGGACGCTAGCATAGGTTAAGAGTGGGCAAAACAGTTTAAACAAGAGTAGACTAATGACTTTGTGAACTTGGGTTTTCTAAAACCCAGCTCTAATCACTTCTGCTTCTGAAACCACAATGGCTTGCACAAAACTAACCACAATTTTTTTTTCTTTGCATTTTTTCATCAAATTGTAGAAGCGTACTAGAGTTGAGAGAGTTGCATATTCTTTTCATGATAAAGAACTTCAATTTTTGGTCAAATCAGTGCAGAATGACAATGAATTTGCTTAAATAAGTCAGTCACATCTTTGTAGTCTTCATTTTGCTAAGCAGCAAATTAAATTATTCCGAATACACTGCCCTTGCAAAGCCACACCTCATTCATGTGGATACAAGCACACAACTAAGTGGTTTTCTACACTGAGAGGCCCATATTGTTAATTCACACCTTGTGCTTCGTGCCACATGCCCAATGAGATCATAAAAGAGACAGCATAATTTTGCTGAGTTGTTTAAACAAGCAGAGGTTTAAAGTGCGATATCCCAAAATCAGCACATCCTGTTGCAAACCTAAAGATAAAAATAAAAACTTTATAAAGGTAGTCCTTGACTTACAAGTTCATTTAGTGACCATTCAAAGTTATAAGGCCACTGAAAAAAGTGACTTATGACAATTATTTACATTTATAACCACTGCAGCATTCCCAAGGTCACGTGATTTACATTTGGATGCTTGGCAACTGGTTCATATTTATGACAGTTGCAGTGTCCCAGGGTCATGTGATCCTCTTTTGCGATGTTCTGACAAGCAAAGTCAATGGGGAAGCCAGATTCACTTAACAATCATGTTACTAATGTAACAGCTGCAGTGATTCACTTAACAACTGTGACAAGCAAGTGCATAAAATGGAGCAAAATTCACTTAATATGTTTCACTTAACAACCATAATTTTGGGCGCAACTGTGGTCATAGGTCTAGGACTGCCTGTACTTCAAAAGTCAGTAGGACTACAGGCATTTTCCAAGGGAGTGGGAGTCATGAGTGTTAAGAGCTAAGCTGGATACCACATGCAACTGTAAATCATAATCTATATATTTTGCTTTCCAAACCCCCCAAAATGTGGGATGAAAAAAACCCTGCGAGGCACAAAAAAGATTGTTTGACAAGCTATACCTGGTCCTCAACTCGTTTTCTGTCCCTCTGACCTACTGGATAGAAACTTACATGTGAAGGGGAAGCACATGTGAGGGGGTCAATTCAAACAACACAATGGGAAATATAAAATGATCTGCCTATAAATGGAGGATACTTATTCTTGTAGTGGAAATCAGTGGTGGGTTTCTACCGGTTCGGACCAATTCTCTTGAACCATTAGTGCTGCCTTCAAAAAGAGAGCGGACCGGTTCTCTGTTCTTTTTAAACACCCCTGCCCACCCCGAGTTATACATATCTTTATTCCAGCTTCCGAAGCCCAGCTGATCCGGGGCAGCAGATTGAAATGCTGCTTCTCAGCTGTTTTCCTTTTTTTCAAAGTAATTTTCGTTCAATTGCGCACGAGCGCACTCAGCGAACCGGTAGTAAACCAGTTAGGAACGCACCACTGGTGGAAATGAGTTGTCAGGAATTAGGATACCAAGACTATTTTATTTTTATTACAAATCCATGGGTGATTTATAGGCTACTAATGTCAATAGTTTGGCCAAGATCTTAAAAAGTCTACAACAACATACTCCTATAAGTTTTTTTCTTTACCGGATGCCAAGTTCTTGCAAGATATTTCAAAAGGATTTTTTTTTTAAATCCAAACAAAAAAGCACCCCTAAGATCAGACGGTCTACTTCCTTTTCCTGTTTTCTTTTTTTTTTATAATTATGTTCACAATACACATTAAGAAAATCCCTCTTGTTTTCCCTTAGTAATTTTAGTGTCTTCCCCCCCCCCCCTCAAATTTGTCCCATATAAAACTTGTATTTTCCTTGATTTGCCCTGGATTTTCTCCTCTTTCTGCCACTTTAATTAAAGATTGTGCTTTCAAAGCAAAAGTAATGAATGTACACATATACATACTAATTAGGCTACCCCCTTAGGGTAAGTAAATACAAATAATAAACTAAAGAAATTAAAGGCATGAGGTTTTTTTTTTTAAAGACTTGTTAAATCTGAGGTTAAATTATAACCTTTCCATACCCTTTTCTAATCTTGAAAACCATCCTCCATCAGATCCATGCACATTTTCATACATTGTATTTTATTCTTTAAACAGTGAATGTACAACTTCTTATCTTTTTATTTAACCTCTGGCTGCTTCTCATAAACAAACATGTATTGTTTATTTACGCAACATCCTCTACAAATGAATTCATGGGGGGGAAGTGTTGGGTTAGAGGGAGAAAAAAATTAACATCCCTCCCCCCTTTAAATTCATCTGAACAATACTGAGGCTGTTAATAAATAGGCTGGGTGTGCTATGTATTTTATTATTAACACTGATTTTCATATTAACATAAACAGATTGTTCATCATATATCACAAGATACGTTCAACAAAAGCTAACTTCAAAATTAAAACCAACATCAATCAGGAAAGAGGAGCTAAAAAGCTATTGTAGATTGCTTCATAGTATATAAAGTTGTTTTATAGTATTATTAACAAAACATATTAAGCAAACAGCCAAGCATCAGGAGAATTATAGTTCATAAAAGTGTAGTAGAGTTGTGTAAAAAATTAAAACTAACACCCTGAGCTTATGAACAGTAAAAGTCCCAGCATTCAACAACATGTTATAGAATAGCCTCAGTATCACTATCTCTGAAATGTTTTACTTAATCTGGTATCTAGAAATATGTTGTGATTGCAAGTCCTGAAATTCTTAGCCAAATGAGTTGGGGAAAACATATCAGGGAAGTTTCCGTTTGAGCAACAGTACAAACCTAAGATTGTATCCAAATACATTAATAGAAAAAGGCAATGATTGGAAAGGACAAGTTCAAAAATTTTGGTTCACATTTACTTGAAAAGAGTGTATGTCCTTGGGATTATTTTTAATATTAATAGGAAATTCACCTTGCTTAATCTTCACCACAAGCCATTTTTTTCATGGCTTTTCATTTCCACACTGAAATTTAATGATATTTTGCTAAAATGTGTAGTATCATCTTGCAATTCTGAGTTGCAGGAACAGAGCATCACAGAAGGATAAAATGGACCGCGGGGGTGGGGGAAAATGCCCTTAATTTCATTATGCAATATTTTGACAAGAATCACCCCCACATCACTACTTATAATTCTTTATGGATAGAACTCCCTTGCTATCGTATTTATATAAAGTTATTTAAGAGTGGACACCCAAAGTTGCTTTTTCAACTGGACAGCCATTTGTCTGGGATGGGATCAGCATTCCTTTCCTGGGCAGTGGGTTGAACTAGATGATGTCCAAGATCCCTTCCAACCCTATAACCCTAAGCAGCTCTCACATACAGGTTTTGGTTCAAAAATCTGTCCCTCTGGTATTTGGCAGCCAATCTGAAATATGAAGATTGAATAAGTTTCCTTCATATGGTGATATATCCAAAAAGGATGTTCTGAATGCAATAAAAATAACTCAGTATATCATTTCTCTGAATCTTTTAGTTCTCTGTAGATATTAATAATTTATGTCATAAGTTCAATGCAACCAATTACATATATTGAGGCAGCAAGTATCGTGTCTCCACCTAAGCAATTATCTCAGCTTTCTTCAAAACCAGAAAAGCAAGATCTAGCATCAGCTACTGACAGAAGCCTAGACATAGCATAACCATACAGCTGTAACCAACAGAAAACTTTAAACATTTAGTAAGAAGGAAAGGAAAGGAAAGAAGGAAAGGAATGGGAAGGGAAGGGGGAAGGGAAAGAAAGGAAAGGAGAGAAGGGGAAAGGGAAGGAAAAGGAAGGGAAGACAAAGGAGAAGGAAAAGGAAGAATTAGGCAAAGGTCAAGATTATGCTCATATTCCTGATGTTTGTTCTACATCACATATGGCATTCCTGAAACTTTGCTAAAGAAAAGTGAACTGTTCATTAGATAAGAACAAACTTTTCTGTAATATCTGATGCCAGATTAAAACAAATTATCTAGATATTCACCCAAAGTTTTGTGCGGAAAAAGCTATATTGAAGTCTTTAGATTTCTTCTTGCCAATTGGTTTCCAAACCAGCTTGATGCTTCCCTAAATTTTAAAAAGTGGCTCTAAGGCAACATAAATTATTACACACTTTGTGTCCCTTGGAAGCCAATCCAGGGCTGTTTAATTACCTTGTCTGAGAAATGTGTCTTTTTTCAGGTCACTCATTTATAGCTTCATCTTCCTCTCAAGATTGCTGTGGTAGGAAGCTACATATACACTGTGAACTATCTGCTCAAAAAAATGGATTATACTAATATTTTAATGTGAACTTTGTGGCATTTACCTGAAAAATGGAATTTAAGGAACTAAAATGCATTAATTGCTTTATGATATGATTTATATTTTGTCTTCAATCTGATGAGTCAAGGAGACTGTGATTAATAATCTGGGTTAAAAACACTTTTACCCTGCTTTTCTAATAAAGAGCAGTCAACAATAATTTACTTGCCTGAACACTCCAGTTGATCAAGATGAAAAAAGTGTGCTGCTCCAGCTTTTGTGGAAGTATAAAAACAACAAACTGAATTTCTGGAACTGAGTATGATTCCTGACTGTGCAGCTGAGTATCAGAAATGATATATGGTGTATGGACATACACTCAGAAGACAATATAAGTTAATCAAGTAAATTAATAACAATTGCACTATAATTCTATACATGTCTGTTATGAAAAAAAGTCCCTAGAACTCAGTGGAGCTCATTCAGAATATGAGGATGGCTACAACCTCAATCAATTTCAGCATCTAAGCAGGGGGAGAAAGCAACAATTTAAAAATCCACTGGAAGTCATTATATAAATCATTTTCCATTCAAGTAGATTTCACAGAAAATACCCAAGATAATTGGCATCATTTTTTTAAAGTACCCATAAATTTGCTCTAGGATTAGTCTTTATTTCTATAAAATAAAAAAACATAAAACATGCCATTTCTATGAAAAGTTTTAAAAGAGCATAGTTTGGAAAATGCATGAAAAGAATGTCTAGGTTGCAAATTTTTAAAAAGGCAGGCACATTCAATGTTTCTAGGCTGCAGCAACATAATATGCCAGAGTTCACATCTTAAGATTTTTCTAAATTCCATCCGAGCCCCAGCTTGCCCAGTAATGAAGAATAAAAACTTGCATCTAACTCTGCTCAGCTATGTATTCCCTATCACAAACAACACAAGGCAGAAAATGCCCAAAGCTTGTCTGCAATCAGGCTGAAATAAAAACATTCTTTTTATCCATCCGGTTACTCAGTGCTGAAGAAATATCTTATTGCTATATTTCAATTCAATTTCAACTCAATTCTACGCATCTACTCAAGCACAAGCCACGCTGATTTCAGTAGGCCTTATTACCAGATAAATGTTTAAAGAACTGTTTTGTATTATTGTGTATTATTTAATCTGAGAATAAAATATTTTAAAAGAAGTAATTCAAGTGTTCTAAAAGAGTTGAATGAGATCCTACAGACATTGAATGAAGCTAATAGAGGGAGACAAATTTCATATCCTTGAGAAATATCAAGTAAGAAATTTATTAAGTGTAGCTCAAGAAGCAATAATATTATATATTTTAATGTCACTGAAATAGCAAATACCCTGCCTTAACATATAAAGACTACTAAACTCACTTCATATTGACAGTAGTAATGTCCAAGTTAGTCATCCTTCCTATTGCTAAAAAGATCAATAACATTAGAGGGATAATATGATTTCATCTACAAAAAAATTACAGGCATACTGAAAAATCCCAATAAACTGGATGAAATGGATGGAAGGAACTGGATGGAAATGGATGAAGATCATTTGTGAGGGTATTCCAGTTATCAACAAAAATGTGCCACAACCTATTTCTGAGCAGTTCAAGCCTCATCTACATATGCCTAAACCATACTTAAAATATAAAATGTACAGCGAATTTTTTTTCCCATCTACACTACCTGTTTACTCCTCTCAAGACACACTGCTTAAAACAGAATTTTACAAAATGAGAAAAAAATTAAGCAGATTCTCAAAAATATAACATCATTAATCCAATCAGCCTCATTAAAATTATAGAATAAACATATGCACTTTTGATCCACAGTTTGGTTAAACAACATTTGCTTTAGTGAATATATTTTTACTGAAACAAACTGGACCTATTTCCCAGATCATGATGTCAAGGGATGGAGAGTTCACTGGAAGTACTGCAACTGCAAAAGCACTCTCATGCAATCCCACCAATCTGACTTCTAAACTAAGTTTCTGGAAGACTTCAAGGCACAGAGAAATTAACGATTTTAACACAAAGCCACTACTACAAAGTTATCTGGAACAGCTGCAAGTACTTTAGGCAGATACAATTTTATCTACTGCACATTGACTCAATCCATGACTGAAGAAATATCAAATTGCCAAAAGTAGCAATCAGGTAATCTTGTCATTGCATTACAGAGACCATTATATACAACTTGATATTCCAATTAAGGCTTACAGAGGAGAGAGTAGCAAAATATTTACCTTAGAAAAGGAAGCTCCACTAGGATAGTCAAGGACAATAGCAAGGAAAGTTATCAGCTTCCTATACATTCACTGTTGCTATTGCATCTGAGTTGTTGTTACCACCATCACTAGCAATATTTTAGAACTAACTTACAGAATAAAAAGATTATGAAAGGAATCAGGAAAAAATGTATTCTACTATTACAACATACTTTCCACCTACTTTGATGTTAACTATTAATTGCATTAAAGTATAACATAAATAGTCTTGCAGATCTTCTGCTGAGCTACAGAAATAAACATGTTTATATTACAACCTTCAAAAAGTATTTATGAAGAATAATAATCAATGCTTCAGCAATGTTCTCTACAGAATAAAAACATCTGTATTATTCTATACTATATTTTAGAAGATGACTCTAATTAGGAAAAACATCCAGAACTCCTAATATTCACAATGAAATTATATTAAAAGGAACCAGATACTATCCTCATTTCAACTAACACTTCCCATCCCCCAGATTCAGCATTTTAGAAATGTTAAGGATGTACCATATTCACATTATTTTGTAGTCAGTTTTGGAATCTATAAAATGATCCCACGTATCTAAATAATCTATGTTCCTACTGATTCCATAACTGTTTTACAATATGTATTCTTCAGAACTGTTGCAGTGATCCCCATACCAAACATTTATTTCTTGTAACGTCTAATTACCTGGATGGCAAACTAAAATGTTATAGGTTATCTGCTAGGGGAAAAAATGACTAGTGCACTATTTCTATTTATGATATTGCATCTCATCATCATCATACAGGCTTGTGGTAGCCCTAGATTTTGCACTTATATTAGATGAAAAGTTCATGCTTTTAAATTATCACATGACCCTGATCAAAATCCAGTATATTAGGAGACAGAGCTAACTGGGCCCATCCCCAATTACCACAGAATGGTAGTTGATTCTCCAATTGTAGTTCAATTCCCATCAGATCAGTTCCAGTAAACTTAATAATGTAAAATGAGAAATGCAGTCCAGACCGAAGTTGTTACAGGTTCCTTTTTCTACAGGGGAAGAGTATCTTATAGATTCCAAAACTACATCATTCCCAAGTCTCCAACTTCTGAGAGGAAATGGGGTGGGTAGAAATATAAATTGGTAAGGGAGGGGAAACAACATGGCCATAGGCCAACTATCATAACATGTCTCTTTTCAAACGTTTTAGTCCTGGAGAGCCAAATAAGTCCAGCTACTAAAATGACTCCAAAGGTAGAGATAAACAAACCACTAAAAAGTGCTCCATCACTGGAGGTTTTAAAGAAGAGTCTGGACAGCCACTTGTCTAAGTTTGTATAGGTTCTCCTGCTTGAGCAGGGGGCTGGACTAGAAGACCTCCAAGATCCCTTCCAACTCTATTCTATTCTATTCGTGCCACTAAACCATTTGGGGCATAGGTAGGCAACCTAACGTCACCCTGAATGACCTTTACTGCTACAGTGGTACAGTATCACCTAAGACGCAAGGACCTTCTGCACAGCCCAAACCTTCATTGCATTGATATCAAGTTCTCAATTGGAATCCCTTTCATGAGAAATTGCCAGTCCGGTGGCCTAGAAAACTACCAGGCCAACACATTTTGGAAAGGCAAATCCAGATCGCTCGGTCAGCAAATCCAAAGCCATTTCCAGAAGTGCAGCCCAGCCCTCCCTCATGACCACCTTTGTGCTTAAACCTCCAGACTAAACTTTTTTTTTTTACCCAAATCCCAAGCAAAGAGCAGCTGCAGCAGCCGCCGGTCCCCACTGACCTGTCCGTGATTGCGGACTGTGTGCCACTCATTGGAGCCCCCGGCAACAGGACGATTTTTTAGCCAATCTGCATCTTACGGGCGATTCTCCAGCGACTTGTCACTTTCCCACACTCCACACCCGAGTTCAGAATCCAGCCTTATTCCAAAGGAGAGCAGAATTAAAAGCCACACACGGGGTTTGTTTGTTGTTTGTTTTGTTTTTCAGTCTTCCAAGAGATCCACCTCCCAGGACACTCGGGGAAAAGCCACCGGGATCTTCTGCCAGGAAGAAAGGAAGGCCGTCACAGCCATGATGCGCCCCTCTGGAAACCCAGCTGTCGCCTCCGTCCGAAAGGAAGAGCCATCTCAGTCGAAGGACACTTGACCGGCCGAAGAAGAAGAAGACGACGACGACGAAGAAGACAACGAAGGTGCCTCTGGTTCAATTCCTCCTTCCCGGCCCTTAGTTCCCTCATTACAACCCCAGGATCTTCTCCAGTCTTTTACAGCATCCAAGTCCAGCCAGGTAGGTCAAAGAGAGAGGATGGGGCTGCCCCCCTTTCAGAAAGACCCCGAAGAAAAACAACAGGAAAGAAACTGGGGGTGAGGGGGGGTGCAGGAAGGGAGGATTTGCTGTATATATTCAGGGCAGGGGATCAGGAAAAATGGGCTCTTTTTCTAGCTTCTTCCTTCCTTCCACCCTTTCAAAAAAAATTACCTCCAGGATCTCTGCAAGGTCTGGGTGCTGAGAAACCAACACATCCCCCCCCCAAAAAAATAAGCCTTTACGGGGCGGCTTTTCAAACCTCCAGGGAAAGAAGCACCCCCAAACACCCAAAAACACCCCAAAGGAGGGGAAAAAAAGAAGGCAGGCAGGCCTGTTCCTTAAGGGGGGGTGTCAAAAAAAGAGGGGGGTCCCCCTTTGGAGCTGCTCACACCATACCTTGAGAGAGACATAAAAAATAATAAAATAAAATGCAAATTGCTACATAGGCGCGGGGGGAAGGGGGCTTGTAGAGGGCCCCCACCGACAGTCCCGCGCCTGTGGGCCGGGTCGGAGGCGGAGGAGGAGCCCACCTTGGCCCCCCGGCCCGCTTCCTAGGCCTCGGCGGGCTTCATCCCGCCCTCGGGGGCTGCTGACAGGGCGGCTTGAGGCGGGAGAGACCACCCCCCCCGCTCCACCGGCGGCCCTTTCCGGCCCGCTCGGCCGCCTCGGCCCGTCCCGCCTGAGGAGATTTGGGAACGACGAGCGGCCGCCGCGATTGGTGAAGGGAGAAGCGGCTCTCCGCTGCCTGGCGAGCCGCTGCTTTGCTTCCTCCGTCGCCTCCGTCGTCCGCCTTTTCTCCCGCCGCCGCCGCCGCTCCTGAGGAGATCTTTTTTTTTTACCTCAGGCCAACGGTCCCCGCCGGCTTCCCTCAGCCAGGCCTCGGCTCCCCCTCGGCAACCTTCGGCCTTTTCCGGCACTCCCGGGACTCGTTTTTCCACCGCCTCGGCTCTCCCGCTTCCCTTTGCGATGCTGGACTGCGACTCTTCCCTCCTCCCCCCTCCCTCCGCGCTCCAGCTTTTTTTTCCCTTCCCTCCACCCGACCTCGCGAGATCCCTCCGCCGGGACTCCGCCTGACGTGGTTGTGTTTTTTTCCTATCGTCCTTACGCTTATCCCCTCCGCCGTGGTGGCAAAAATAAATAAATGAAAGGGAAGCGAGGAAAAGGAGTACCTTGAAGGACTGGGGGGAGGGGGGCTGAGAGGCAGAAACCACCTGGTTTAAGAATAAAGGGGGCTGTGGGGGAGGGGGAGAGAGGTGCAGATTTCCATTTTTTTTAAAAAAAAACTTTTTTAGTTGTCTGTATTTCCAGTTTTGGGAAGGATGTGTCGTGGACTCTCTTAACAACTGTGCGACTCACTTAGTGGCTGCAGTGATTCAGGATGAAAAAGGTGGTACAATCACACGTGACTCGCTTAACAACCAACTGCTCAGCAATAGAAAGTCTGGGCCCCAATTGGGACCGTAAATTGAGGACTACCTGCGGTATAAAAATTGAATAAATTACAGCAACATAAAAATGCTGATATCCAAGGCAATAATTTGCAAGTAGCTAGCTGCAAGGGAATGCGGTGGCTCAGTGGCTAAGACGCTGAGTTTGTCGATCAGAGAGGTAGGCAGTTTGGCGGTTCAAATCCCTAGCGCCACATAACAGAGGGAGCTCCCGTTACTTGTCCCAGTTTCTGCCAACCTAGCAGTTCGAAAGCACATAAAAAATGCAAGTAGAAAAAATAGGTACCGCCTTTGGTGGGAAGACAACAGCTTTCCGTGCACCTTTGGCATTTAGTCATGCCGGCCACATGACCACGGAGACATCTTCGGACAGCGCTGGCTCTTGGGCTTTGAAACGGAGATGAGCACCGCCCCCTAGAGTCAGGAACGACTAGTTCCCTTTTTACCTTTATTTCCAGTTTCCGCTCTAATTCCTCTTTCTGGCTGTAGGTAAGGTTTTTAGTGATGATCTTTGTCTTATCTTATTTCTTTTGAATAGTTTTTTGAATAATTTTGGATAAGATTATTTCTTCTGCCACCTTTTCAAATTCTTCTGTTTCTTGCATTAACTTAGTTCCTGTTGCAGAGATGCAAGGTTTCCAAAAGAGGGGACATTTTAAGTGCAGCGAGGTAGTTTTTGGAATGGTGTGCGAAAGAGAAAAGCCACAAAATGTGAAGTTGAGACTGAGCTGCAAAGTTGCTTCCACTTCTGCGAATTAACCAACTGAGCTCATCTCCTTCCTTTTTTTAAAGAAACAGTTCAAAGTTAGGACACAGACAAGGAGAATAATTGCTCAGAATCTCCTGCAGTTAAGACCCCCCCACGGGGGAAAGTTTTGGCCCTAAGGGACACTTCCAACTGTGTGAAACATCATTTTTGGTTGCTAACTGCTTTTGAGGAGGTCTGCATACAGCCAAGGTGATGCAATTTTGTTATTTTCCCTTCCTATGGCCTTCCTTGTCAGATATTACATCTTCTCCATCCTGCTCTGTGGAGTAGGAAGTTGGTCTCTGACAGAAAGCCACTTCAAGAGACTAGAAGCATTTGAAATGTGGATTTACAGGCAGCTGTTATGTATAAGTTGGGCAGACAAAATCAGAAACGAGGAGGTGGCCTGGGAAAGCCAAGGGAAATCATCAAAGCCATTAAAAAGCAAAAGTTAGAATATTTTGGACAAGTGACGCAATAGAGCATCCATTCATTTCATCCTCCAGGGAAAGATTGAAGACAAACGAGGTCCAGGCAGAAAAAGAACATCATGGCTTCAAAATCTAAGGGACCGGTTTGGACAAAACTCCGCAGCACTTTTTTGTGCGGCTGTTGATAAAAATAGGATTGCCAACGTCCAGTGACGGATGGGGGGGACGGGGGAGGAGGAGGAGGAGGAGGAGGAGGAGGAGGAGGAGGAGGAGGAGGACTTCCTTCCAGAGAGTGAGAAAAGACCAATGGAGAGAGAGTCCAAATGTGGCCCAGCCTTTAATGCTTTAAGCAGAGTGTATACTTACCAGCTTGCTCTCTAACAAAACCGGTTCTTTAAATACAAATATACATCATGTACGTACATGATATGCAAAATGTTGAGACATGGAAAGGAGGGCTGGCAAAACCAGGGATGTATCAGGAGAACCATCGTGCTCACGAATACAGAATTTTTAAAATCTCTGGGGTTCCCCCCGCCCCGCTTTCCTGGTGTTCCCAAGTTTGGACACCCCTGGTCTAAATCCAATGATCATTACACAAAGTGGACGCAAGGAGAATGACTTGCATTAGAGAAAACCTGTCTATGGAAATTCTCCGCCATCCAGCTCATCTCCCAAAGGTGCTTTTTCAAGAAGCACCTGGACTTTCTTTTTCTTTGAAGACGTTTTGCTTCTCATCTAAGAAGCTTCTTCTGAACTGAACTGAAGATGCTTCTTGGATGAGAAGCGAAACATCTTCCAGGAAAATCAAAGTCTACTTACTTTTGACTACTTACTACTTACCTTGACTACTTACTATCATCAAGGCTATGGTTTTCCCAGTTGCAATGGATGGCTGTGAAAGTTGGACCATAAGGAAGGCTGAGTGCCAAGAATGGAGGCCTTTCAACTATGGTGCTGGAGAAGACTCCTGCGAGTCCCTTGGACTGCAAGGAGATCCAACTGGTCAGTCCTAGAGGAGATCAACCCTGACTGCTCTTTAGAAGGCCAGATCCTGAAGAGGAAACTTAAATCCTTTGGCCACCTAATGAGAAGGAAGGACTCCCTGGAGAAGAGCCTTATGCTGGGAAAGACAAAAGGCGAAAGAAGAATTGGATGACAGAGAATGAGGTGGCTGGATGGAGTCACCGAAACAGTCGGCGTGAGCTTAAATGGACTCCAGAGGATGGTAGAGGACAGGAAGGCCTGGAGGAACGTTGTCCATGGGATCATGATGGGTTGGACACGACCTCGCAACTAATCACAACTTGCAATTTGGTAGTTTGATCCTGACCGGCTCAAGGTTGACACGGCCTTCCATCCTTCCAAGGTCAGTTAAATAAGGAGCCAGATTATTGGGGCCAATATGCCGACTCTGTAAACCGCTTAGAGAGGGCTTTAAAACACTGTGAAGCAGTATATAAGTCTACTGTAAGTGCTATTGCTACTGTACACTCTGCAGAGCAATACTGTGTGCAAGTACCATTTCTTCTTATGTGTGCGTGTGTGATTGTGAGAGGCATAATAAGGATATGTTTAGATTTATTCATGGCATGGAAACAATGGATTGGGGCTTGTGTTTCTGCCCTTGCTTACAGAATGAAAGCCAGCTGCTGCAGAAGGCAAGGCGAAGAAGCTGTGGCATCTGTGTGGGTTTCACGCTGGTATTTGACTTGCCGTGGGATAGAGAGAAAGGGAAAGATGGATGACAAAGAAGCCTTGCTTTTCGGGTCTTGATTGTTGAAGTTGTTTATCCCACGATTTTAAAGTCCTTTCCTTTGCAACCATGAGGACTAGAGATTTTAAGGCACGAAGTTGATTCTGAGGCAGCCCCTCGCTGTTGGATTGGTTCTCTTATTGCATTTATCCACAATTTGTTTCAGCTTTAGTGGCTGAAATGTGTTTGAATATTAGTAGTTTGGGGCGGCCGTTAGGCTGTTGGTTTGAGCCGGATTAATTTGCATCTCACAAAAAGGTATTTAAAGACCAGTGCTCTGACAGACGAGCCCAACTCAAAACGCACGGACGATGTCTCCTCGAATGGTGACGAAATGTTTGCAGCCAAGTTGTCAAGCTCGGAGCTCAAACCGCCAGCCTTACTTGAAGTGGTTCAAGTTCACTAGGTTTGCATAAAATGCTAAGCGACAAATCACAATTTAAGAGCTGGAATGATGCAGGAATCTCCTTGAAGCAAAACGTGCGACAAATCAAATCAATAAATAAAGACTCTTAAGTCTAAGTCCATACCCAGCCATTTGCCTTACAGCTCGGTAATGTAAACGGCAGAAACAACCCAAAGTTATGTATCAGAAGCAAGACTTGTCTTCAAGCTGTAGCTGCGGCATGTGTTCTTCACGAATGAAAAGCAAAATTAAGTACTGAAACACAAGTTATCTTCTTTCCCCTTGTGACATTTAAAATAGGGAGGTTTTCAAAAATAAAAATAAAAACTGTGTAACAAAACTACCCACATAGTTTTGTTACACACCAGGGGTGTCAAACTCAAGGCCCGGGGACCGGATCCAGCCTGCAGGATCCTGCACGGGTCAGATCATGGAAACAATGAAGGATGGTGCCTCTGCGTGCAGCCCTCCCAAACGCCGTTTTCGCTGGCAGAAGTCTGCAGGAGGCTGTCCCAGCTGAAAACGGAGCTCTGGGGCCCATTTTCGCTGGCAGAGTTCCCGGGCCCCCACAGGCGTTCCCGACATGAGTGACATCGAGCTGGCCATGCACATTCCACCCACGCCCACTCTGCCTCCCCTCCCAAGGCCAAACACAACCCTGGTGCAGCCCTCAATGAAATCAAGTTTGACACTTCTGGTTTAGACCACTGTTTCTCAAGGTTGCTGGCTGGGGAATTCTGGGAGTTGAAGTCCACACATCTTAAAGTTGCCAAGGCTGAAGAAACACTGGTGTAGACTTTAATAAAGAGTTCCCCCCTCCCCAAAAAAAAGAGAGAGGATTTTTTTCCTCCTTACGTTTGCTTGGCAACGACTCCTATATACTTCACCGAAGGGGACATCGCTCGATGTATTGACTCAGGGAAAAAGAATAGCTGAGCTGAAAACTCCAGCATCCAAACGGTTTCTGAGAAACTGTCTACTCGGAATAAAAAGACGGCAAACTTTTATTGACTTTCGCAGCTCTCTTTTAGATCCACGGCCATCGGGAGGGGGGAAACACTTTGGCTGGGCTAAGCAAGGTTTCTATGTCATTTATTTCCACTTGCCAGGAAATCCATGGGCAACCTGAATTTGGTTCATTCTCTAATGCTGCAATCTGTCACCATTAAAGCTTTATTGCCCCACAAGTTCCTTTTAATTCACAGCATTTGGGGCCAAATGAACAGTCTGCACAACATCCATTGGTGATGTCAGGAACATTTGAAAGAGGCTCTAAATTTCCAGGAAACGTTCTCAGAGGGAGAACGGAAAGATGAAAATAGCAATTGAGATTAAAGATGGCTGTGTTGCAGGATTGAAGCAACCCAACAACTAGCTAGCTAGCTAGCTAGCTATATATAAAAGGCTAATACCACTCACTCATCACAAAATCTCCAGAATCATAAAGCCTACAGAGTTGAAATTTGGCACATATGTTCCTCTTGGCTTCTAAGTGCTCGGTAAGAAAGGATTTTTCAAAATGACCATTAGATCATTAGTATTTCTTATGCAGTATTTAACACGCTAGCTCTGATGCTAAGGAGGTCTACTCCCCCTGCCCCCCTGAAAAGAACTCTGTTCCAACTGCCATTTGCCTCATATTAACACGCTCTGATGCTAAGGAGTTGGACATTCTACTCCCCCTCCCCATCTGAAAAGAAGTCTGTTCCAACTGCCAGTTGCCTCACATTCCGTTACCTCAATTCAAACTGGCAAACGTTCCAGTCCTTCACTCAGGGGTGCCTTACAGTACTAAATGTCAGTACCTCATCAAAATGTCTATGCCTTCCGCCTATGGAACTGCTTCCGGATTCAAGGCAGCGGGGGTGATAATCCCTTATGTGTTTCAATCACCAACCACCACTGAGCCAAAGGATTGCGAACCGTGATTTCTCTCCAACAACTCACATAGTTTCATCGCGAAGCATGGGTAACCTCTAATGCAGTGTTTCTCAACCCTGATCGCTTTAAGATGGGGGACTTCAACTCCCAGAATTCCCAGGGAGGAAGACTGGACATTCTGGGAGTTGAAGTCCACTGCCAAGGTTGAGAAACACCATTGAGAAATGAGCTGTTCTACTGCACAAAATAGATAGTTTTCTGGGATTTTAAATATTCTCTCATTTTTTGTATCTAAGAAGGAAGTTTTTAGAACCTGCTACAATTTTATAGAGACCTCAGAGTAAAAAGCTTTAGTTTGCTAATCAACATTCATGCCACAGACATACAGGAAGAAAAACTGAATTTTTGTAAGCCATTAGACAGCTGTTGTTGCTTTTAATTTTTAAAAAAAGCTTACAGAAACCTCCTTTTTAAACGATTGTGTCTCTTGTAGAGAGAATTGGCAAGAGAAAAATAGAAAAATGGTGGCAGGTTATAAAATACGAAGGCTATGAAAATGGAGCATTTCAACAGCAGCGTTTCAAGAAACAATTAGGATTGTTATTATTAATAAAATGTACAGCGCCTGGTTTGTGGAAAATGAATTTGCTCCAGAAACAGCAAACTCCTTCACGCACCACACAAAGCCACAAATTTATTACACTAAATAAAACCGCAGGCTAGGTTTGATTTATCTATCAAAGCGTAAACCATGATGCTTGATTCCCCCTTCACCCGCATGGCTTGCTCAGTTTTGGCTTAGAGGGATGTGCACATTTAGCAAACTAAATCCAGCGGTACATAGTTAAGTGAAACACGTCTTAGTACAAAACTTGACTTTAGAGACGTGAGGTACTGAGGTGTCTTAGTTGGCTTCCCAGAATGCAGCTGATTTTCCAATTTTTCTTCACGGATCTTTCTTCTGCCTTATAGACAGATGGACTCCTGAAGACTTGAAACATTTGAGTGAAGATGGGGAACTCTGGTTTGCCTATGAAGGCTCGAAAAAAGCCGGATGGTGAGCTGTGTTTTCATTTGTTAGGATAACAGAACAAAATCAGATTCTCTACAAGAATCTGAGCTACTAACGGTCAAAGTGAATCTTTGTGGATGTGAAGAGTTTTGAGACTCATGATGCTCTTGACTCCCTCCCTCAGTCTGGAGAAGCAATTAGAGTAACAGAGGTAGAAGGGATCTTGGAGGTCTTCTAGTCTGACCCCCTGCTCAGGCAGGAAAGCCTATAGAACCATTTCAGACAAATGGCTGTCCAATCTCTTCTCAAAAACCTTCAGTATTGGAGAGTTGTAGGTATGTTTTTTTTCCAAAGTGTCAAAAAATATGATAGCCAGAAGTTTTAGTGTTTTTAAGGGGACTGGACAAATTTGAGAAAGATGAGGAAAGTCCTGCCAATAGTGTGTGTCACCTCTCTGCTCCATCCTTGTACGCATTAATAAAAAGAACTCCTATTTACTGTTAGCTTTTTAACAATGGAAACAGCTTTTGTTTTTGTGGATGTGTATAATGGTGGAGCAGAGATGTAACAACACTCCTCTTGTGGCCTGCCAGCAGCCAGCAGAGCTGGAAGCAGATTCGGACAGTGAGGAGGTTGGGGGAGAACCTGGGCCAGTCCTGGAGTCTGGGGAAGGCTCTGATGAGGGCTCTGTGTCGGAGACAGAGAGGGGGGTAGAGCCATATGCCAGTTATCAACTGCCTTCAGAGTCGGACATCAGTGGGGCAGATGAACAGCTGGAGCCTATTCCCAGTGTCCGCAACAGAGTTACCAGACAAAGGGAAGAGCTAAAGAATAGGGGTTGACTTGGGAGTAAAGCCACAGGTGGACGATGAATGGCCCCTCCCAGAGGAAATAAAAGAGGAGCGAAAGGGGAGTGGAGTTTGCAGGAGACAATTAGTTCAATTAATTAGTTCGTGACTCTCCAAGACTCCTTGCCGAGTTTTGCGGGTATCAGCCTGGCAGCTGCCCAAGCCAGAGAAGGTCTGTGACTGTAAATCCTCCCTTGAAAGACCTTGCTGGAGGTGAATGAGCAGAATTCACAGCAAATTCATAAAAGGGTTTTTTGTCAGGACCAGGAGTTTGCTTCATGCTCTCAGGAAGCCTCGGTCAGAACAACTCCAAATCCGGGCTGCTTCTTCTACATGCCTGCCCCAGACGTAGACTCTGCCAATTTTATGTCCATAAAATCTTTTCTTTTTATTATTTGTTAAAAAACCATAATAACAGTTTTGCTGCGCCCATCGCTGGTGGGACATTGGTTACATGGTAATGCCAAAGATGGATATATGTCGTTGACCTCTGAGTGACAACTCTTAGTGCCTTTTCAAAGACCAAACCCCTTCACCCTCCGGAAAGGAAGAGTTTGGGGAAACAGAGCAGCGTAGAAACCATAGTAAAGGAAACCATTTGTCAGTCCATCCGTTCGTCAATAAATAAATAACAATAAATAAACAGCTCATCTCTTTAAAGATGGACTCTCTTGCTTCCCTGTCTTTTAAACCCAGAAGAGATGGATGAGAGGCCAGGTGAGGCAAAGAAACAAACCTACTTCGAAACCTGGAATGTGCAGATGTGATGAATATTCACAGGTCCCTCTGTTTGAAAAGCAAAGCAGATTCCTTGACCATGGGAAATCTAGCGCACCAAGGAGACCCTTTTACCTCCGTTTTCTCCCCTACATGAAAATCAGCCTGGCATGGGAAAGGGAATTGGGTTGCATTGTCTGCAGAGGTGCAGACTCTCTAAATTCTGCAATCTCTCCGTGGGAATCCAGAGTGGTTTCTAAACGTCTTTTTTTGTGGGTCTTAGTTGACTCGCCTTTGCTTAGCGCAGATGATAACGGAAATCGTTTTGTAGTAATTCAGCAATAGGATTGGCAAGGAAAAGATAGCAATGCAGAAGTTCTCCCAGCTTGTCTTCTGGAAGGGGGCAGCTATGGAGAAAGGGGTCTGGAGGGGATCAGGGAGGAGATACGCATGAGGATGGGTGGGTGAATGAGTGGTTGGATAGAAGATAGAAAGGATGGATGAGTGGATGGATGGTGAGTGAATGGATGGAGGGAGGGATGCATAGATGGATGGATAGAAGATGGATGGGTGGGTGGGTGGATAAGTGGCTGGATAGAAGATAGGATGGATGGATGGATGGATGGATGGATGGATATGATGGATGGGTGGATGGGTGGATGAGTGGCTGGATAGAAGATAGGATGGATGGATGAGTGGATGGATGGTGAGTGAGTGGATGGATGCATAGATGGAAGGATAGAAGATAGGGTGGGTGGGTGGATGAGTGGATGGATAGAAGATAGGAAGGATAGATGAATGGATAGATGGAAAGATGGAAAGAAGGTAGAAAGCATAGATGGATGAAAAGGTGGATGGATGGAAAATCGAGGGATGGATGGAAAGATAGAGGTAGACAGGCAGACAAAGACAGACAGATATTCCTCTATCTATTTAATGCCAGGGAAGCTAAGGATTGATGGCCTATAACTTGACCATCCTCCAAAGAAGACCTAGGAAGAACCCATTCTACATTATTTAACAGCACAGACTGTGCCCTTCTATACCTTACCCATTTTTCATCTAGTCCCCTTGTTCAGATAACAAGAGGGGGGGGGAATCCAAACCAGGAAAACCAACCCAACCAGGAGATTCTTTAGAAATACTCCTGGCTTACTTGGGATCATGCTTTAATTTTGAAAAATAGAAAGATTGTTAGAAAAGGTCGCCCCCCCCCCCCGACACACACACATAAATAGGAGGGTGTGCAGCACATTCCCACTAAGCACAAGCATTTGCATTGGATTGACACAGGAATCAACTCTATTCCAGCTTGCAACATCTGATGCATCTCCCTAGATCAGTGGTGGGCAACCCGCGGCTCGGGAGCCACATGCGGCTCTTTACACCCTTTAATGCGGCTCTTCTGTGTGCCGGGTGCCCGCTCCCCTCCCTCCTCTCAGGCTTCGGAGGGAAGCTTCTGCAAAAGCCCGGGCGAGTGACAACCAATTTTGGTCCTATGACTGCAGAATGCTGCAAAATACCATAAATGCAGGCCAGTTGTTGAGTGTTTCAAATGTGATTGGAACACTCAACAAGGTGACCACAGTGTGTGTGTGTGTGTGTGTGTGTGTGTGTGAGTGAGAAAGACAGACAGAGAGAGGAACAGAGAGAGGGAGTGAGGGAGGGAATCAGAGAGAGACTGACAGACAGACAGACAGACAGACAGACACACACACACACACAGAGACAGAGAGGGGGAGGGAGGGAGAGAAAGATAGGCAGACAGACAGAGAGACACACACAGAGTGAGTGATTAAGTGAATGAGTGAGAGACAGACACACCCACATACACAGAGTGACAGAGAGAGAGGAAGGGAGGGGAGAGAGACAGAGGGAGAGACAGAGACAGACACACACACACACACAGAGTGAGTGAGAGACAGACAGACACACACACACACAGAGTGACAGAGATGGGGGAGGGAGGGAGAGAGAGACAAAGAGCCAGAGAGAGAGAGAGAAAGAAAAAGAAAAAAAGAAAGTGGGAGAGAGAGATGAAATTAAAAACAACAACATACAAACCTGACTTACTCAAACTATCCAAGGAAATGCAAGGCCAATGTTCACATTAGTGGTTGTGACTTTGTCAGTCAATGTCAGGATGTAATTTTCTCTACATTGTAAGGCAAATTTTACGGAATTTAACGTTATCGATAAATAATATCGTTCTAAAGTTTTTGTTTTATTAGTTGTGTTATTTGTATCCTCCCGACCTATGTGGATACTTGCATGCAGAATATTCTCAATAAAAACTTATTGAAACTAAAAACAGTGTACCATCCTATGTATTTTCGGTTTTAAAAATGTGGCTCTCAAAGTAAATTTCAATCGTGGTTTTGGCGAGATTTGGCTCAGTTGAAAAAAAAGGTTGCCCACCACTGCCCTAGATCTTACATATCTTCCACCTTTCTACCCATTGCTTAGGACATTAGCGGTGACAGTTGTTTCATTTCGTCCTCCCACAGTTCTGGGAAGTAGGGTTGTAGCAAGTCCACCCTCATCCAACCGAGTTTCACAGTTGAGCAGGGAGGTGGACCCTGGATTTCTCCAGACGTAGTCCCATGATCTACCTACAACGCCACCTTGGCCTCTTCATTCTGTTGGTGATTCGAACAAGACCTTGGAGGTACAGCCCAGACTAATTATCGATGCTAAATCTTGGAGAACCACCCACGATTGGGTCAGTGACTCTTGAGGTACCCATTGGTGTTCAAGTCCACCTCTTTGTTCCACCAAGCTCTCCAGGCTTGATATTTCTTCACAGTTTTACGCCGGGCAAACCTAAAAATGCTGACCATGAAAACACATGACACGGCGTACATGATGAACCCTCCAGCTTTGATGAAGACCCTGGGCCTGGGTGACAGCAACACGCTGTACATCAGCCACGCCCCGACCCCGATCCTCACGCCTGCGAAGAGCACCACGAAGAGGAAGTCCACCACGTCTCCTATCAAGCTGGGGTACAGCCCCTTCTCCCGCAGAAACCAGCGGGCCTGCAGGAAGGGGTTGGTGAGTTCGCTGCCAAAGATGACGGCGTTGACCTCGGCGGCAGACTCGCCCAAGGTCAAGGAGGCGCTGATGCCCAGGATGCTGACAGAATGGTGGACCAACATCAAAGGTCCTTCAGCCTTAAAGTAGACGCACCATCCCAGGTCAAACAGGAAGTAACCCAAACTGATGCACAACGCGTGGACTTGAAGCACCGTGTTTGGGTATCCTAGAGGAGAAGAAAAGGAAGAGAGAAAAATCAGATACAAGTATGCCACAGTGGCTCAGTGGTTAGAGTGCAGTACTGCAGGCGACGTCTGCTTCTAATGTCAGGCCTGCAGTCATATTCTTCTTTGAGCCTTGGCTTGCCATGTTTTCTAATATTCTACTATGTCTTTTCTACTGTGGGAAGATGGGAGCGGGGACTGTACGGAGTAGATGCTATGTAGCCAAAGCAAAATTCCTTTCTAGAAAGACAAGGTCATCCTTTGTCTCTGCACCTGACTGGAACTGGATGGATGGAACTGTCAGCATGGCAGTGGGAGATTGGAACATGTGATGAGCTAGTGGGGCAAGATCTTGAACTTTCAACTGGGTGGGGAAAACTGTAAAGATTCGGGTTTTTCCAGATGTGCCAACATGGCTCTCTTAATAAATTGAAACTTTAAGCAATGCTTTGCCTTGGACTCTGATTTAATTTTGGATGCTATTTGGAACCCTGACATCTAAGTGACTTCTAAGCACTGCCTGAATGGTCACTAAATGAATGGTTGTAAGTTGAGGAATATCTGTAGTCTTGGATGATGTGGTTTCATCGTGGCTTGTTGCGGGAATTCAGAGATTAAAGGGAGAACCAAGGTTTGCTTCTATGGAAATGAACCAGACATACCTGGGTAAGTCATTGGCCAGGGGCCATCAATAAACCCAATGTAGCCAGAGAGGCAGGTGGCGAAGATGCCATGAGTCAACGTGACCAATCGGCAGCTCCATTCACAGGGGCGCTCTCGGTAGTGATGGCAGGACCAGGCATAGAGGGAGAGCCAGCCACACAGGCTGAGGGCCACCCACAGCAGCATGGCCACCATCCTTCTGCAGTGGAATAGAAGGGAAATGTGGAAAAAGATGAATGAAGGGATGGATGGATGCATGGATAGATGGATGGATGATTGATTGGATGGATGCATGGATGGATGCATAGATGGATGCATAGATGGATGGATGTGTGGATAGATGAATGGATGGATGGTTGATTGGATGGATGGATGGATAGATGGATGGATGGATGGATAGATGGATGTGTGGATAAATGAATGGATGGATGGTTGATTGGATGGATGCATGGATAGATGGATGGATGGATGGTTGATTGGATGGATGGATGGATAGATGGATGGATAGATGGATGTGTGGATAGATGGATGGATGGATGGTTGATTGGATGGATGCATGGATGGATGGATAGATAGATAGATGGATGGATGGATGGATGATGTGCATCAAGTTGTTGTCCAATCTTAGTAACCACCTTGATTTTCTCAGTCCCTATCCTGGTCTTTCCATTGTTCCCACATGGCTGTACTTCAACACTCAAAACTGGATTCGAAGCCCACCCATCTCAAAGCTGCCAAAGCTTAAAAACACAACACTAGAGGGTCCTTCTGATCCTCCCCCGACCAAGCCACATGGGATCTATGGTTGGGTTCCTCCCACACGGGACAAGCCCTCCCTCCCCACCTTAACCAGAACTCACCCCATACATCCCAAGCTGTGCAAATCTCCAAGCCATCAGGCATATATTCCTTAGACTTAGAGCAAGCGCACCGCGGGAACTAACTCTGCGGAGACCCTCTCCTCCTCCTCCTCCTCCTCCTCCTCCTCCTCCTCCTCCTCCTCCTTCTCCACGCCCCCGGCCGCGGCGCTTGGGAGTTGCAATGCCGTGCATGGGCGGAACGGAGCCCCAGCCTCACTTTTGTTCCCAAGCGCAACCTTGGCGCGTTCCTCCAGCCTTTCCCCCCCGCAGCATCGCGCACCGGCCGAAGCGCGTCCCCGATGAGCTGAAGCGCTCCCGACTGCAATCGCCCGGACCCTTCGCCCACCGCCCCACCCAAGCCAAGCCAGCCAGCCCCGCCGGCCGAGAAAAGCGCGCGAGCGGGCCCACCTGTCGGAGCTCACCTGGCCAAGCCAGGCCCCAGGCTTTCTTCTCCTGGTCGCCCCCGGCGGCGAGGCGTCTCCCGGTGACCGAGATCACCGAGCTTCGTCCGGGCAGGCGGAGAACGGAAGCCAGTTTAGGGTCACCTGCTGGCGGGGAGGACGGATGACAGCGCCCGCGGGCACCGCGCCGTCCGCCGATTGCGCGCAGGAGTCCCAACGCGCAACGAGGGAAAGGAGGCGCTTTGCTGGATCGCTTGCGGCCTCGGCTTGCTGGGAGAACGCGGCCAGGGGCTTACTTGGCAGGCAGACCACGGTTAAATTAAACTAGGTTTAAGGTTAGAGAACCCTTTTCCGACGGTCGTTGAAGGAAAGCAGCGAAACTGAGAAGGCGAAGGAGCGCGTCGGTCCCGCAGGTACACTAGATAGATGCCATAGAAGGAGCCACCTACGCTTAGTTTGCAAACAGGTAACGCTGAAGTTAAATATCTGTAACTATCTGCAGTTCAACAGGGCAGGAAGCAGCCAGAAATCTGATCCAAGGCCAACAGCTGTTGGGTTACAGTTGGCAATGCAGCTGGTCAGTCCCTGGTCAGAATGCAATCATTTCAAAATCTTGTTGGGTATAAAGAAGATGTATGTGGCCAATTAAAATATTTTGGATGGCTCATGTCCATTTAAGGACTGGCAATTGGACAAATTTTAATGGGTTAAGTCTAGAGGATTCCTCTACGTTACAATATATGCAAAATCTTCAAGGGTGACAATGCTGACTGCTTACTGGGAAAAATCAAATGTTACAAAAGATAGATAGACAGACACAGACAGACAGACAATGATGGATGGATAGAGGATGGATGGATGATAGACAGACAGACACAGACAGACAGACAGACAGACAGACAGACAGACAGAGACAATGATGGATGGATATTGTAGATAGATGATGGATGGATTGATGATAGACAGATAGACAGATAGACAGACGATGGATGGATATCATAGATAATGGATGGATGATAGAAAGCTAGATAGACAGACAGATAGATAGATAGACAGACAGACAGACGATGGATGGATACCATAGATAGATGATGAATGGATGGATGGATGGATGGATGGATAGATAGAGAATAAGACAGACAGACAGATAGATATTGCTTTTGTAACCTTTGATTTTTTTCCAACAAGCACCCTGCATCTGACCAGGAATCCTGGCTTCTTTAACCTGATGCTTTATTAGGTCTTTATTAGTTGCTTGGGAATTCCCACTGGGCCCAAATATTATAATCCCTCCCCCCCAAATAGTTTTATACAAAAAGAAAGCTGTCTGTTTATGAATCAGTAAACACAGCATAATTTATAACCGAATAAGCACATTTATTAAATCACATTCATTCAGGCTAAACTCCGTCGAGTAGCTCTGTTCTCGCTTAGCAAACGTATTATTGATGTGACAAATTCCAAATATCTTAGGATATAATTGAACAAATCCTTGAACCTTCTCCCTTCGTTGCAGATTCCCACGTCCCACACAGATATCAAGACATCTGTGAATTGCCATGTCGTGATTCACATGTTAGACTCCCGTTTGCCGTATTTGCCTCAATTGGTTAGAATGTGGATTCGTTCGAGTTTTCCTTGCCGCAAATATGACCCAGTTAAACTCCGCAAGGAATCCTGTGGGACGTTTGAAGAGAAGGATTAAGGGCAGCTTTCTGGAGCATTGTGAGGTTAGCACTAATTATTCCCCTGAGTACAAGAGGACAACTTCAGGAGTGCACAGGCAAGGGGAAATCACTGCTTGTTAAATGTCCACACCACACACTTCTTGGTTCATGGAGTTTTGGGAAAGATTTGGTCTAATGGTTAATACGCCAGGCTAGAAAGCAAGAGACCAGGAGTTCAAAACTCTCCACAAAACCCATCTGGGAGACCTTGAGACATTTACTCTCTTTCAGCCCAGCTCACCTCACAGGGTTGTTGTTGGGGAGAATAGGAAGGGGAAGGTGTCTTTGATATATTTGCTGCCATCAGTTATTTGTGAAAATAATAAAAGCGGGATAGGAAGGAAGGAATAGAGTATGAGGAAGGGAAGAAGGAAGGAATAGAGTATGAGGAAAGAAGGAAGGAGGAATAGAGTATGAGGAAGGGAAAGGAAGAAAGGAGGAATAGAATATGAGGAAGGGAAGAAGGAAGGAAAGGAAAGGAGGAAGGAAGGAAAGAAGGAAGATCCCTAAAGGCTTGCTGTGGTAAGAAGAACCAACTTCTTCTCTACATCTAGAAAACTATTCATAATATGTGAAAACATGTTCTGTGTTTCAGCCAGTTCTTCTGAAAACCTTGTACCTCCAAATATATTACAGAAGGAGTTTTTATGTAGGAGGTTAAACAACAATACTATCAACATTAAAAAAAATACTACAATAATTTCGAACACCATACAAGAAATTTGGAAAAACAGAGATTCTATTACAAAATGCCCAATACTTTCAGGTCTCAAGGAATATGAAATATATTTGTTAGGATCTAAAAAAGAAGCATGCCACAAAAATTCTTTTTCGGGTTGATTGGTCTCCTAAAGAGGAAAATTGGATTATTCCTTTCCTGTTAGGGTCATTTTTGATATTATCATCAATATTTGGATCATTTTCACGATTAGTTCCTTATTGTCCTATGGGTTCATTTGCAAAGAGCTTGGGATACATCCTGCACACTCCATTGCTGAAAATATTGTTTTGTATTCCTAGAAGGACACTTGTGTGTCACAGACCACAAACAGTCCATTCTCCCCTCTTTGAATTGGTCCTTAATTGTCATAAAACAAGCACCAAACAGCCTGATTCCATGCAGTTCAAGTTTTTAATGGTTTATTTAAAAACTGTTGCTGTTTTTATATTGATGCAATTCTTCTGTCCATGTTGCAAAAAAGTAGGGGGAAAAAAAATTCAACCACCAAGAACATTGTTCCCTTGGCCTACCCTGTTCATTCGATTTTGTTTGGTTTGTTTGTTTGACTTGTGTTTGTAAGTCATTCAAAATATTTTCCTTTGTAGTTGTAAGCAAACTTAAGAGCTGGAATGTTGTTGTTTTTTCCAGATCCTCAAATCCACTCTGAAGCAGGGAGTTCAAAAACTATTCGAATCCCCCGGGATTTGTGCTGGGAAGAAATAGACCGGAGCAAACCATAAGTAGGATGTCGTAGTGGGAATGCTTGAATGGAATGGCTGCTCCCAGGATGAGCAGACACTGCCTTGAGTGAGTTGTGAAATTGCACCCTCTGGAGGCGCAAACGTTGTATAAAAGGTCAAGATAAAGGTTCCCCTTGCACATATGTGCTAGTCGTTCCCGACTCTAGGGGGTGGTGCTCCTCTTCGTTTCTAAGCCAAAGCACCAGCGCTGTCCAAAGACGTCTCCGTGGTCATGTGGCCAGCTTGACTAAACGATGAAGGCGCACGGAACGCTGTTACCTTCCCACCACATTTTTTTACTTGCATTTTTACGTGCTTTTGAACTGCTAGGTTGGCAGAAGCTGGGACAAGTAATGGGAACTCACTCCGTTACGTGGCGCTAGGGATTCGAATCGCCGAACCTTTCTGATCGACAACCTCACTGTCTTAGCCACTGAGCCACTGCATCCCTTAAAACATTGGATAGATTTACCCAAAATTAGTGGCCTGTGATTGGTAGGTACCCAGCCTCTAGCTTACCCAGGTAAGATAGCAGTACCAGAAATCTGTCTAGGGAGAATCCCACATTCTGGAAAGGGTCCACGTTCTGGTTTGAAAGAGGGGTCAAGGAAGCAGGGGTGGGCTTCAAAAATTGCAGCAACAGGTTCGCTGCCCCGTTGCTGGGTGGGTGTGGCCATGGTGGGCATGGCCTAGTCAGCCGCCTGCACCATGGCAGAAGGAGAGGCTTTTTTTGCCTTTCCCCAGGCTCCGGAGGCTTTTCTCGCACCTCCGGGAGAGTGAAAACTACTTTTTCTGGAAGCCCTTCTGGAATTTCCAGTAGGCCCATTTCCCCCTCTCCTTGAGCCTCTGTGTGGGACCTGCACTGCATGATGAATGGGCCATGAGACTCCTAGGAAGGGTGGGGGGGAATGGGATGGGGTGGGCGTGGCCAGCCAGGGGTGGCATTTGGGGATTTCGCCAAACTGGGCAAAATTCTAGCTAGAGGATCGCCCGAACCCTTGCGGACCCCCAGCAGGACCCCCCCCCCCATATAAGGGAGCCATCCACATTAAAAGTAAACAGCCCTCTCTCAACTGAGGGGGGTGGGTGGGATACGCCTATCTCCTGTTTACAACACTGTGGAGTTTTCTCGCCCATTTGCACCCTGAATCGGGCGACCCTGAGGGTGCAGATAAACCCCCCAAGTGCGCACTCTTTCTGAGACTCTCAGAAAGCGAATGGCCGACCTTCAGGGTGCTAAGACCTCGACGGCTGCAAGGCATATAAACCCTTCCATTGTCCGCCATTCGGTCAGAACAGAAGACGCTCCTGGGTTGAGAAGCAAAACGTCTTCAAGGAAAAAACAAGAAAGTCCAGTTGCTTTTGGCGGGGAGGGGGGGGGAATAAATAAAAAGCATCTTTGGGACTACCAGAAATCTGGTTTCGTATCCTATCCTTGAGCAACTGACAAGCATCTGCAGTGATCCTCTAAATCTGGCGGGACTGTCCCCTGGCTTGATCACCGAAACAAAATAACCCAACATTTCTTATCTCAGATCCATACTTAATGCAATACAATAGCAGAGTTGGAAGGGACCCTGGAGGACTTCTAGTTCAACCCCCTGGCAGGAAACCCTATACCATTTCAGACAAATGGCTATCCGGCATCTTCTTAAAGACTTCCAGTGTTGGGGCATTCACAACTTCCGGAGGCAAATTCTGTTCCACTGGTTAATTGTTCTCACTGTCAGGAAATTTCTCCTCAGTTCTAAGTTGCTTCTCTCCTTGATTAGTTTCCACCCATTGCTTCTTGTTATGCCCTCAGGTGCTTTGGAGAATAGTTTGACTCCCTCTTCTTTGTGGCAATCCCTGAGATATTGGAACACTGCTATCATGTCTCCCCTGGTCCTTCTTTTAATCAAACTAGACCTACCCAGTTCCTGCAGCTGTTCTTTATATGTTTTAGTATCCAGTCCCCTAGTCATCTTGGTTGCTCTTACTTCACTGTAATCCAACTGAGCAGCCCCCTTGGGCAAGTGGCCTTCGACCGGATTGTCTGATTTCAGAAGTAAACCTCTTCCTCTTGCAAACCGTTTTATTTCCCAGGCCATCCCTACTGACTTTGGCCGTGTTTTGACCATCATCTTGAATTCTAGGCGTTGCTCTGGAGCTGGGTCATGAATCCAGATCTGGCGCGGAAAGTAGTTTCCGAATTCAACAAGATCTATTTGCTCTTTGTAGGTTGGGTTCAACAGATCCCCGGATACCCAAGCTAGGAAGGTGTCGGCTAACCTTGGTGTGATCTCCTTGCCTTCTTTCGTTTTTCCAAGCCTGGAGTTTGTTGTTGATCTTCCTCTTGGCGAAACTGTAGATCTCCACCAAAAACATGAAGGACACGCCGTACATCGCTAGGATTCCACCCTTGAGCGTCGCGTACGTCTCGGGGGACTTCATCACAGAGTGCATAATCCAGGCACCGCCGACGATCCGCAGCCCCAGGAAGAGAGCCACGAAGAAGATGTCCACCACATCGCCGGCCAAGCTGTGGTAGCCCCCACTGTCTCGCAGGAACCAGCGCATTTGCAGAAATGGGTTGGTGATCTCGCTCACGAAGATGATGGCGTTCAGTTCGGGGCCCGACTTGCCGGTGTCCAAGACCAGTGACATGCCGCCCATGCTTAGCAGGTGGTGAGTGAGCATCAGGTCACTCTCGCCGTCCAAAAGGATGCACCAGCAGAAGTCAAAGATGAAATAGCCCAGTGACAGGCAGAGGATAAATTCTTGGAGCGGAGTGTTTGGATGGCCTAGAAAAGGGGTAAATTAGAAAAAAAAGAAAAGAAAAGCAATTGAGTTTTGTGCATCCCATTTTGCATTTTCTCCGTTCTGAACATTCAAAAGCAGTGAGGGTCTAGGACAGGGGTGCCAAACACAAGGCCTGTGGGCTGGATCCAAACCATGGGGTGCTTAGATTTGGCAAAGTGGGGCCACCCTGGAAACAGCAAAGAACCGACCCGCAGTGCCTCTGATAGCAAAAAGAGAGCTCAGGACAGAGGTGATATTCAGCAGGTTCTGACCAGTTCTGGAGAACTAGTAGCAGAAATTTTGAGTAGTTCAGAGAACTGGTAAATACTATCTCTGGCTGGCCCCGCTCCATCTATTCTCTTCTCTCTCTCACCCCCCCCCCCCCGAGTCCCAGCAGATCTGGAGGAAATGGGGATTTTGCAGTATCCTTCCCCTGGAATGGGGAGGGAATGGGGATTTTGTAGTGACCTTCTCCTGCCACACCCACCAAGCCATGCCACGCCCACAGAACTGCTCGTAAATTTTTTGGAATCCCACCACTGCTGCCTCCGAGGCTCCGTTTTCAGCCACAATGTCCTCCTGCAGCCCTCTGCCAGCAAAAATGGAGTCCAGGCGGGCGGTGTGCAGCCTCGCCGAGCTCCATTTTCATGGGCAGAAGGCTGCAGGAGGCCATTGCGGCTGAAAACGGAGCCTCGATGAGTGGACGTTGAGATGGCCACACACCCCGTCCCCTCCTCTCTGTGGCAGCCTCTCAAATATTGGAAGCGGTCTCATTCCAAAGCACAGAAATGATAGATTTTAAAGCTGGTTTAATGTTGATCATCGTCTGATATCGTCTGAAGCAGTGGTGGGTTGCAGGCCACCCCAGTATGGCCGTACCAGTGCCTGCCAGGAGCACCGGGTACCGTTCCGGTACGGTGCTCCGGAGGGCCCACCCACCCACCTGCCGTCCTTACCTGTATTTGAAGTCTTTGGCTCTTTTGCGCAGTGTACACTCTGCTTTGCAGCATTCCAGGAGGTAAGGACGCATGCATGCGCGTGCTGCATGCATTCATGTGGACGCCGGAACCCGTTTGCACCATACCGGTTGCGCCGGGATCCGGAACCCACCACTGTCTTGAAGGTTTAATAAATTTGCCAGCTGAGCTTTGATACACATTCCTTTTTACCTCCCCACTGTCAACCGAATCAACCTTCTGCCAAGAAAATATCCTACGTTGCTGAAAGAAAATTATAGGGGAACGGCATCAAACATCGCATTTAGGAATCAAAATGTTTGAGTTTAGATTTCAACATCTCTCTTTTTTTTAAAAATGATATCAGGGCAGCCAATACGGCACATATAGGTGAGGGAGTTTGCCATACCTTTAGTTCCATTCTCAGTGGGGTTTGACGTGTCTCTCCCCCCCCCCCCCCCGCTTCCTCAGTGTTAACTTTTCTAAGAGAAGGTTTGTTTTAATCATGGGTTATACAAGCCATAACTGGCTGCCTTTGACCCACTTGCCGAGCTGTAACTTATAATTGTACAAATTGCAGCCTTCGGGTTTCAACAGCGTATCGAGAGGGGAAACCATGCTTTGCCCTCCATAACTATTGGCTTCATATACTGCAGCACGCTAAGTCAGAGCCGTGCAAACCACATGAATAGGAACCGGTTGTCAAGCATTCAAAATCTGACCCCGTGCTGAGGTGGTCTCAATGTGTGAAAAATGGTCATAAGTCATAAGCAGTGCTGTTGAAACGATAAATATTCATTAATTAAATGGTTGTAAGTCAACACCACCTAGAATTCTGCTTCCAGTTTTGGACACCACACTATAAAAAGATGTTGAGACTCTAGAACAGGGGTGTCCAAACTTGGGAACTTTAAGACTTGTGGACTTCAACTCCCAGAATTCCCCAGCCAGCTGGCTGGGGAATTCTGGGAGTTGAAGTCCACAAGTCTTAAAGTTCCCAAGTTTGGACAACCCTGCTCTAGAAAGAGTTCAGAGAAGAGCAACCAAGATGATTAGGAGACTGGAGACTAAAACCTACAATGGACGGTTGCAGGAACTGGGCATGGCTAGTCTAGGGAAGAGAAGGACCAGGGGACAAATGATGTCTGGCTTTCAATATTTGAGGGGCTGCCACAGAGAGGAGGGGGGGTCAAGCTATTCTCCAGAGCACCTGAAGGCCAGAAAAGGAATAATGGATGGAAACTGAACAAGGACAGATTCAACCTGGAAATGAGGAGGAATTTTCTGACAAGTGAGAACAATCAACCCAATGGAATAGAAGTTGCCTTCGGAAGTTGGGGGAGCAGTTTCAAGAAAAGACTGGACTGCCATTTGTCAGAAATGGTGTCAGGTCTCCTGCTTGGGTAGGGGGTTGGACTAGATGACCTCCAAGGTCCCTTCCAACTCTGTTAATCTGTAATCTGGATTGTTCGGTCTCTCCCCTCCCCCCTCCCAATTTAGACACACCGATGTGCACATCCCACTTCCATATGCTGCTTATTCTCCATGCTTGAGCAGTGTCTGTCTTTCCTTTGCAGCTCCTTCGGAGTTGGACAGGTGTTGTAAAGGCACATTAAAAAAAACAAAACCTAAACCTTCATCCTTGATCCTAAATGCCTACAGAGTTTCTCCATCATCCAGGTCACGGTTGTCCCAAATGTGCTTTTTCAAAGGGCTGGACACCGTTTGTGCTATTCAGGTGACCCCCCCGAGGGCACAGAGAGACCTCCAAGTGGGTTCAAAGACTCTCAGAGAGGGCCCTAACGACCAGATGACTGTAAAGTATATAAACGTTTCCACCCTCCACCCTTCCATCAGAACTGAAGAAGCTTCTGGGATGAGAAGCGAAACCGCTTCAAGGAAAAACAAAGTTCAGTTGCCTTTTTGGGAAAAGAAAAAGCACCTATGAAACCTTGAACCTAAATCCTCACTCCTACACACCAGAAACTCTCCCTGGAGCAAATGAAGGATGTTTATGGAAGGGTATTAAAGCTGAAACTCAAAATTATCTTTATGCGGAAACCTTGTGTAGATCACGACTCCTCCAGCTGGAATCACATTCCTGATTCTCCTCCTTGTTTTCATTCTAATTCTCCCGGTAAACATACTGGGTTTTTCTATGGTAAAAGGGCAGAGTGCCACGGCTTACTATTCATTGAATACTCCTCAAAATACAGGATATTATTTTTGGTGCCGCTGCTTCGCTCTTATCACCCTCAGAGTAATTACAGGGCTCCCACATTGCAAATCAGGAGCAGGGCTTGTAAATGCTGCCCCTGTTGTATGGGGCAGAGAGCCAAAAGCTTAGAATAAGACTTTCCTCCAAGGAATTATTTGACACACAAGGCTGGCAGGTGCTGCGTGAAAAGGGTTCAAGATCTAATCCCAGCGAAGGAGAGCTAAACTCAAGGCAGGAGAGGGCTTGTGAGGACACAACGGAGGAAGCCACATGCAACTAGCACAACTGAATCCACGTCTAAGTCCCAGCTTTAAAGACAGGAAGCAGTGAATGAGACAGAGGGAGAGAGGGGGGGGACAGATGAAAAATGGATGATTGGGGGGGGAGAAAAAAAGTAAAAGAAAGAAAGGAAGAAGAATAAAAGGAAGGAACTGAGGGAGGGAGGGAGGGAGGAAGAAAAAAGAGAAAGAAGGGAAGGACAGACAGAAGGGAGAAAGGTAGGAAGAAAAGGGAGGGAGGGAGGAAAGAACAGAAGGAAGGAGGGAGGGAGGAAGAAAAGAAGGGAGGGAGGAAGGAAGGGAGGAAAAAAAGGGAGGGAGAAGGAAGAAAAGGGAGGGAGGAGAAAGAAAGGAAAAGAACAGAAGGACAGAGCGAGGAAGAAAAGGAGGGAGGGCGGAAGGAAGGAAGAAAAGGGAGGGAGGAAAGAAGGGAGGGAGGAAGAAAAGGAGGGGTTTGAGGGAAGAAAAAGAAGGGAGGAAAGAACAGAAGGAGGGAGGGAGGAAGGAAAAGAAGAAGAAAATAAGCATGTTACTCCCTCAGCTTGCCTCACATGCTTTTGGTATGTCCTCCTGGGGTGCACTGTTTTCACTTGCAGAAGGAAGTTTCTAGTCCTTGTGACTGAAACTGGGTGGCCACTCTGCTAACAAAAGGCTCAGAATTCCATAAACCATCACCGCCTCCCTCAAATGTTATATAAAGAGTGGGATAAAACTAAGAGCTCTTCTTCGGTGGCTGACTTTATGCCTGCCAACATTTGGCTTATGGCAGGGGTGTCCAAACTTGGGAACTTTAAGACTTGTGGACTTCAACTCCCAGAATTCCCCAGCCAGCCATGCTGGCTGGGGAATTCTGGGAGTTGAAGTCCACAAGTCTTAAAGTTCCCAAGTTTGGACACCCCTGGCTTATGGTCACCACCAAAAGTGGGATGCCAAGTGGTGACCTCAAACACCATCCGTCTTCTCTGAAACTCCTGGGATTCGTGCTTCAGAAGTGACAGAAATATCCTTGCAGGGCGAGTCCAACTTGCCCCTGGCTGTGCACTGCCCACCTGCAACTTGTAAAGAAATCTCAGTATTTAATTGGGTCACCGAGGCCTGTGCAATGCAGTGAGTAACAGGGCTTAAGAGCGCCGAATGCAACATTCAAATCCCTATTTACAATCCAGCTTGCTGAATCGCCTAAGATCGCTTGCAATCTCTCGGTCTCCTCCACCCTGCAAGGTTTGAGGTGAGGTGAGAGGTTTCTGGGTTGTGGGGAATAGAGTAGGGACATCTCAAATTTCCTGGCAGTTAAGAATTACTTTTTTTTCCTTTTGGAAAGCTTTGATTGATGAGAATTAGATTGATCAAGTGCAGTGCCGGCAGAAACAAAGTCTTAGGGACTGCAGATTGTCAGCAATTTCCTTCTCCAGCACATGGATAAATACACCTGGAAACATCTACCTACCTACCTACCTACCTACCTACCTACCTACTCATTCTCTCTCCCTCCCTACCTACTGTATTTCTCTCTCTCTTTCTCTCTCTCCCTCTCCCTCTCCCTACCTACCTACTCTCTCTCTCTCTCTCTTTCTCTCTCTCCCTCTACGTACCTACCTACCTACTCTCTCTCTCCCTACCTACCTACTGTATTTCTCTCTCTCTTTCTCTCTCTCCCTCTCCCTACCTACCTACTCATTCTCTCTCCCTCCCTACCTACTGTATTTCTCTCTCTCTTTCTCTCTCTCCCTCTCCCTCCCTACCTACTCATTCTCTCTCCCTCCCTACCTACTGTATTTCTCTCTCTCTTTCTCTCTCTCCCTCTCCCTACCTACCTACTCATTCTCTCTCCCTCCCTACCTACTGTATTTCTCTCTCTCTTTCTCTCTCTCCCTCTCCCTCTCCCTACCTACCTACTCTCTCTCTCTCTTTCTCTCTCTCCCTCTACGTACCTACCTACCTACTCTCTCTCTCCCTACCTACCTACTGTATTTCTCTCTCTCTTTCTCTCTCTCCCTCTACGTACCTACCTACCTACTCTCTCTCTCCCTACCTACCTACTGTATTTCTCTCTCTCTTTCTCTCTCTCCCTCTCCCTACCTACCTACTCTCTCTCTCTCTCTTTCTCTCTCTCCCTCTACCTACCTACCTACCTACCTACCTACTCTCTCTCTCTCTCCATACCTACCTACTGTATCTCTCTCTCTGTCTCTCTCTCTCCCCCTTTATCTACCTACCAATTTTTTAAAAAAATTGCCTCTTCAAAACCTTGGTGTGTCTTATACTCCAAAAAATACAGTAATAAATGGAGCGACTTGCCTTCAGAAGTTGTGGGTGTGCCAACACTGAAAGTTTTTAAAGAAGAGATTGGACAACAATTTGTTTGAAATGGTCTAGGGCCGTGATGGTGAGCCTATGGCACACATGGTGGAAGTGGCACGCAGAGCCATCTCTCCAGGCCCGTGAGCTGTCACCCATTCTGAGTTCCGGCGCGCCAGCCAGCTGGTCTTCATGCACATGACAGCACCAGAAACTGGAAGAGCAGATGCTTGGTGCGCAGGCACATCAGTAATGGGTTCTGGATCCTGTCGTAGCTGATACACAGCGCATGGGGCCAGGCATCCTCGTCGGGCACTCACACTCTGTATGCATGCACATGCCACCACCCTGTGACACAATTGGCCCATTTGCATCAAAACCCGGTAAGGAACGTGGGCAGGTGGGCAGGCCAAATGAGCCACTGTTCCGGTATGACAGCTGCTGCTCCCAGTTACCACCGGTACACCCCTACCGGGCCGTACCTCCTGGAAACCATCACGGATGCACACGGCGGGAAGATGATCTTTCAGTTTCCGGTGCACACATGCTCACTGCCTGGCTGATTTTTGTGTGCGCATGCTTGCCACAAACTGGAAGACCAGGTGGCCGGTGCATATGTGTGTGCTGGAAACTGGAAGATCATTTTCCCGGCATGTCCATCGGGGCATCGGGTGGCTGCTTGTCCAGTTTCCAGCATGCACACGCACACTTCTGTCTTGGCACTCAGTGCCGAAAAGGTTTACTACCCCTGGTCGAGGGTTTCCTGCTTGAGGAAGGGGTTGGACCTAGAAGACCCCTCCCCCCAGGTTCCTGCCAATTCTGTTATTCTGTTTGAGAGCGCTGCATTCTCTAACCCAGGATTTCCCTCTTGGCTTCTTTAAGTCACATGGACTTCAACATGTAGAAGAAGGCAACCACAAGGCCTTTAAGACCGGCTGCGGAGACCCCCGCGAACGATCCATGGAGTCGCCATCAGATGGAACTGGAGCTAAAGGACTTCTAACTAACTGTTTTGCACTTATCATGGAGTGTATTATTTATGGGAAGAAGTGAGAAGCTGTTTCTCCTGGGAATTCTTGATGGGAAAATGGAGAAAAAATTACAATAAATAATATTCTACATATTAACTAATTGCAAGTAGAACTGTACTAGCATAGAATTGGAAACAAACAGATATCACCTCCAGATCCGATTATAAGAAGGAAAATCTATGAATGTGTAGAAATGGATAGACTGTCTATGGAAATGAAGAAGAGGGAAGAAACAGAGTATTATCAAATTTGGAATAGATGGTACTCCTGGCTCAAGAGTAAACATAAAACCTAAGGTGTAAAGGGTAAAAGTAGAATATATAGAGAGTATTAAAACAAGGATATAACTTAGGATAGTCATATAGGGCTAGAATTTCTTGTAAATAAAATTATTACGAAAAATATGTATACCGATATGGAAAAGCTGTTCCGTGTAAATGTATGTTTTGTTTTGTTTTAAATGCTGGAAAATGTAATAGATACTATTTTTAAAAAATAAATAAAAGAGACTTATAACTAACTGTTTTGCACCTATCGTGGAGCATGTTAATTATGGGAGGACGTGAGAAGTTGTTGAGGAAGAGAGGAAAAAGTGGGAAGTTTCTCTATAGGTACCTATTCTCCTATAGGTAGAGCCATGTTGATGGATCGTTGCTGGAGAAGTCATATGAGCTGGGTGGAAGGTGAAACTAAAACAGAAGGCGGCGCATTGACAGCTGATAATGTGCAGGAGGAGAACTTGTGCCGATCAACAAAGTCACCTGGATTAGGAGAAGCAGTGACAAATGGGCAAGAAGGCTAAGAACTTGATCCTTAGATTGGGAAGTTCATAATTTAAAGCTTAGGATCATCAACCCATCATCTCCTTCCTCCCTCATCCCAGGATAATAATGTAGGATGACCTCTGAGCACAAGAATCGTAGGACATTGGAGAACCCAACGAAATCTTTCACCTGGGCCAAACTGGAGGACCAAGCTGGGAAGCGTCCCTTTGAATCTGTGGCTTGAAGCACAGAGGTGTTGCATCTTCTGGAAGGCTTAGCCCAGATGCTTTGGGGCTTCCCCACATCTTCTTGGACATGGTCATAAGACACATCTGTCAGGTTGAGTTGCAAGAATGATATCTGTGCATGCCATTGACCAGTAGGGAGCTTGAAACAGCGACATTGGGTCCTGAAGAAGACTGGTGGCCACAACGCTTCAAGGACCAGATTTGACCATTTCATGGTATAACTTGGACGGGTCCTTGGTGCTCTCTGAGCTTGTTATTTTTTCTTGCAGACATTTCATTACCCAAACAAAATACCCTCATCAGGATGTGACCTAATTTGAGTAATGAAACATCTGCAAGAGAACAATCCAGCTCAGAGACTACCAAGGCCCGTGAGCCTCAGTGGCACAATAGTGAGAGCGCAGTACAGCAGGCAATGTCTGCTGACTGCCAACTGACTGCAATTTGGTCGTTCAAATCACACCAGGCTCAAGGTTGACTCAGCCTTCCATGCTTCCAAGGTGGGTAAAATGAGGACCCAGATTGTTGGGGGCAAGAGGTTGACTTTGTAAACCCCTTAGAGAGGGCTGTAAAGCACTGTAAAGCGATATATAAGTCTAAGTGCTATTGCTTCACATCTGCCAACTGCTAGCAGTTCAATCCTGGCCAACTCAAGGTTGACTCACCCTTCCATCCTTCCGAGGTGGGTACAATGAGGACCCAGTTGGTTGGGGGCAATAGGCTGACTCTGTAAACCGCTTAGAGAGGGCTGTAAAGCGGTATATAAGTCTTAAGTGCTATTGTTATTTCAACCCTGATCTACAAAGATTCTCCTTCGCTGGTCTAACTTTGCCTAGTCCTGGTTTCAAGGCTGAGACAGTGGGAACTTAAGATCTCCCACTGGCACTGTGGTGGAAGAGGCTGATCCATTATGCCAGTCTGATACCCCTTGCTTCTTCCAATATGCTGGTGGAGCTTCACTCACACCTTCCTACCTGCATGAGTCAGCGGCCAGGGACCATCAACAAAGACCACGTAGCCAGAAAGGAAAGTGACCATCAAGCCGTGTAAGAAAGTGACCACTCGACAGCTCCATTCTGCGCCGCGATGCCTGTTTCGATACCAGAAACCCCAGTAGAGGAAAAGCCAAGCCAGGGTGCTAATGATGATTTGGAGAAGGATGGGCGACATGTTCTTGTAGCTAAGAAGAAGAAAAAAGAGAGCGAGAGAAATAATATGCACATTAGCCCAATGACAATGAAGCTGCTGGCTGGGGAATTCTGGGATTTGAAGTCCATTCAAGCTGACTGGGGAATTCTGGGAGTTGAAGTCCTGACAAGCTGCCTGGGGAATTCTGGGATTTGAAGTCTATACATTTTAAAATGGGCAAGGTTATGAAGCACTGATCTAGACAATTTTGTCTTCCTGCTTTCCTCCCATTGTCTTTTTCTCTCTCCTATTTCTCTCATCTCCTCCCTCTTTTTTTTCCTGCAATACTTAGCTGAAATAGTTAGATGATAGATAGATAGATAGTAAGAGAAGCCAGTTTTATGGTAGTCTGATAAAAAAAGTTACAATTAAAAAGCTAAAAAAGCTAATGCAAGCTAAAAAAAGAATAAATAGTAAAAGTAGGAAGCAGAGTAAGAAAAAACAAGAACAGATAAGAAATTAAGAATTCTGTAAGGAACAAGAAATATAGAAAGAAATAATTTCCTCCTATAAACAATTATCTCCTCCTCTTAAATTAAAACAAGTGATCTCTTCTTTCCATATCTTATCTATAAACAAAGTCTTAATATCTCCTTGTTTGGTCCTTGATCAAATAAACCAATTTTATATTATTTCCATTCACTTTTAACGATCTTGACCATTAGTCCCTTCAAATAATGTCCCAGAGAACTTGGTTTTTTTCCTCCATTTTTTCTTTGTCCCCTGTTACCAAATTCTTCAAAGCTTTAGCAAGCCTCTTCTGAAAACCCAATATAGAAAAAAAATTATTGAGGTTGCTTTCTTTGTTATTTGTACATCTATTTTAATTATGTATGTATGTATTTTTTGGCACACCCTGTGTAGCATCTTCTTCCATTACATTCTTGTAATCTGTCATTTTAACATCCGTTTTCAGTTCTGGGTCAGCCTTGTTTCTCTTTTATAACATCTAGCAGGATTTAAGTGTTATTCTCCTTCAATTATAATATTTAGCTTCTTGTGGTTCCCCTTAATATCCAACTTTCAAAGACTCATTCTACCTTTGTTTAAAGAGATTTTTAAAAATCCCACAGGAAATTTATTCCAATTAATTGCAAAATCCTATTTCAAATCCACCAGATCCTTTAGTCTGCTTGCACAATTCCAAAATCAAAATTCTAACTCCTTTGTGCATATTAATTCTGAAAGTATTTTAAAGTCCGTAAATTTGTATTTTAAATGTCTTTCGCTAAGGGTTGAAGGAAATTCATCCAGGGCTATAAAACGTGTTGACTTAAAGGCTCCTAATTAAGCCATTTCCAAAAGTAGTTAGTAAGGAAATTATGCAATCCAATATCTAAATATTAAAGGTGGGTTGAGCAAGATAGTTATTATCTCCCAGAACGCTAAACCCATGGGAAAACTCTGTCTTGCAGTCTCTTCCTGATGAGCAGCTGCATGGAGCACTAGTGGGCAATCTCAAATCCTTTCCTTGTCCAGAGAGAAATTAAGAAGAACTGGTCCACATGACAAGTTTTTTTGCTAGAAATGCAGGCATCCTAGAACTTCAGTCCATCAGCTAGAAACCAGTAAAGTGAGCAATCAAGTCCCCCAAATCTTTATGGCCAGTCAATGACTTTACTCTCTTCTATTCAATGACTTTACTCTAGGTCCTCTGTTCTAAGACTTCCCTCCTACGACTTTAATTTCTTAATTTCCAAAAACCTTCATTATTGTTTAAAAATGTTATACACAATTAACAGGTCAGGGGAGTAAAGGTAAAGGTTCCCCTCCCACATATGTGCTAGTCGTTCCTGACTCTAGGGGGCAGTGCTCATCTCCATTTCAAAGCCGAAGAGCCAGCGCTGTCCGAAGACATCTCTGTGGTCATGTGATCGGCATGACTAAATGCCAAAGGCGCACGGAACGCCGTTACCTTCCCACCAAAGGTGGTTCCTATTTGCCTACTTGCATTTTTACATGCTTTCGAAGTGCTAGGTTGGCAGAAGCTGGGACAAGTCACGGAAGCTCCCTCTGTTATGCGACGCTAGGGATTCGAACCGCCGAACTGCCGGCCTTTCTGATCGACAAGCTCAGCATCTTAGCCACTGAGCCACCGTGTACCCCTGTCCAGGTACTCACCAGCAAAACCCCAAATCCTTGAAACAGAAGAAAGATGACAAATCCAGGAAAAGGTTTAGCAGTCAGCTAGGATGGTCTCTTCTGTTGCCGATTGGGAATGAAGTTGTGGAATTCCCGAACACCCGTCTGTCTGCAAATCTTCCTCTTCCTCCTCTTCCTTCCTCCACAATCCTAAGAACAGCTGAGCCTCCAAACTAGTCGATACAAAAGTGGAATGCCTTCACGAGGAGGATATCAGCTTCTGGAAATGAAAACTGGATGGTTGCGCTCTCTGCTGTCTTGTTTTCCTTTATATAATGACTATCTCTCTCCATCACCAGCCCAAACCAACCAGATTCTTTTCTAATGACAGTTCCGAAGCATCTGAGTTGAGTCCTTCAGATTGGCCGTGACTGTTTCTCTGGTGATAGGAGTTTCCTTCCTTCTCGGCTGAGGAATCAGTGGCGCCATAGCTTTCTCATGACACTCCTGGGCAAACACTTGGACCAGGTGCTGAATACCCAAAATACTTCTAGAAAAGGCAGGATGTCTAGCTAGAACTATAGTTGTTCTGAGATGGTTATGGCACAACTGTTCCATCTTGACAGAATCCATCCTTCCTTCCCTCCCTCCCCCTTCCCTCCCCCCTCCCTCCCCCTTCCCTCCCTCCCTCCCTCCTCCTTCCTTCCTTCCCTTCATCTGGTTTCCTTCCTTCTTTCTTTCCTTCCTTCCATTTCTTTCTTTCTTTCTTTTCCTCCTTCCCCCTCCCTCCCTCTTTCTTTCTTTTTTCATTTCCCCCTCCCCTTCCTTCCTTCCTTCCTTCCTTATTTCTTTCTTTTCCTCCTTCCCCTCCCTCCCTCCCTCCTCCCTCCCTCTTTCTTTCTTTCTTTTTTCTTTTTTTCTTTTCCTTGTTCCCTCCTCCTTCCTTCCTTCCTTCCTTCCTTCCTTTCTTTCTTCCTTTCTTTCTTTTTTCCTCCATCCCCCTCCTCCCCTCCCTCCCTCCCTCTTTCTTTCTTTTTTCTTTTCCTTGTTCCTCCCTCCCAACTCCTTCCTCCCTTCCTTCTTTTCTTCCTTCCCCCTCCTTCCCTCCCCCTTTCTTTCCTCCTTCCCCCTCTTTCTTTCTTTCTTTCTTTCTTTTTTTCTTTCTTTCCTCCTTCCCCCTCCCTCCCCTCTTTCTTTCTTTCTTTCTTTCTTTCTTTCTTTCTTTCTTTCTTTTCTTTTCCTCCCTCCCTCTCCCCACTCCTTCCTTTCTTCCTTCTTTAGAGGACTGAAGGCTAAAACATATGAAGAACCATTACAAGAATTGGGTATGTCTAGCTTAATGCAAATAAGAACTGAGGGTGACATGATGGCAGTCTTCCAATATCTCAGGGGCTGGCACAAAGAAGAGGGAGTCAAACTATTCTCCAAACTGAAAAAGCACCTGAGGGCAGAACAAGAGGCAATGGGTGGAAACTAATCAAGGAGAGAAGCAATCTGGAATTAAGGAGTAATTTCCTGATAGGGAGAACAATTAATTAGTGGAACAACTTGCCTCCAGAAGTTGTGGGTGATCCTCACCGGAGGTTTTTAAGAAGAGATTGGATAACCATTTGTCTGAAATGGTACAGGGTTTCCTGCTTGAGCAGGGAGTTGGACTAGAAGTCCTCCAAGGTCCCTTCCAACTCTGTTATTCCCTTATTCTGTTGTTTTATCCAAGAGAGTGAAAGCCTCCCAACCTTCGTGTCTTCTTCACTCCTTCCTCCCATTCAGGACCAAGTCGATGTTTCTGTTTCTCTCATAGACAGAACACCCTGCCCCATGTTTCCTGTAAAGCTATCCCCATCATCTTCCATGCCATGGACTACAAAACACAACCTTCCCAGCCAAGATAGTCACGGCGAAGAATCAAGGGCTGGAGAGAGATTCATGTCCTTCCAACCAGCAGAAGGGTAGCTGGATCCCATGGCTTCTTCTTCAACCCACACCCTATCTTTGGATAACTTCTACGACAGCAAAACTTCAAGAAAGAAAGCCGAGCTTGTTAAACTGCTGGGCTTCATACTGAGCCATACATATAGTCCTTAATTATGGTTATCTTTATACAATATATCCTACTTAATAATGCTGCCATTGTGTAGTGCAGACAATAAACCTTCATGTTGCTCATTTGACTACGCCAGAGGTAGTTATATTACAATTTTTTTAAAAAAAGAAACTTGCAAAACATGTGAAGTTGTGTCCTGTGGATTAATTGAGATGCATCAGATTTAAAGGATCAGATTTGCATCCAGCTAAAAGGAAAGTTCCCTTTGAAGCAGACAAATATTCTAGTGCGACCTGAAATTTCGTTTTTTAAAAGATATGTATGTATGTATGTATGTATGTATGTATGTATGTATGTATGTATTGTATATGTATATGTATATGTGTGTATATATGTTGTCCCCAATTCGGGTCTGAGCCTGGTGCCGAAGCCAATGATGGACGCCAGACACGAGGTGCAGGTTTTCTGATTGCTTTTTATTGGGGTACCCCAAGGAAAAGGGTTCCTGGTCAAAAGGCCAAGAACCAAGAACAAAGGATTAAGTGAGCTTCATACATTTTCATTAAAGGAGAAGGCGGGACAAGGTGAGATAACAAGAAATATCATCTAATAAACATTTTAGTAATAATTCTATAATTTGTTTTAGCTGACCCTATTCCTAAGCCTTGGCTAATGAATGCCCCAGGAGTTATCTAATGCACATTTCATTTGCTGCAGGCCATCCCTAACGGTTAACTGAGGTCTGCAAGTTGTCCAACTACCCAGAATTCCTACAAGCTTTACACATGCATATTTCCTGTGGATGAGCATTCTTTGTTCTTGCCAGACAGGCACCCCCTCCCCCACCCCATGCTGGTGTGCCACTGATGCGGAGCCATTTTTTAGGGCAGGCGAGGTGTTCACAAAAAACAACCCAATCTGCAAACCGGAAGTTCGGAAACTGACTTCCTGTTTGCCCGTAGGGCCGTTTTTCTCCCTCCGGAGGCTTTAGGGAAGACTCCTGAAGGCTCCGGAGGGTGAAAAATAACCCAACGCTCGAACCGGAAGTTCAGGAACAAACTTCCTGTTTGCCCATAGGGCTGTTTTTCACCCTCCAGAGGCTTCAGGGAAGCATCCTGAAGCCTCCGGAGGGCCTCCGGGGTGGGGAGGCTGTTTTTGCCCTCCCCAAGCTTCTAGAAAGCCTCTGGAGCCTGAGAAGGGTGAAAAATGGGTCCATCGTGTGTCAAAAGCAGGAGGGGGTCATGCGGGCATAGAATTATGGATGCGGGCATGCCCGTGCATGACCACCCCGCGCTCTCCTTGCTTTTGGCACACGATGGGAAAAATGTTAGCTGTCACTGCTCTAAGCCATACACACTCTTTGCAATATGTTATGAGTTCGTAGGATTGCTGCTGTTGACCAAAATGTTAATCCTGTTTGAGGCTGATAAGTAGCTTCATCTCCAAGATGCAAGAAATGAGAAGCCCAGCTGATTCTGATTCTTGCCAGAATTCTTCTAGAGCAAGTCATGCTCAGAGTCACCGATGCCTTAGTCACCTCCTGTCTTGGCAATCACAATATGTTTTACGTGGGGCTGCCCTTAAAAAATACCTGGAATCTTCCATGGGTTCTTAATGTGGCCACCCACGTGGTTTTGTGTAGGTGTAGATTTGCACAATGCCTCTCCTCCCTTGTGATCGCTGCATTTGTGGTTGATTTGCTTTTGGGTCCAATTCAAGGTGTTAGTTGTCATCTTTGAAGGCCTCCATGGCTTAAAGGTAAAGTAAGTAAAGGTTCCCCTCCCACATATGTGCTAGTCATTCCCGACTCTAGGGGGCAGTGCTCATCTCCGTTACAAAGCCGAAGAGCCAGCGCTGTCCGAAGACGTCTCCGTGGTCATGGGGCCAGAATGACTCAATGCCAAAGGCGCACGGAACGCTTTTCCCTTCCCACCAAAGGTGGTTCCTGTTTTTCTACTTGCATTTTTACGTGCTTTCGAACTGCTAGGTTGGCAGAAGCTGGGACAAGTAACGGGAGCTCACTCTGTTACGTGGCACTAGGGATTCGAACCGCTGAACTGCCAACCTTTCTGATCGACAAGCTCAGCGTCTTCACCTTTAGACACGTTGAATCACTCCAAACACCACATTGGTCTTTTCTTCTAGATGGTCAATTCATTTACCCTCTTCTCTTGAATGTCCAATGTCCATTTCATCTTCTTCCTTCAGTGGGGTGGGGAGGGAATGGGGATTTTGTAGTATCCTTCCCCTGAGAGACCCACAAGGCCATGCTCACAAAGCCACACCACACCCACAAAGCCATGGCCATAGAACCAGTAGTAAAATGTTTGAATCCCACCACTGGGGAGAGTATATTGACTTTAAAAATAAAAGACAGACACAGAATATTACTTGACGTGGAATAGATTTTACGAGTGGTTAGAGATAAGAGGTAGAAATTAGATGAAGAAAGATTATTGCTGTGTATGAATTAAATATGAAGGTGGTTTATAATTATAAATATACCAATATAATTAACAGAATTACAAATAAGTTAATATAAAGAGAAAGTGAGCCAAAGTTATTCTGCTGTATTATTACTATTGTTTCTAGTATAAGTGTTAATATTTTGTTTTGCTCTTTCTTTTGTCTTTCTTTTGTAAATGATATACCCTGACAATATGCTGTATTCAAAATGTTTATGAATTAAAAAAAAAAAAAGAGAGAGAAAGAGATGGGGGAGAGTATGCAGGGTGAGCTCCACCTACTTCACTAATTTACGGACTTGCTGTCAAAACCAGACAATTGGTGTATCTGCCAGTGGTGGGATTCAAACATTTTTACTACCAGTTCTGTGGGCGTAGCATGGCTTTGTGGGCATGGCAGGGGAAGGAAAATCTCCATTCCCTCCTGATCAGCTGGGACTCGGGAGGCAGAGAATAGATGGGGCGGGGCCAGCCAGAGGTGGTATTTACTGGTTCTCCAAACTATTTAAAATTTCCGTTACTAGTTCTCCAGAACTGGTCAGAACCTGCTGAATACCACCTCTGGTATCTACTAACTAGGCTTAGCACGTATGAGTGAAGCTCATGTCTGTCTCTCTCCTGGCTCTAAATGAGTAGTTTCCAAACTTGGAAACTTAAGATGTGTGGACTTCAGCTCCCAGAATTCCCCAACCAGCATGCTTTGCAGCTCAGTGATGTGGGCTCACATCTCCCACTCATTCATTGCTAGACTCATACCCACTCCTACACAAAGTATTTGTACACCTTCAAAAGCGAGCGCAGAGGCTTCCAGTGTATCGAGGTAGCATTTTGTCATATCACAGGTATGTCTAGCTCACATCCTGATCCATCTGGTACAGGTCATCTTACCACCTGCTCCATCCTCAAGTCTTAGGTGGATGTGTGGGAGGGGAAGATTCTGCAGGATTAAGTTTCAGCTTAGATGAGTTTTAATTCCTTCTCTCTCACTTTGGGGTTTCAAAACTTGGACAAACCACTGCATTGTGGACACCAGAATGAGTGCAGGTGTCTGACTCCTACCCTGTTTTCCCAAAAATAAGTCCTCCCCGCCCCGGACAATAAGCCCAATTGGGCTTTTGAGTGCATGCACTAAAATAAGCCCTTCCCTGAAAATAAGCCCTCCCCTAAAATATTTAAACACATGCGCAGCTGGTCCCTGCCATTTTCTGGGGAGGAAGGGCGGAGCATGCCCCACGTGCCCACACATGCACCTGCCATCCATGCAAACGGCCTCACGGAGGCTGCTCCAGCAAATCCTAGCTCTTAGTGGCGGCCGTAAAAAGAGTGACGCTAGGGCTGGCAATAGTGTGCAAGAAACAGAGACAGAACTTCCGGCCCTCTCTGGATCAGCTGATCCATGGGCCGCGGGCTGAGGCTAAGGGGTCTCCTGCACCTCAAAAATAATAAGACCTCCCCCAAAATAAGGCCAAGTGCTTATCTTTTTGGGGAGGGCGGGTCAAAAGAAAATAAGACCCTGTCTTATTTTCGGGAAAAGACGGTAAAACATAATCCTAAAACACCTTTGCAATAATTTTCTAAGCAAAATGGAAAACAGGTTTGGTCCAGAGCATTAGTAGATCCATAATTCATGTTGTTACCCTTGTTCCTCTGTGGTTATATTAACCCCCCCCCCCCCAACTTTAATCTATTAAATTAAGTGATCCACTCAGTATAAAATGTAAAGGAATGCTGAAATGATTCTTCAGGTTTATATTTTAATCTGAGTTACTAATTTGAAGTCAAATTATGGATTGATTTCAGGTATACTTTGGAATCGGGAACGCCTTCTGCATTTGGAGCTCAACGAGATTGTCTTACGGTGATGGTTATCCTGTGCTGGGAGAACCCCCATAATCCCCACTCTCTGTTAGCCCTGATGGCGTTCCCTAGTTGGGTCATGAAATGCCTACAGGAAAACAACCAACTTCAACAAGATCGCCAATGGCTTCACAGTTCAGTCCTGAACTGCAAATATTCTCTTCTTTCAATCTTCATCATTGTTTAGAAAGCAGAAAGGGTTAGAGTCCTTGGTAGCTCTTTGCTGTCCTCTAGCGTGATTGCTGGGATTTTTCCAGCCCAAATATTTTTTTTTTAATTTGTTTGTTGTGTCAAGCATGTATAAGATAATAAATATAAGTAAATGCAAGATTATGAATACATGAAATGGATAGGAATAAATGGGGTTATTAGGACAGGGACTGTAGGCACATTGGTGCACTTATGCATGCCCCTTACAGACTTCTTAGGAACGGAGTGAGGTCAACAGTAGACAGTCTAAAGTTTTGGGGGTTTGGGGAAGGAGCCACAGAATCAGGAAGTGCATTCCAGGCATTGACCACTCTGTTGCTGAAGTCGTATTTTCTGCAATTGAGTTTGGTACGGTTTACCTTGAGTTTGTATCTATTGTGTGCTCGTGTGTTGCTGTGGTTGAAGCTGAAGTAGTCGTTGACAGGTAGGACATTGTAGCAGACAATTTTATGCACCACACTCAGGTCAGACTGAAGGCGGCGTAGTACTAAGTTGTCCAAGCCCAAAATTTTGAGCCTAGCAGCATAAGGGAATCTGTTGCAAGCAGAGGAGTGGAGGCCTCTTCTCGTGAAATACCTCTGGACTCGCTCGATTGTATTAATGTCCGATATGCAGTGCGGGTTCCAGACAGATGTATTCGAGAATTGGTCTAGCAAAGGTTTTGCATTCCCTAGTTTGCAGTACAGTGTTACTGGAGAAGAAGCTTCGCAAGATTAGGTTAACAACTCTTAATGCCTTTTGGGCAATGCTTTTACAGTGGACTCTGGCACTTAGATCATTAGAGATGAGTACTCCGAGGTCCTTGACAGGGTGGCACGCCTGTTTATGGTCTGCCCTCCATTAAAAAAAAAAGAGAGGAAGACTTCAATTGGAAGTGTTGATAAAATAGTCCAATTATATGCAAGTGCAGAAATTTATTAATCTGCTTATGCTAAAATCACCCAGATTGGTAGCATCGAATGGAGCCCTCTTGCAAAGCTTTCTTGCAAAATCAAGAGAAGGCAACCATAAGTCCATGGAGGTCTCATCTTCCCACTTACACCCCTCCCAGCTACCCTGAGATCATGTCACTCGATATTGGCAGCAAAATAGTGACACTGCAGTGTCAGGAAGAGTGCAGAGTGCTGGTCAAGGATCTGTGTGCCGAAAGGCAGGGCATTCACACTCAGTGACACACACACACATACACACACACAACAAACACACACAGATCTGGCTCCCTCCTTCGCAAACCAGGATGCCTGACGTTCACACTTTACCTAAATTTCTTTAGGTATTGTAGGAAGTTAGCACTCAGCCCATAGGTACGTTTATCTTGTAGGAAAATGAAATATCCTAGGAAATATTAAAAAGGCAGAATATTATACCGTGTTTTCCCGAAAATAAGACAGGATCTTATTTTCTTTTGACCCCTGAAATAAGCGCTCGGCCTTATTTTGGGGGAGGTCTTATGATTTTTGAGGTGCAGGAGGCAGCGAGCGTGGTCACCTCATGGCTGCTACTGTGTTGCAATATTTTCAGGGAGGGCTTATTTTAGGGCATGCGCTCCAAAGCCTGATTGGGCTTCTTATAAGACCGGGGAGGTCTTATTTTTGGGGAAACAGAGTATTTCCCTAGATAAGAAATGGAGAAACATGTTTTTTAGGCAGGAAACTCATTCATAATAGCCCCCCCCCACCTTTGTCAATGGGCTAATAAGGCCTGAGCCAGTCTATTCTACATAACAAAGATCTACCCCCTTCAGGCAAAGCCATTTCATTGCCCTTCATTGCACCACCCACCAAGTTTCAACCCAATTTAGCACACAACCTACAAAGGTAGCTATGACCTCTGACAGCAACCAATCAGGATAGTCTTCCTGTGCCCCAGGAAGTTCAAAGCCCAGAGAGGGCATAAAATCCAGGGACTCTCAGCATCTCTTCCCTTTTCACCCAGGACCTCCAAGGCCATGTGATCCTGTCCACCATTAAACCATCTTTCCAAACAGCCTCCATGTTTCCAGTGTCTTTTCCCCCACTTGGAACTGAACCCAGAAGGACATTTCTTCCAACAGTATCCAAATTTCCTCCCTCCTTTTAAAGAAATCCTGAAAGTAGGAGCTGAAAAGCCATCTGAATCAATCAACAATTTATTTTGGGGGTGGGGTGGGGAGAAGAATGCATAATTTTCCAGCCCACCCTCATTTCCCTCCCCGGCAAAGAGCTAGCTCAAATAAAAATCAACAACAACAAAAACCCTTATATAGTGAGAATCGTCCAATTCAGCTTTACTTCTTCAAGAAACAACCAAGGCAATTTTTGGTGTGGGGTGGAGACCCTCCTTTCCCCCCTCCCAGTCACCTTACAGAGGAGCCAACAGCAGTGTTCCAATATTTAGGGGGCTGCCACAAAGAAGAGAGAGTCAAGCTATTTTCCAAGGCACCTGAAGATCAGACAAGGAACAATGGATGTAAAGTGAACACGGAGAGATTCAACTTGGAAATAAGGAGGAATTTTTTGAAAGTGAGAACAATCAACCCATGGAATGGACATTGCCTTCTGCATCCTGCATCTAGTTTTGGTCACCACACTATAAAAAAGATGTTGAGACTCTAGAAAGAGTGCAGAGAAGAGCAACCAGGATGATTTTATGGGACTGGAGGCTAAAACATACGAGGAAGGGTTGCAGAAACTGGGCATGGCTAGTCTAATGAAGAGAAGGACCAGGGGAGATATGATAACAGTCTTCCAATATTTGAGGGGCTGCCACAGAGAGGAGGGGGTTCAAGCTATTTTCCAAAGCACCTGAAGGCCAGATGAGGAATCATGGCTGGAAACTGATCAAGGAGAGATTCAACCTGGAAATAAGGAGGAACTTTTTCTGACAAGTGAGAACAATCAACCCATGGAACAGAAGTTGCCCTTGGAAGTTGTGGGAACTTCATCCCTGGAAGCTTTCAAGACAAGATTGGACTGCCATCTGTCAGAAATGGTGTAGGGTCTCCTGCTTGGGCAGGGGGTTGGACTAGATGACCCGCAAGGTCCCTTCCAACTCTGTTAATCTGTAGCTAACTTTACAGAAACAGCAATGCAAGGCCGGGATGTTTGAAAGGTGTGAAGTCAGAGAAGGCTTGCCTTTAGCAATCTCCTGCTAGGTTGATACGGCAGGGGGCAGACGGATGAAGTTTTAATGAATAGCAACTACAGGAGACAGGAAGATAAGCAGCTGCTTCAGTCTTTCCCTTAAGCTATTTTTAAAGAATTCATGTTCCTTCTCTCCTTCCTCTCCCCACCCCGCTTTCCCTGCAGCTTCCCCACCTCTTTTCCATTCTTCAAGACCTCACCAGAAGCATCTCACTCTAAAGCAGCCTTTTGAAAACTTGAGAAGGTTGAGGGACCCCTGCAAGGAAAGCAATTAGCATTCTAAGGAGAACTTCCAGATCCCTTCTGGTTGGCTTCACCAAGGCTTCTTTCCCAGGACAACTTTGACAACTTTACTTCAACTCCCAGAATTTCTAAGTCAGGATGAACTTCAACTCCCAGAATTTCTGAGCAAAATCGATTTCAACTCCCAGAATTCCTGAACCAGCATGGATTTCAACTCCCAGAATTTCTGAGCCAGGATTAACTTCAACTCCCAGAATTCCTTAGCAAGCATGGCAGTCAGCAGAAGTAGCCTGCAGTACTGCACTCTAACCATTGGGAAGGAAGGAAGGAAGATAGCAATTGCCCTTAGATTTATATACTGCTTCACAGTGCTTTTTATAGCCCTCTCTAAGCGGTTTACAGAGTCAGCCTCTTGCCCCCAACTATCTGGGTCCTCATTTTACCCACCTCGGAAGGATGGAAGGCTGAGTCAACCTTGAGCCTGGTGAAGTTTCAAACTGCCAAATTGCAGTCAGCTAGCAGTCAGCAGAAGTAGACTGCAGTACTGCACTCTAGCCACTGGGAAGAAAGGAAGGAAGGAAGGAAGGAAGGAAGGAAGGAAGGAAGGAAGGAAGGAAGGAAGGAAAGAAAGAAAGAAAGAAAGAAAGAAAGAAAGAAAGAAAAAGAAAGAAGGAAGGTAGCAATAGCACTTATATTTATATACCACTTTACAGTGCTTTTTATAGCCCTCTCTAAGCGGTTTACAGAGTCAGCCTCTTGCCCCACAACAGTCTGGCTCCTCATTTTACCCACCTCGGAAGGATGGAAGGCTGAGTCAACATGGAACCTGGTGGGATTCGAACTGCCAAATTGCAGGCAGCCAGCAGCTGACAGTCAGCAGAAGTAGCCTGCAGTACTGCACTCTAACCACTGCGCCATTGAGGCTCAAGAAGGAAGGAAGATGTCTACATGCCGAGATGGATGTCTAAGCCTCCATCCCTTCTCACACCCAAAACAAATATTTCTGAAGCTTTTACAAACAGCTTCTCAGGGGCTCTGGATAGGGAGCTTCTGAAGTGGAGAAACACAGCAATTGTCCCAGGGAGGCCCCGAGGCAAATTATTAAGGTTTCTCCTTGCGTCTGAAGCACTGCGCATGAAAAGCCAGCCACCCAACCGGGGTTTGTTGAGAAGCAAGGTAGAAAACCTCTTGTTCAAGACCTATACATTCCCGAGCACAGCTTATTCTACAACTCCACTCTCCTCAAACACTAGAAAAGCAAATGCTTTTGGGAGGGTCTAAAATCTCCACAATTTTGCCCTGCAGGAATCCCAGAATCCCAATGCACCATCCCTTGGAAGCAGTGGTGAAAGTCACATTTTTTTAAACCGCTGGTTCTGTGGGCGTGGCTTGGTGGGCATGGCAGGGGAAGGATACTGCAAAATCCCCATTCCCACTGCATTCCAGGGAAAGGTTACTGCAAAATCCCCATTCCCACTGCATTCCAGGGGAAGGTTACTGCAAAATCCCCATTCCCGTCCCCCTCCAGGGGAAGGATACTGCAAAATCCCCACTTCCATCTGTGACTCAGGAGGCAGAGAATAGATGGGGGCGTGGCCAGCCAGAGGTGGTATTTGCCAGTTCTCCAAACTACTCAAAATTTCCGCTACCGCTAAAATTTCCAGTCAGAACCTGCTGAATTTCACCCCTGCTTGGAAGCCTAGAGATGTCGCATTGATTTGTCCACCCTGTTGCTTCTCAACCACATCTAGCTATGGATTCTCACCCTCATAGACCTGCAGAACAAACAACCCCTTGCCCCCCACCTCATGCTAAAAAAAGGCACTTCAAAATGTTGAGCAGATAACATTAGATGCACCTCACACCGACCAAGACGCGTCATCGCTTTGTTCCTGAAGAGGAACGAGGGTTCAAGAGGACCATTCAATCCTCAAATGAAATAATTTGGGCAACCTTGGCTCAGATTCGGGAACCCTCGAGGGCCCTATTTGGGCCTAGAAGGGACATCTTTTTCTGCAGAAGATGCTGGCAAGCTGGTGGGCTTTTACAGGGGACACACGGACACACTACACACAGCCCCACTCGGTTCGAGAGTGGGCTCCGTGGAAGCTCGAGTCTCTTTGAGAGTTCGGTTGGCATCGATCGACGGGAGTTTTGGCCTTGCCCAAAGTCATCTGTGCCAATGTGCCAATTGTTTGCCGGAAGAAACACCTCCCGGAGGATCCGTGCATGGAAAGTTGGTCTTCCCCAATTTTCTTTTCTTTTCTTTTTGTCTAGAGGAAAAAAACAGGGAGCAATGGATGTTCTTCCCAAGCGATACTCTAATGGAGGTAAGTAGGCTGGTTCCATCGGTACCATGATCTGAAACACACAAAGGCACAACACGTCAGTTGTTTCCTCGGGAAGGCGTTCTGACCCAGGCTTCACCAAATCACGAAGCAGACTCCTTGTCCCGAAAAGAAAATCCCTTCTTATTTGTCTAATTCCTCACATTCATATCCAACAAACTCCCCGGCAAACAGTCTTTCAAGGGTGAATTGACAACCACAGACCTTATCAGGCTTGGAGAGATGCCAGGCCGATATCTTCCAAACGCCACACTGTACCAGAAAATATTTGGCAAGGAGTCTCTGAGAGTCATGAACAAATCCTCACACTAATTAAGCGAACTAATTGTCTTGGGCTAATCACTAGGAGACTGGGAGTTTTAGTTCCTCCTTACACATGGAAGCTGGCTGGGTGACCTTGGGCCAATCACCGGGAGACTGGGAGTTCTAGTTCTGCCTTAGATGTGATAGCTGGCTGGATCACTTTGGGCCAATCACCAGGAGACTGGGAGTTCTAGTGCAGCCTTAGACATGAAAGCCAGTTGGGTGACCTTGGACTAGCTACTCTCTCACATCCTAACCCACCTCACAGAGTTGTGTGAAAAATAGGAGGAGGTGGATATGTTTGCCACCTTGAGTTGTTTGTAAAAATAATAAACGTGGAATATAAATAAATAAATTTGAGATAAACATTACTGGACATTATCTTGGATGTGTTCCATTTGAGCAACTGGCAAGTTTCTTACTCATCTCTCTTGTCTCTCTTGGTCTTATGCTCAGAATCCTCTTGTCCCACAGAATAACAAAACAACAATGTCCATCCTTACCCAGAAGAGTTGAAACTGGATGAATTGATGGCTACTTTAGAGTTACTCTGAGGCATGTTGGGATTGTTGGTGTGAAGTCCTGCGCCGGGCGATGAGGACCGGCTGGCATGGCCAGGAGAACAGGAAGAAGACACTAGGAAGTAGAGAAGAACATCAAGAAAAGTCAGAAAGCAGGAGAGAGGTAGGGCTGTGTGTCTATGTGTGCCAGTGGATGTTTGGAACTTTTAGATGTCAGTTTTCTCTCTCACACTCACTTTTTTTTGCACATGAAAAGTACATTTACTACATTAGTGTCCTCATAATTGCTGAAGTCCTGCAGTTGGAGACTTATAGTAGCTGTTTTAACTTCACAGAGGTCATCCATCTATCCATCCATCCATCCATTCTACCGTCCATTCTACCATCCATCCATCCATTGATCCATTCTACCATCCATCCATCGATCCATTCTACCATCCATCCATCCATCCATCCATCCATCCATCCATCCATCCATCCTACCATCCATCCATCCATCCATCCATCCATCCATCCATCCATCCATCCATCCATCCCATCCCTCCCTCCATCCCATCCCTCCCTCCATCCCATCCCTCCCTCCATCCCATCCCTCCCTCCATCCCATCCCATCCCATCCCATCCCTCTCTTCCTCCCTCCCTCCCTCCCTCCCATCCCATCCTATCCCATCCCATGATATATAAAATGACACCAGGCTTACACAAATGCAAATGAACAAAGCAAAAAATAAATAAGTAGACCCATTCTTGGTAGGACTTACCTGCACTATGCATGGAACTGTGGGCAGAAAGGGGACCCAAAGTCCCTGAGGTAGAAACCTGCAAAAGAGGTGGAGGTAAATCTGGTTGGTTGACTCTAGAAGTTCTGGGCTCTAAAGGTTCCCCAATCCTCAGCTTCACCCATGGCCCTTGAGAAGAAACCAGGACTTCCTGCACATCTAAGGCCAACCAGAGACTCGTAGCCCAGACAGGACTGTTTTCTAGAGCAGACATTTGAGCCACATGCTCTCTGGGATACGTTCAGGAGAGTTGCTTAATCCATTCACCCGTAGGGGTTCTCTGCTTTAACCTTCTGCATTGCTGACATTGAAGCTAAAATGGTTGGTTATTGTTTTTTTAAACAAAGTTTTTTTATTACATATTTTAACTTCTTTTATAAATAAAGTGTTTCCCTCCCCTTTACATCTTCTGTTACGCACAGTTCATTTTACGTCATATTTTCATTTCACATTTCAGCCGTCTTATTTTCCTTTCCCTATTTTCCAGCTTAACTTTAATTTCTTCTTAATATATAAACAGTACCCTTATTTGCCCCTCCAAGGTAATCAGGTTTCACGTATCCTTTCCATCTATTATCCTTTTTTTATTCCCAATAACATATATCCTCAAATTCAATTTTATATAGTAAACCTTTCGCCTAGTTAATTATCCACAATTAATAGTATCCATCTACTTCCCTGACATCATATTCGCTATATGCCATTGGCAATATTTACCAAGTTTCCTTCTATTCTACTCGTAAATCCTTTTCCTTCTTTCCTCCTTTCAACCATTTTCTCTTGGTCTCTCGGGAAGTTCACTTCCCTTATTTGGAATGGTGGGTTTTTGCTTCGATGCCCAACCATTAGGCCTGTGATGGCAAACCGATGGCACGGGTGCCAGAGGTGGCACGCGCAAAGCCCTCTTTGTGGGCCCGCGCACCGTTGCCAGCTGCTCTTCTGGTTTCCACGGTCTGAAGATGGGCAGGAAGCAGCAGGCACGAGTCACTGGGAGATGGCCAGTGCCAATGACTCAGGAAAAAGGTCCCAGGTCTTCTAGTGACTCAGAGCCAACATGGAGCCCTTCTTGCTGGCAACCGGTTGAGGAATCTTAAGACAAGGAGCCATGATGGCTGGGGAGCTCATATCACACCTGGGACAGGTGAAGGGGGTGGGTGGGAGAGGCCAGGGGGAACTCCCTTCCAGTCTATCAAGTTCTTCTCTTGATCACAGCTTCACTCGGGTGCCAGTCCTTTCCGTAAAGTCATCCTTTTGAAAGGGGAATGTTGCAGGTGGGAGGAGTTCCTGATGGGCTGGCTGGCTGGCTGGCTCCAGATGTGGCCTCTCCCAGCTGTCTGGCTGAATGAAAACTCTGGGCATTTGTCCTAGAGGCTGCTGGGAATTGTAGTGTGACAGCCTGGGGGTTGGGGGGTTGGGAATCAGAGGTTTCCACCACTTCGCAAGGAACATGTACAGCTGTGGCATTGTTGCACTACAAAGGTTGAAGGGGAAGGGAAGAAAGGACGGAGGCCTTGGTGGATGGGTGGAATCTGTGATCAAGAACCTTCTGGTGCACAGAACCACAAGCAAGGAAGAGTGGTCCCTCTTCTCCTTACACCCCTGATGGGGGCCTTCATCTCATTCCCACCTGATGATGGGACAGGTTGAGGTTGTCCTGAGCTGTTCATTGGTCTTGAATGGACTTCCTTCCTTCCTTCCTTCCCTTTATCTTTTCTTTTACTTTCTTGCCTTTCCCTCCCTACTTTCTTCCTCTCTCCCTTCTTCCTGTTATCTTTTCTTTTTCTTTCTTTCCTTCCCCTCCCTCCCTCTCTTTCTCCCTCCCTCCTTCCTTCCTCTCTCCCTTCTTCCTGTTATCTTTTCTTTTTCTTTCTTTCCTTCCCCTCCCTCCCTCTCTTTCTCCCTCCCTCCTTCCTTCCTCTCTCCCTTCTTCCTGTTATCTTTTCTTTTTCTTTCTTTCCTTCCCCTCCCTCCCTGCTTCCTTCCCCCTCTCCCTGCCCTTTTCTTTTTTCTTTTTCTTTCTTGCCTGCCCCTCCCTTCCTCTCTCTCTTTCCCCCTCCCCCTCCTCCCTCCCCCATTCCCTCCCTCCCCCTCTCTTCCCTTATCTTTTTCTTTCTTGCCTGCCCCTCCCTCTCTGCTCCCCCCTCCCCCCTTACACTCTCCCTTTCTCCCCTAATCTTTTCTTTTTCTTTCTTACCTGCCCCCTCTCTCTTTCTTCCCCTCCCTCCCTCCCCCTCTCTTCCCTTATCTTTTTTCTTTTTTGCCTGCCCCCCGTTTTTCCCCTCCCTCCCACCTTGTTCTCTCCCTTTCTCCTCTAATCTTTTCTTTTTTCTTTCTTGCCTGCCCCTCCCTCTCTCCTTCCTAGAGAAAAAAAGGAGCCCAGTCAGCCTCCCTCCCAGAGGTGGGTTCCTACCAGTTCGGACTGGTTCAGCCGAGTAGGTAAATAACTTGGCCTGTCACGCAACCGGTTCTGTTGTCGTCGGCATCATCTTGATTTTCGGTTCTGCGCAAGTGCAGAACAATCTTCATTGCAAAGATGTAATTTCCCTTTTCTAATGTTGTGCGCACGCCCAGACTTTTTAAGGTGCAAAGGCACACTCACTTATTTATTTTTTTGCACACTGAACCAGCAGTAATGCTGGCAGCCACCCACCAGTTCTCCCTCTCTTACCAGTCTGGAGTTGTAGAGGGGCGACTTTATGGGAGAGGGCATTGGACAGCTGATACGTTTTTCCTTCTGCCTTCGGTTGCAGAACCAAACGCGCACCACTTCTTTCTCCATGGCCAGCTGTTCTGCAATCAGGGCTATCTCCTCCGAGCTGGGCTTGGGGTTCTGCTGGGAGAAAGTCAACAGTCAGAACTGATGGAAGGATAGAGTGGAGCAACCTTCCTCCTTCTGTAAGCTTCAGGGCTAATGTTGCGGCTCGCCAGCGGCCAGCGGAGGTGGCAGCAGATTCGGAGAGTGAGGAGGGTTGGGGAGGAAACTGGGCCAGTCCTGGAGGCTGGGGAAGGCTCTGAGGAGGGCTCTGCATTGGAGGCAGAGAGGGGGCCAGGGCTGTCTGACAGTTATCAGCTGCCTTTGGAGTTGGAGATTATTGGGCAGAAGAACAGCTGGAGCCTGTTCCCGATGTGTGCAGGCGCAGAGCTGCCAGGAGAAGGGAACAGCTAAGGAACAAGGGTTGACTCAGGAGTAAAGGCACAGGTGGATGGTGAATGGCCCCTCCCATAGGGAATAAATAGGGGAACCTTTTGAACGTCACCACTGCTTTCCCCTTATCCTTGCTAGAGGTTCTGCTGTCAACAAGGGTCAATTTTCATTTAGCTTTGAGCATCCCTGCCAGGACATCAAGGAGAGCAGAGCCATGCTTACGTCTTGGAACCGTTTCTCCAGCGTGGAGCGGATGTTGGTCTCGATGCTGGTTCTTTTTTTTCTCTTGCGCCCAAACATCTCGCTTACGGAGGGGTAGGAACTCGGACTGCTGACGGACGAGTCCAAGGGCGAGGATTCTGTGGGGAGGGGAGGGCAGAAGAGGCAAGCCAATTTTAATTTTATTTTTTATTTGCGATTCACTTGATGTAATTTTATTGCAAAAAGTCCCCTTGCTCCATCGGAATGTGACAAAAGGGCAGATCTGAGTCTGTCGTTGTGTATTTTTTTTCAGGACTGTTAAACATGATATTTCAGCAAGAGTCCTAAAGATTATGTTGGAAGAAATGCCCATCTGGGTGAGAGATGCTGAGAGTGCCCTGGTTTTATGCCCCCTCTGGGCCCCACTGCAGAGCTTCCCATTCCTGTGCAAGAAATGCATCTTGATGGGTGGTCAGACTCCAAGGGGGCGGGAGTCTTAGCTAACTTTGTAGGCTGTCTGTCTTTTGAGTCCCAAGCTTGGTTGACTCTTGCTGAGTGACAATGTAATGCAAGGGCTTCGGGATACCTATTATGGCTCTGCCTGAAGGAGGTAGATCTTTGTTATGTAGAATGAACTGCCTCAGGCCTTAATGGCCCATAGACAAAGGTTTTTTCCTCCCTTTTAGGGAAAATATTCTGTCCTTTTAATATTTCCTAAAATAACTCATTTTCCTAACTTCCTAACTTCCTACAGTTATGAAAGTGGGCATCTTCTATGATTTTTTGGGTTGGATATCACCGTATTCTTTTATTTTGTCTGAATTTTGGGACATAGACTGCATTTTCAACACACGTTTATCCCTAGTGACTCATTATATTCATCACAGTCACACAATCCAGTATGACTTAAACACAACTACAAACCTTTCATTGTTCACCAGAAGACTTGGAGAATATTTAAATGTGTTGAATGGGCATGCATTCTTAAGGCAGTTCTGTAGAGCATGGAAAATGTGCTTCCCTTCCCCCCAAATAATTGAAACTATCCAATGAATAAAAGAGTTAGAAATAGAAGAAGGAAGAACATTTTTTTCCTCTTAAAGACCCTGTTATCCCTTTCATTGGGCTGGAGCTGGGGGCAACTGAATGGAGCTGAGCATTTGCTGGCTGGATGCCCTTCCTGACACCTACATGGAGCTCACAGCAAATATATTCTCTTTGCGCCCAGAGTGAGAAATATCTGCCACTACCTAGGATTAAACTCTAAGCCATATTTGCTGTGAGCTTTATGAAGGTGTTAGGAAGGGCATCCTGCTGGTAAACGCCGCTCTGAAGAAGGCAGAGTGTCAAGCCTGCAGCCATCTTTTCCTTTGAGATCCTTGGCCTGCTACACTTTCTATTATTCTGCTATGCATTTTATATTGTGGGAAAATGGGGGGGGGGATTGTAAGGAGTCACATACTATGTAGCCATAACAAAATTCTTTCGAGAAAGCCAAGGTCATCCTTTGTCTCTGCACCTCTGTACCTGGGTGGAACTGGAGGGGTGGAACTGCCAGCAAGGCAGTGGGAGATTGGACCATGGGATGGACTTGTGGGTGTGGGGGCAAGATCTTGAACTTTCAACTGGGTGGGGAAAACCAGGAAGCTTTCAGATTCGGGTTTTTCCAGATGTGCCAACATGGCTCTCTTAATAAATTGGAACTTTGAGGAATCCTTTGCCTTGGACTCTGATTTACTTTTGGATGCTATTTGGAACCCTGACACAGAACATTATTGGCCCCCTTAAATATAATCGTACCTGCATCACTCAACCACTTCTCCAGGAGGGGTTTTAGCTTACACATGTTCTTGAAACTCAGGTTGAGAGCTTCAAAGCGAGAAATCGTGGTCTGGCTGAAGTCATTCCCGTAGAGTTTCCCCATAGCCAGACCCACATCACCCTATGGAGATGAGAAGATGTCAGAAACCTGAGTGAGTGAGACCATGGATTTATTGTCTGAATATTGCCTAGGGTTCTTCTCTGTACTTATCCTGTTCTTTTTGCAGGAGAATTATCTTAAATCCAGGGACATCTTCTTTTTGAGTACATTAACTATTAGTTATACTGGAACACATAATTGTAATAGAATGATATCATAGGGCTAACTCCAGTTTGCTAATTATGCTCGCTATTGTAATACTATAAAGCCACAATTATCTTTCTAAGGAGCATGTGGGTACAAATTAGAAAAACAACTAAATAAGTGAAAAATTAATTAGAATCAACAAATTATACATTTGTTGTTAAAAAAAAATCTTTGTGGATTAATTCTCAGGCCATTTACAAGAGCAAGGAAAGGAAGGAAAAAAAGAGGAAGGAAGAAAAAAGGGAGGAAGGAAGGAAAAGATAGGAGAAAGACAGAAGGAAGGAAGAAGGAGAAAGGAAGGAAGGAAGGAGGAATGGAAGGAAGGATGGAGAAAAGGATGGAAGGAAGGATGGAAGGAAGGAAGGAAACGTGCAGGACTTAATTCAAGCAGAGTCAAAAGCTTCGGCCAGTGGCATCTACAGAGAAGTTCCAAAAAATCAAGATGGTGGGTGCACCTCTGTGAGTGGAACTTTGTCCCTCTTTTCCATGTCCTATACACATGTGTTTTACTGGCATTGATTAGAACAGAACAGAACAAAACAAAACCAGGAATGGGAACAGGAACAGGATGGGATGGGAAGGGGTGGAATGGAATGGAAGAGTAGAGGGGAGGGTAGAGGAGAAGAGAAGAGAATGAACAAATGGAAGGGAAGGGGAGAGGAGAGGAGAAGAGAAGGGAAGAATGAAGGAATGGAATGAAATGGAGGAGATGGGAGGGGAGGGGAAGAGAAGAGGAGAGGAGAGGAGAAGAGAAGGAAGAGAAGAATGAAGGAATGGAATGGAGGAGATGGGAGGGGAGGAAAGGGGAAGAGAAAAGAAGAGAAGAGAAGAGAATGAAGGAAGGGAAGAGGAGAAAAGAAGAGAAGAGAAGGAAGAGAAGAGAAGAAAGAGAAGGAAGAGAAGAATGAAGGAATGGAATGGAGGAGATGGGAGGGGAGGAAAGGGGAAGAGAAAAGAAGAGAAGAGAAGAGAATGAAGGAAGGGAAGAGGAGAAAAGAAGAGAAGAGAAGGAAGAGAAGAGAAGAAAGAGAAGGAAGAGAAGAATGAAGGAATGGAATGGAGGAGATGGGAGGGGAGGGGAGGGGAAGAGGAGAATAACAAGAGTTTATTCCTCTTAGAACAGAACTGAAAGTCTTCCCCCTTGTGCCACTGCATCACGGCTATTGGGAGCAGAAAGGGTCCCCCCCCTGTAGTTGAAGGTCCATGAATTGTCCAGCTGGCCTGAGACCCCTCTCACCTGCGTAAACCCCAGTTTGATGCGCCTCTGCTTAAAAGTCTTGGCAAATTTTTCCAGCTCTTCCAAATCATTGGCTTCATCTGTTGCCATGGAGGACGGCAAGTGTTTGGCCACCTGTAAGTGCTGTGGGGCCTCCAGGTGAGGCTCCAATGATGGCCCAGGGTGTCCAGGACGTCCCACGGCCTGTTAAAGTGCAAGTTGTGGAATTGCCATTACATTGCAGACTTGTCTCCTCCTTCTCCAACCCTTGACAACCTGTTCCAGAATCCCCATCCTTGTGGACCCAGCCACATCTGGAAGAGCACCGCATTAGCAGAGCATCCTCATGGCATCTAGAGTGATCAGGCCAAACCACAGAGACATTAAGCTTCTGATGCTCTCACAAACCAGCTACTACTTCTCAGCCACTCTTGTTCATGGATGGGGCCATCATGCGTGTTCAGCAAGGTTCATGTTCTGACCTAGCCTTCCCAAGAGCATGAAGGAAACTCCTTGTTCCAACAAAAACCCCTTTGATTAATTGACTGTGAATTCTGCTCATTCCCATCCAGCAAAGTCTTTCGAGGGAGGATTTACAGTCACAGACCTTATCTGGCTTGGAGAGCTGCCAGGCCGATATCTGAAGAACTTGGCAAGGAGCCTCGGAGAGTCATGAACCAATGAAGCAAACTAATTGCCTCCTGCAAACTCCACTTCCCTTTCGCTCCCCTTTTATTTCCTCTGGGAGGGGCCATTCATGTCCACCTGTGACCTTACTCCCAAGTCAACCCCTGTTTTTTAGCTCTTCCCTTCGTCTGGCAACTCTGCGCATGCACACACTGGGAAACAGGCTACAGTTGTTCGTCTGCCTCACTGGTGTCTGACTCTGAACACAGCTGATAACTGGCATCTGCTTGGCCACTCTCCAAGCCTGATAAAGGTCGGTTATTGTGAACTATCTTGAAAGACTGTGGGAGAGGAAAGACTTTGCTGGAGAGAAATTCACTGTAAATTAAATAAAAGGGGTTTATTGGGATGAGGACTTGGCTTCATGCTGCAGAAGAAGCCTAGGACAGAAGAGTTAAAGAGAACTTTTCTATGAGTTCCATGATCTTAATCAGGGGTGAAATTCAGCAGGTTCTGGAAAACCGGAGCGGAATTTTTGAGTAGTTCAGAAAACTGGCAGAAAACTGGCAAATGCCACCTCTGGCTGACCCCAGAGTGGGGTGGGAATGGAGATTTTGCAGTATCCTTCCCCTACCATGCCCATCAAGCCACGCTCACAGAACCGATAGTAAAAACTTTGAATATCACCAGTGATCTTAATCCTCCAGGCATTTTAATGAGCTCTGTGGAATTTCCAAAGCAGACACAGACATTGAGACAGAGCGAGGGAGACACAGACAATGCATTTAAATGGTGAGCAGGAAAGGGGTTGTGTCAACTCCGGCTTGGCAATAGGATTACGAACCCGCAAGGTGAAAGATTTCATCACAGGCAATTCTTCTCGGATCGGGGATGCGCTTATAGAATTTTGAACATTTGAAATCCCATATGGACCTCTTCAAAATATGGGCTGGAATTGCAGATTGAATTTGGTTTGGAATAGCTCAGGATAAAAGGATTGGAAGGATCTGAGTATGGCTAGTCTAGAGAAAAGAAGGACTAGGGGGTGACATGATAGCTGTATTCCAGGTATAGGGTCTATATACTTTGTTTCCCTGAAAATAAGACCTTCCTGGATAATAAGCCCAATCGGGCTTTTGAGCACATGCGCTAAAATAAGCCCTCCCCCAAAATATGGCAATGCAGCATCAGCCATGAGTGTCCACGGTTGCCACCTCCTGCACCTCAAAAATAATAAGATCTCCCCAAAAATAAGGCCAAGTGCTTATTTCTAGGGTCAAAAGAAAATAAGACCCTGTCTTGTTTTGGGGGAAATATGGTAGAGTGAATGTCAATATTCTAGGGACAGGATTTCCTGCTTAAGCAGGGAGTTGGACTAGAAGACCTCCAAGGTCCATTCCAGCTCTATTCTGAATTTCGAATTTAGGAAGGGACATTGGAAGTCTTCTAGACCAACCCCTTGCTCAAGCATTTCAGAAAAAGAGTTGTTCAGTCTCTTCTTAAAAACCTCCAGCGATGAAGCATCCACAGTGTCTGGAGACAAGCCGTTCCATGGTTGATTGTTCTCACTTCAAGAAATTCCTCCTTCGTTCTAGGTCGGTTCTCAGTTTAACAGAGTTGCAGCAAATGACAATCCTTAGGTACTAATACCACTCTATAAATCCTTAGTAAGACCACACCTAGAATACAGTTTTGGTCACCACACTATAAAGCAGATATTGAGACTCTAGAAAGAGTGCAGAGAAGAGCAACAAAGATGATGAGGGGACTGGAGGCTATAACATGCAATGAACGGTTGCAGGAACTGGCCATGGCTAGTCTAGGGAAGAGACGGACCAGGGGAGACATGAGAGCAGTCTTCCAATGTTTGAGGGACTGCCACAGAGAGGAGGGGGTCAAGCTATTTTGCAAGGCACCTGAATGCCAGACAAGGAATAATGGATGGAAACTGACCAAGGAGAGATTCAACCTGAAAATAAGGAGGAATTTTCTGACCGTGAGAGCAATCAACCCATGGAACAGAAGTTGCCTTCAGAAATTGTGAGAGCTTCATCCCTGGAAGCTTTCCAGAAGAGACTGGGCTGCCATCTGTCAGAAATGCTGTAGGGTCTCCTGCTTGGGCAGGAGATTGGACTAGATGACCTACAAGGTACCTTCTAACTCTGTTAATATGATGACAAGAGCAGGAAGTAAGTGGATGGGACTTACTTGAGATGCTAAGCTATGTCCATGCTGCTGGAGAAGTCCACTTTGTTGCTGAGGAAAGGAGAGAAGGTTGGATTGAAGAGCTGGAAGAGATGGAGAAAAAATTCAGTCAGATACTTTGGTTCCACCAAGCCCAACTATGCCCAGATGTGGGTCGTTGACCCGGATCCCAAAATTTCACAGCCCCAAGAGATGCTCCTGCTCTTCTCCCCCGATTCCATTCTTTTGGTGACAAGTTGTCTGTTGCCATCTCTTTCTCCATTGCAACATGTCACAACTTGGTTAGTCACCTAGAGAGAGATGCTTGTGCAAGTTAACCCTTCATCCCCCAGATCACTAACATGTGTACAAGTAGGAATTGCTCAAAATGAAAAACCTTTCACTCTGTTTTTCAGAATAGAACACAGTAGAGAATCGAAAATAGAATCAAAAATAGAATCGAATAACAGGGTTGGAAGGGATCTTGGAGGTCTTCTAGTCCAACCCCCTGCTTAGGCAGGAAACCCTATACCACTTCAGACAAATGGTTATCCAACATCTTCTTAGAAATATCCAATGTTGGAGCATTCACAACTTCTGGAGGCAAGTAGTTCCACTGATTAATTGTTCTCACTGTCAGGAAATTTCTCCTTAGTTCTACGTTGCTACTCTCCTTGATTAGTTTCCCCCCATTGCTTCTTGTTCTACCCTCAGGTGCTTTGGAGAATAGCTTGACTGCCTCTTCTTTGTGGCAACCCCTGAGATATTGGGACACTGCTAATCATGTCTCCCCTAGTCCTTATTTTCATCCAACTAGACATCCCCAATTCTTGCAACTGTTCTTCATATGTTTTAGCCTCTGAAGAGGTCAGTTGTGATTCTGGGGGCTGGAAATCAAAGTGTTGGAACAGGGAATCACTCTTGACCTCTTGACCCCATTCCATCCCATTGTTTTAAATTAATTTAAGGACTTGTTAGTTGCAAAGTCATGTCTGACCCATCGCGACCCCATGGACAATGTTCCTCCAGGCCTTCCTCTCCTCCACCATCCTCTGGAGTCCATTTAAGCTCACACCAACTGCTTCGGTGTCTCCATCCAGCCACCTCCTTCTCTGCCGTCCCCTTCTTCTTTTGCCCTCAGTCTTTCCCAGCATGAGGCTCTTCTCCAGGGAGTCCTTCCTTCTCATTAGGTGGCCAAAGTATTTGAGTTTCATCTTCAGGATCTGGCCTTCTAAAGAGCAGTCAGGGTTGATCTCCTCTAGGACTGACATGTTTTATGGCCTTGCAGTCCAAGGGACTCGCAGGAGTCTTCTCCAGCACCAGAGATCAAAGGCCTCCATTCTTTGGCGCTTGGCCTTCCTTATGGTCCAACCTTCACAGCCATCCATTGCAACTGGGAAAACCATCGCCTTGGCTAGACACACTTTTATTGGCAGGGTGATGTTTCTGCTTTTTAGCAGTCCTTTAGTCAAGGAGTACCTGTATAGCATCGACCCACCCTACATGTTGCATCACAACTCCCGTCCCTCCCAGCCAGGTTGGGGCAAGTGAAGTCAAATGCCACCATCCCTGTCTCACAGGCGCGTGGCTGGGACAATAAGACAATTTGCTGGAGGTGACTCGACGACAAAGGTGAGGCAACAGCTCCTGAAGTCACCCATGCTTTGAATTGCCTGCCACCAAACAGACAAATTGGCTGGTGTCTTCCTTCTCCTCCATTAACGTCAGGAATTGTTGCGTGAGGTGAAAACAGGTTGGGTGCTTTTATTGAAAAAAAAAGGGCAGCACAGCAGAATCTTCCGCCACAGCCTGAACTCTTCCGGTTGCACAACATGTGTGGCAAGTCGAGATGGTTACAGACCCACATTTCAGCTGCGTTTCGGCTGGCACCATCGGTTGTACTTTTTCACCTATCTCATCCCCTACAGAACAACAGAGTTGGAAGGGACCTTGGAGGTCTTCTAGTCCATCCCCCTGCTCAAGTATAGTATAGTATAGGGCAGGAAATCCTATACTATTTCAGACAAGTGACTGTTCAATCTCTTCTTAAAAACCTTCAGTGATGGAGACAGGTTGTTCCACCGATTAATTGCTCTCACTGTTAGGAAATTTCTCCTTCGTTCTGAGTTAATTCTCTCCTTGATTAGGCTGGGACGGTTTCTCAAATTACGTTTCTGCCCTGGACTCAGTTTCTTTTATCCGACAGCCGCCTTGCTAGCAATGCTTCCTCCTGCGTCTCAAAGCTTTGCCTTCTGCCCATTAGAGAGGTGAAAACCGAGCCAAGCATTATGCAACACACCGGGGTGTGGAAAGTGTATAACAGAGTATCAGAGTTGGAAGGGACCTTGGAGGTCTTCTAGTCCAACCACTTGCTCAGGCAGGAAACCTTAAGCCTGTGATGGCGAACCTATGGCATGCGTGCCACAGGTGGCATGCAACGCCCCCTCTGTGGGTACGTGAGCTGTCACTCTCGTTGAGCTCTGCTGTGCATACGCCTCCCACTAGCCAGCTGGTCTTTGGGTCTCTGCCGCGCATGCGCAGGGGGTGGAATCCTTGAGGGCGGAGGACATCCGCATGCACAGGGGACAGGGGGCATGCGCAGGGGCTGCATGTGGGTTTGGCCGGTGCTTCGGGCATTCAGTCTGGAAAAGGTTAGCCATCACTGCCGTATAGCATTTCAGACCAATGGTTGTCCAATCTCTTCTTGAAAATCTCCAGTGTTGGAGCATTCACAACTTCTGGCCTGGAGGCAAGTTATTCTACTGATTAATTGTTCTAACGGTCAGGAAATTTCTCCTTAGTTCTAAGTTGCTTCTCTCCTTGATTCGTTTCCGTCTGTTGCTTCTTGTCCTGCCCTCAGGTGCTTTGGAGAATAGCTTGACTCCCTCTTCTTTGGGGCAGCCCCTGAGATATTGGTAGTTGATTGTTCTCACTGTCAGGAAATTTCTCCTTAGGTCTAGGTTGGTTCTCTCCTTGATTCTGCCCCTGCCCGTCACTGAAAACTGAGTCACCACAAATTATCTTTGGGTTGCTACTCCTGGCCTGCGTAATCCCGATCTTGCACCTCCCTCAGCAAAACCCTCACTCTGCTCCTGATGTCATGTCTCCAGAGGAAAGGAAGCAAAACACAACTGCTGAAACCACCACAGGGCAGGAACTGGTTCCAGTTTCAGCTGCCTGGAAAGTTGCAAATCAGGGGCACGCTTGTCAGCACAATTAGACTCACAAGCCCTGCGTGCCTCTGGGGAGGCTTGGCGACAGCTCCACACCGTTGTTTAATCATTTTTACAACATTTGAGCCGGATAAGATCTTAAATGAGCCAGACCGTAAAAAAAAAAAAAAAGATTAGCCCCATGGCTTTGTTTCCCAGCTGTAAGGTGGCTGATTCGTCCTACCTGGGCAAATCTCTTCCTGTGGGATGGGGAAGGATTGGGCAGGAAAAGATGAGTGGCGATAGCATCCTTTTCCCCATTGACATGAGGCTCATGGAACGGTGACTCTCTGGCTCCAGGCATCCTAGCAGCCTTGCTCTGAACTTTGACTCCAAAACCCTTTGCTTTTAAAAAAGTCATCAGGGATACCAGGAAGCCGGAGAAACAATGCCACTGAGCTGGCCACTCCAGGGCAGGAGAAATGAGCTCTTTGGTGGCTCACCCAAATTCTTGGTCTTGGCGGGCTGGATGGCTGGTGATCTTGGATTCTGAAATGCCAGATCTGTTCATGAAAAGACCACCTTTATCCCTAACCTGATAGTGGATGAGCAAGTACAGCTGTTGGGTTACCAAACATCTGGTTGGCTAAGGGGGCAATGTTGTCCTCCTACCTGTCAATGACTTCTTCAGTTTCAACCTCAATAATACACGGGCAAACTATCGATACAAACTCAAGGTAAACTGCTCCAAACTCGATTGCAGAAAATACGACTTCAGCAACAGTGTGGTCAATGCCTGGAATGCTCTACCTGACTCCATTGTTACATCTCAAACCCTCATAACTTTACTTTAAACTGTCTACTCTGGACCTCACTCCATTCCTAAGAGGTCCGTAAAGGGGGCATGCATAAGCTCACCAGTGTGCCTACGTCCCTGTCCTACTGTCCTCATTTACTTGTCCTCATTTCCCTTGTTCGTGTCCATGTTTATACTTATACCTGTTATCGCGTGCATGTTTGACAAACTAAATAAATAAAATAAATAAATCTACACCAGGGTTTCTCAACCTTGGCAACTCTAAGATGCATGGACTTGAACTCTCAGACTTTAAGAAGTCCACCCCTCTTAAAGTGGCCAAGGGCTGAGAAATACTGACCGTATAGACATCAGACACAGACAACCAACCAACATCTTGAGATGTTCACCTTACCTTGTTGTCCTGCTGGGCCTTGAGAAAGCAAGAAGAATGGGACAGACTGCATAGGCCCTGGGATTTGTACGAGTTGCTGCAAAGGATGAAGAGAATTCACATTCTGTGGGAGAAGAAGACAGGTCAGATACTACTACGACAACCTTTCCACAGCCAGCCCATCACTGGGCAATTGTCCCTCTTCTGCTGCAGATGCACCATCTCCTGCTTTCTGCTTTCTCCTCTTCCCCTTTCTTAAATAACAACACATTTGCAAATGTGTGGCCATGGTCACCTCGCTTTTAATCTGAGGATCAACACTGGGAGATGTTAGGGATGTAACCATAGGCTTGGCTTGGCAATGTATATAAGCTATGATTACTGTTACTGTTACTTTAAATGCTTAAGAGATGTAATTGGTTTGTTACCTCAAGCAGCCATAAGAGGGAACCAGAATGGCTGTTAGCTCTCTGTTTTGTTAGAAGCTGATCAGTGTATACTAAGGTATTTTGGTTTGCTACTGTTTAGCTATACTTTGTGTGTTAGACTGACTATTTTGATAATTGAATTACTGAACTGTGTATGACTTGGACTGTTAACCGGACTCTGAATACCTCTATATTTCTACATAGTAAACTACTATATTTTTATACTATTCAGTGTCTCTGTATGCTGGTTTGTGCGTGTTATTCCATATCACTCTCATTAGCTTCTCTGCATACTCGGTCTCCCAACGGGGAGCTTAATTACTTAACAGGAGACCAAGACCATACAGCCCTCATTGAACTAAGACGTTGTTTGTTTAGCCAAGGTCTTTTTGGGGGGATAACCCCTTCTTCCCAATCCCCGACCAGATTCACACAATACCCAAAAGCAGTGGTGGGATTCATGTAATTTAACAACCAGTTCTCTGCCCTAATGACCAGCTGGGTAGGCGTGGCTCGGTGGTCATGTGACTGTGTGGGCGTGGCCAACTCAATGTCACTCACATCGATGGGTGCTTCGCCTTAGCTGTGACAATGTAATAAGGGTTAACCGCAGAGGCAGTTTCTGTAAGCAGGGCAATAAAAATTAGGCTAGAAACAACACCAGAATGTTTCCTTCCTGCCTTCCTTACAGGATTAGCCCTGTAAAGTGGAAAAAAAACAAAAGGAGATTTCTTCCAACAACCGGTTCTCTGAACTGCTTAGCAACCAATTCTCCCAAATAGGTGTGAACCGGCTGAATCCCACCATTGCCCCAAATCCCCCCAAAAAATCAGAGATGCTCTTTGCCCGAATGCCTGGGCTTCTGTATTGGTGTGTCTTTCTCCAAAAGGTGTGGCCCAAACTGTGACTCCTAATGTGCCATCAGGAGTGGAAATATGGAGGCATTATTAAGCGTGACTGGAGAGTAATCATCTTTCCTCGGTTTAGTTTTAATTAAATTTAAATATAAATGAAAGCAGACTAAATTTAGTTCTCTGATCCTGCCCTGTTTGGGGTGGGGGTGGGGAGTGTCCTCTTTCCACAAAAAGTCTCCCAAGGCAATAAGATCTTGGACCAGAAAAGGTCGCCCGTTGCTCAGATGTTAGGACACATTGTAGTTTCTTTCACGTTGTACAGGCAGTCTTCGACTTACGACCGGAATTGAAATTTGTATAATTGCTAAGCGAGATGGTTGTTACGGGAACTTTGTCTTATTTTACGACCTGCCTTGCCATACAAACTGATGCAGATGTCTTTCTCATTGTACGTATCAATAACCAATCTCATTGTGCCTATGTTTGCACTGACCATAACTAATAATATTAGCTAGTCACATGGTTGCTAAGGGAATCGGACTTCCCCATTGACTCTGCTCATCAGAAGGTTACAAAAGGGGATCATGTGATCCTGGGGACACTGCGATGGTCATAAATATGAAACAGTGGCCAAGCTGGTCTTAATTTTGATCACATGACCATGGGGTGCAACGGTCGTTAGTGGGAAAAATGGTTGTAGGTCACTGTTTCTAGTGCCATTGTAACTTCGTAGGGTCACTAAATGAACTGCTCTAAGCCAAGGACTATCTGTACAATGTGCTATTCAGCCGTATTATTCACAGGGCCCAATGGTTCTCCTGGAAGATTGGGCAACCATTTGTCCGAGATGGTCTAAGGCAGTGTTTCTCAACCATGGCGACTTTAAGTCCTGTGGACTTCAACTCCCAGAATCCCCCAGCCAGCAGCTGGCCGGGGAATTCTGGGAGTTGACGTCCACAGGACTTAAGGTCTCCATGGTTGAGAGACACTGGTCTAAGGACTCTTGCCTTGGGCCAAGGGTTGGATAAGATGACCTCCAAGGTCCCTTCCACTCCTATGATTCTACACACCTCCTTCACATTCTATACAATTGAATTGAAAACCCCTGATATTGCATTCATATTGCACTATACAGTAGAATTCAATATGGTTCCTGCCCTGGGATAGAAGCTGTTTTCCAGCCTATTTGTCCTTGTTTTTATTATCCTGTACCGTCTGCCAGAGGGTAATAGTTCAAAAAAAAAAGGGTGCCTAGGATGAGATGGATCTTTGAGAATGTTTTGAACTACCTTAAGGCAGTGGGAGCTATCAAGCTCTTCCAAGGAGGGGAGAGGGTAACTAATGATCCTCTGGGCAATGACATTGACCCTCTGGAGCGCTGTCCTATCTGCCACAGGGCAATTGGCAAACCAGACACAGGTGCAATAAGTTAAAATACTCTCTATGATGCAGCAGTAGAAGGTCCCCAGCAGTTTTCCATTCAGTTGTTGTTTCCTGAGAAGTCTCAGGCAGTATAATCTCTGCTGTGCCCTTTTGACCAGGGCTGCAATGTGAGCTGATCCAGGTCAGGTCCCCTTGTATGATAACACTCAGAAAGTTAAAACTGGCCACTTGCACCACCCGGTCTCCGTTGATAAGGGCTGGATGAGCAAGAGCTTCCCAGAGGTGCATCTTGAACCCCACTTTACAAATGCCAACAGCCTCATCTCCCATAAATGTCCATGCTGAACGCCAGGTCTTTGGTCCATGAATGTAAGAAAAGGACGTTGGCATTGACGTTTCCCTTAAATCTTGCAGCCTTCTTGGATGATGAGGAAATGAAAAAATATATATTTCCATTTATTTTTCCACGCCATGCATATAACCTCCCCTTAAGTGCATAGCTAAATATCTATGGGGATTCTCAGTCATCCAGGTCACGGTTGTCCCAAAGGTGCTTTTTCAAAAGGCAACTGAACTTTTTTGGTTTTTCCTGGAAGACATTTCACTTCTCATCCAAGAAGCTTCTTCAGCTCAGTTGAAAAAGCACCTTTGGGACAACCCTTCTTAGCCTACAAATCCTCAAGAAAAGATCCCATCGCTAGACATTTTCTTCTATTGATATAACCAGAATGTCCTTCCTGCCATCCATGTTAAGACGATTTAATTTCAACCACGGATCAGAGTTGAACTATCTCGGAATGAACTGCTCCAAGGGCCTTCAGAAAAGCCTAGCAGTGGTGAGATTCAAATTTTTTTACTACTGGTTCTCAGGGTGTGGCTTGGTGGGTGTGGCAGGGGAAGGATACTGTAAAATCTCCATTCCCTCCCCACTCTGGGGCCAGCCAGAGGTGGTAGTTTCCGGTTCTTCGAACTACTCAAAATTTCCGCTACCAGTTCTCCAGAGCCTGTGAGAACCTGCTGAATTTCACCCCTGCCTCCTAGGCAACCCCCTATTCTTGAACTTGCTATCTGTGCTTGAATGTGTGAAGAGTGCTATCTCTTACCCCAGGAATTTGCCCTCCAGGCATCATGGGAGATCCCTGGGCTAGGTGACTTGATCTGGAAGAGAGGGATGTTTGCATGGACTCACTGAGGTCTTCTGTTTTAATCTGCAAGGGAGAGCAAAAGAATCCACAATGAAAAGAAACCAACATTGAACATATCTGAAAAGCATCAAATCTATATACAATATATAAAAATGGTTGTGTGCGTGTGTGTGTGTGTGATTTCCAGCATAACTCTGGAATGCCTTGAGCAATTTCATCCAAACTTGGTACACAGATGACTTACTCTCTGGAAACAAATACGGTGGGGGTAAGACACCCCTAACACCCCTCGGGGTGTGAGTTCTGTTAAGATACAGCCTATTGTGTCTTAAAATGTATTCTACTGTACTGTCTTAAAATGGCTTCTACCAGTGGTGGGTTCCTAACTGGTTTACTACCAGTTCACTGAGAAAGGGCGTTTTGTGCACTCAGTTGGTTTGTCCTTGATATTGGATGATATCTATGACTAATCATCATTGAACAATAGATAGAGAACTGAGGTAAACTGGAAACAGAAACTGTTTATATACAACAAGAAGATTGGTTCAGTTTGTCAAACTGCCTTCCCCTGCATTGGTTTCTTCAACCATTCTCTTAGGTCACACACATTTTTCTTGGAAGAATCCATGTAGTTAAAATTTTACTCTTTCTAGATTCTTCTGGAGAAGGAAAAGAACAACCAGAATGATCAGAACTTGGCTCTATCCCATAAAGGAGCAAGATGGTTTCAACTAGCATCATGGAAGAGAAGATACTCCTCTTTTGACTTACTCTAGCCTGGTTGAACTCAAATCCTTTGGCCACCTAATGAAAAGGAAGGACTCCCTGGAGAAGAGCTTCATGCTGAGAAAGATGGAGGACAAGAGAAGAAGGGGATGACAGAGAAGGAGGTGGCTGGATGGGAGTCACCGAAGCAGAAGACATGAGTTTAGATGGAGTTTAGAGGATGGTAGAGGACAGGAAGGCCTGGAGGAACATTGTCCATGGAGTTGCGATGGGTTGGACATGACTTTGCAACTTACAACAACAACAATAAGCCTGGCTGAAGATGAATGACACAAAAGGAGGAATGAAGTTAGTCTCCTGCAGCAAAACCTGGCTAAGATGTTGTGGTGCCTTAAAGAATGAAAAGAACAAAGCAATTTTTAAAATTGGTGAGCCTTTAAGATGCCATCAAGCTTGTTTCTCTGCTCACAGCATTTTCTCTTGTCATTCTACCTAAGCATACGGTGCTCAAGGCAAGCAGCAGTGAAGCCAAAGACCGAACAAACAAGTTGAAAGCTCAATTAAACAATCATCCACTTAAAACTTAAAACAATAATTATACAATAAAACCATTATCAAAACCACCTAAAAGGATAAATGGCGAGGATTGCACCTCTATATCCTGTCTGAATGAAACAGTTATTGATAAAAGTCTACAACTCATTCTAAACAAAAATGCTGTTACTTTGCTGGTGCATACTTCTTGTGTCCAACTAAGTGTTTCCTATCTATATAATGAGTTTCCAAACATTTTCTGATATTTTGAGGGAAATCTTGATTCAAGTGAGAATATTCTGGCTTTTTATAGGATGTGTATTTCTTTAGTGTATCAAAGTGCATTCTGGAGCAAATGTAAAAGCTCTTCAATTTAGCATTTTCAATTGAAAAGTTTGATGAGCCCACTTAGAATTCTGTCAGTGATTACACACACACACACACACACACACACACGATACATACATACAGTAATTTTTAAGCTAGTCTTTAAGAAGGCTTTCTAAAAAATATCTATTTTCCCTCCCCACCCAAGGATGGCTTAAAAATAGCTGAAAGAATAAAAACAGACAGTCACAAGCAAACCTGTGCATATAAAATATTCTAAAATATTCAGAAATGTCAGAAACACAGATAATAGAGTTGGAAGGGACATTGGAGGTCATCTAGTCCTTCCCTCCACCACAGCAGGAGACCTTACACCATTTCTGACAGATGGCAATCCAGACTCTTCTTGAAAGCCTCCAGGGATGAAGCTCCCACAACTTCCGAAGGCAACTTCTGTTCCATTGGTTGATTGTTCTCCCTGTCAGAAAATTCCCCCTTATTTCCAGGTTGAATCTCTCCTTGGTCAGTTTCCATCCTTTATTCCTTGTCTGGCCTTTGGGTGCTTTGAAGAATAGACCCCCTCCTCTCTGTGGCAGCCCCTCAAATATTGGAAGACTGCTATCCTGTCTCCCCTTGTCCTTCACTTCACTAGACTAGCCAGGCCCACTTCATCGTATGTTTTAGCTTCCAGTCTCCTAATCATCCTGGTTGCTCTTCTCTGCACTCTTTCTAGAGTCTCAACATCTTTTTCATTAATAAAATATAAATAAAAGACATAAGACAATGGAACAGGTTCTGCTAAAGAAATGGAAAACTAAGTAAACACAATTATTAAATCAAATCTTCAGCTTGTCTGAACTGATTAATGAACCTGCTTTGGTCCGAAAAGAAGAACGGAATGGTTTGATGTGATTAAAGGACTTTGTGATCAGATCTGCTCCCAAGCTCTTTCGACTTGCCCCTGGCCCTGATCATCATTTATTTTCTCTCCCATCATTAATCTAGGATTATTTTCTTCAGTCGGTCTGACTCAGCGGAACTCAGCAAGTTTATCCATCATTGCAAAAGGGAAAAGATGAAACACGCATCCCTCCTCCTTTTCAGCAAATTGCAAAGTCATCCTTCCTAGAGGAGATTGTGCATTATATTCAGCTTGATTCTGAGTCCCATATGAGATGTATTCATTTGTAATCGGCAGAAAGAACTTTATTCATCTAGAATACGCGGAAAGGTCATTTATTCAACTAAAATGACCATTGCCCAAATTGTGTTTCACTGGGTGTTTTTTTGGGGGGGATGCATTTTTTGTTATTATACAATTAATATTCAATCTGGATCAGCCACTGGGAGAGAAGGCACACATGCCTTTTTGATAAAAAAAATAATAATCATAGAATGGAAGAGAATAGAATAGAATATGGAGAAGGGAAGGGAAGAGAAGAGAAATTGTAATAAATAGAGAATAGAATAGAATAGAATAGAATAGAATAGAATAGATGAGAAGACAAGAGAAGAGAAATTGGAATAAACAGAGAAGTGCGATTGGACACACAAGGAATTTGTCTTTGGTGCCTAAGCTCTCAGTGTACATTAAAAACACACTCATCCTATAGCCAAGCACGCTTTCCAATGGCTTCCTGCCCCATCGTTGCAAGCTAGCATACATTTGGAAGCAAAGGACAAGTGTGCTTTTATCCAAACAACTTTAGCAAAGTTACACAACTGTCAGAGGAAAAAAGAAAGAAAAAGGCTTATAATTCAGATCAGCGATTGACAATGAATAAAACAACCCAACCGCATAAGTATTATTTACTAGATTTCAAATCCATCCAGTGACACGCATGTTCTTGGGAGGGATGATGCAACGGAAAAAAAAAAACCAAATCATTTGTTCCAGGGCAGGCCTGCCTCCTGCCATCTGGCTCCATCTCTCTGAAAAAGCCTGCTGTGGACCCTGAAATCTGGCGCTCCAGAAGAGTAAAAAAATCTTCCCCCCAAAACAGAGAAAAAGCATCTCCCATACCATCAGTGCAATAAACCCCAAGACCAGCAGGGGGCGAGAAGAGTTTTGATAGTTTTGACCATTGGCAAAAAAACAAAAAACAACAACAACAACAACAACAACAACAAAACAACAACAACAACAACAACAGCTAATTAAATTCTATCAGGGATTTGGCTGCAGTGTTCAGCAGGCTAAAAAAAAAACCACAACCCTGTAAAACATGGAGAAAAGCACATTTATGGCAGGGAGGATACATTGCAGGAGAGAAAGAGAAAGAAAGAGATAGAGGAGAAAGAAAAAGAGAAAGAGGAGAAAGAAAGAATGAGAAAGGAGAAAGAAAGAGAAAGAAAAAGAGAAAGGTGAGAAAGAAAAAGAAAAAGAAAGAGAAAAGGTGAAAGAAAGAGAAAGAGGGGAAAGAAAGAATGAGAAAGGAGAAAGAAAGAATGAAAAAGGAGAAAGAAAGAGGAGAAAGAAAAAGAAGGGAGAGAAAGAAAGAGAAAAGGAGAAAGAAAAAGAGAAGAAAGAAAGAATGAGAAAGGAGAAAGAAGGAATGAGGAAGGAGAAAGAAAGAATGAGAAAGGAGAAAGAAAGAGGAGAAAGAAAAAGAGAAGGAGGAGAAAGAAAAAGAAAGGAGAGAAAGAAAGAAAGAGAAAAGGAGAAAAAGAGGAGAAAGAAAGAATGAGAAAGGAGAAAGAAAGAGGAGAAAGAAAAAGAAAGGAGAAAAAAGAAAAAAGAAAAAAGGAGAAAGAAAGGAAATAAAGAAAGAAAAAGAGAAAGAGGAGAAAAAGGAAAGAAAGACAGAAAGAAAGAGACAGTGGAGAAAGAAAGAGAAAGAAGAAAGAGGAAAGAAAAATAGGAAAGAGGCTGCTTCATCACTGGAGGTCTTCAAACAAAGATCGGACAGCCATTTGTTTGAAATGGAATAGGATTTCTTGCTTGAGCAGCAGGTTGGACTAGAAGACCTCCAAGGTCCCTTCCAGCTCTGTTATCCTCTTACTCTGACTGCTTGTATAGAGTTGCAGCATATTGACCTTCACTCATGGTCTCTAGAGCAGGGCATGAATGCAAATTAAAACACCTCTGAGACGAGATTGTTATGAGGAAAGCGTGGATTGGTCTCCCTTGCGACTGATTCTGCTGCCCAGGTGCTACTATCATTTGGACGTTTTTCTAACATTATGAGATCTTTTCTCACCCAACCTTATGAGATCTTTCATTACCCACCAACACAGCTGGGTATTTGAGAGGGGGAGGGAGGAGGAGGAGGAAGAAGAAGACGAGGAGGAGGAGGAAGAGGAGGAGGAGGAAGAGGAGGAGGAGGAAGACGAGAAGGAAGAAGAAGACGAGGAGGAGGAGGAGGAGGAGGAAGAGGAGGGGGAGGAAGAAGAGGAGGAGGAAGACGAGAAGGAAGAAGAAGAGGAGGAGGAGGAAGAGGAGGAGGAGGAGGAGAAGGAAGGAGAGGAGGCCCTCTCCCTGGACTAAGGATAACAAGAAAAGTTATACCTCTTATCCCTTGTTCTTTCTCAGCACATTGCCAGGAATGTTCTTGCATCACAAATAATTGGGCCTTCTCTGCGGCCACAACTCCTGAAGGACCAAAGGACCTGGCTGAAGATACATGTGGTCCTTTCAAGGCCAGCTCCGTTAAACCAATTCTCCCAAATATCCAGCAGGTAAAGCAAGAGTGGGGGAGAGAGAGGGGGGGAGAGAGAAGAGGAGAAGAAGGAGAAAGAGGAGGAGGAGGAGGAAGAAGAAGGAGGAGGAGGCTCCGAAAAAAGTCCTTTCTCCTTTCCCTGGGAACAAGAGAGTCCGATGGCCTGGTGTGTGGAAGGCACGAACGGTTTTTCCAAAGTGAAATCAATTTTTTTCCTGCTGCCAAAAGAGAAGAGTTTGGAAGCGCTCCAAGAAGAAATATGGGCGTGTTGAATCTCGGCTCTGAACAACATGGGAAAAATAAGGTAAGGCTGGCATTGCAAAGTCAAGCCAAATCAAGATGGGCACCTCAATGCCTTTGAAGTGTTGAGTTGCTGCCCCTTTCCTAAGGTGCATGGAGAACCCCCAACTCATCTTGAGAACTTCGCATTGGCTCCACCTGCTCTGTCACCAATCAATTCCAAAGGCAACCAAACCACACCAGGTTGAGATGCAGAGCCAATCTTTTGAGCAAAAGCCCAGTTGCATATGCAGATCCATAAGAAAATCTGGATGCAGATTAGCAAAACAAAGTCCCAAACCACGTTAAGCTTCCTGAAATCCAAGACTTAAATCTGTTAGTCAGATCGACTGAGCTGTAAAAGGAGAAGAGGTGATTCAAACCTTCCTTCCGTGTCAGCCTTAGAATATTTCACAGGAGGAAAACAGAGGGAAGCGGGAAGTAGGACGATTGTAAGTTGGTGGTCCTTGGCTTTTAACAAATCTCTGAAAATGTGGAAATTACATGCCAACAAAATTTGTGGAATTTTCTCCTGGGGGTTCAACTAAGGTAAAGATAAAGGTTCCCCTCGCACATATGTGCTAGTTGCTCCAGACTCTAGGGGGAGGTACTCATCTCTGCTTCAAAGCCGAAGAGCCAGCACTATCTGAAGACGTCTCCGTGGTCATGTGGCTGGCATGACTCAACATGAAGGCTCACGGAACACTGTTACCTTCCCACCAAAGGTGATTCCTATTTTTTCCATTTGCATTTTTACGTGCTTTCGAACTGCTAGGTTGACAGAAGCTGAGACAAGTAACGGGAGCTCACTCTGTTATGCAGCGCTAGGGATTCGAACCACCAAACTGCTGACCTTTCTGATTGACAAGCTCAGCGTGTTAGCCACTGAGCCACCATGTCCCTTTTCTACTAGCGGGTTCAACTAACATAGGATATTTCGGGATAGGCTCCAGGGAAATGGAAAGGAACCCACAAGAATGGCTTTCAGAACCATGAACGAAACTAGGAATCACAAATAGAAAATGTAAAGGCAAATTGTGCACAGAGCATTAAAAGATTTGGTGGTGTAGAAGAACCCAGTTGAGTTGAGATGATGGCACCATCATTATTGAAGAAGGAGTGTAGAACCTTACTCAACAGAAAAAAAATCAAGAAAGATTCTGGCAGGTAGCAGAACTGATTTAACATATCTGGAAGTAGCTGAAAGTCGGGCATGATAAAGACTCATCCATAGGATTATTTACTCAAAAGTCTGGGTAATGGAATTGTCCCCTGACTGAACGCAGTTCTCCCTTCTCTGATGTATCTCAGGTGATGTATTTTTGCTCTCCCAATCTCTCTTGATCCCTTGTTCCTGTCCCATAACATCCTATCCCCAATATTATCAGCTCTTACTGTAAACCTATTCCTTTCAGTTTCGAGAATTGCAGTAAGCCCTCTATAAATGGATTTTCATAATATTCATCTTACTTTATGACCAAGTTTCCATCTTGCTAACTACTGTCACAGAGAAGGAGGAGGAGGAGGAGGTGGTGGTGGTGGTGGAGGAGGAGGAGGAGGAGGAGGAGGAGGAGGAGGAGAAGAAGAAGAAGAAAAAGAAGAAGTGGAAGAAGAAGAAGAAGAAGAAGAAGAAGAAGAAGAAGAAGAAGAAGAAGAAGAAGAAGAAGAAGAAGAAGAAGAAGAAGAAGAAGAAGAAGAAAGGAATACAGTCTATATATCAATCATGCTAAGCCAAACACTAGTCATGTGGTATGAATCCTGCCAATTGGGTGTGCCAAAAACCATAATTAAAACAACACTGGCTTGGTGAATATCCAAGGATGGGCTAGTTAGAAATTTTCCTAAATCATGGTTTCAAAATCAATGGTTACTAACCCTGGGGTCAATGGGACTCCCTCTGAAGATCATCAACTAGAAGACTAAGGAGCCTCCTGGTGCATTTTGTTGGCCTCTGTGAGAATAGACTACTGGGCTAGATAGGCCAAGGTTCTGGCCCAGATTATGTTCCCACATTCAAAAGATCCTCACATTGCTTAGCCAGAGTTAGTTTGAGACTTATTTTAGATAGTAAACTTGACCCAATTAATAATGGTGGTGTGTAGAAGAATTCAGTTACAAATTCATGTTGACTTCTCATGCAATAAACTCATTAAAATGTAATTTGTGTTGTGGCTTATTAACCAGATAATCTTTTATAGTAATTAGGATGGTTATGAACCTAATTTACATCTCTTTAAATGTCTTGTTTTAGAAAAATAAAAATGCTTGATATCGGAGGGTGGAGAGCAATCCCTTTGCTAAGTGCTTACAAACCAGAATGATTTGGTTTAAACAGCAGGGTCAACCCAAACCGAAGAAAACAAGTGATGAAATTTTCAACCAACAGATTTCTCCTCTAGTTGTTCTGAAAAAATTGTCTTGGAGGAGATGATTGTCACAGGTGATAGAAATTTCCATCAATTCGTTCTATTCATTTATGCCAGGTTTCTACCACTCCTCTAGGTTATTCATCTTGAGAAAGGATCTGTTTCTTTTGATTATCTACATTTTTCTTAAATCTGGGGAAAAAATATTCCTCTTCTTCTCTGCAACCTCTTCTATTCCACTGGAAGCGAATGAAGTCATAAAGATAGAGTTGACATAATCTTGGGGAAAAGTAATATTAAGGTAAAGGTAAAAGTTCCCCTTGCACATATGTGCCAGTCGTTCCCGACTCTAGGGGTGGTGCTCATCTCTGTTTCAAAACCGAAGAGCCAGCGCTGTCCAAAGATGTCTCCATGGTCACGTGGCCGGCATGACTAAATGCCGAAGGCACATGGAATGATATTACCTTCCCACCAAAGGTGGTTCTTATTTTTCTACTTGCATTTTTACATGCTTTCGAACTGCTAACTGGGCCAAGTAATGGGAGCTCCCTCTGTTACGCAGCGCTAGGGATTCGAACCACCAAACTGCCAGCCTTTCTGATCAACAAGCTCAGCGTCTTAGCCACTGAGCCACCATGTCCCAATAAAGTAATATTGATAAAAGCTCTATTGCTCCACAAGAATAAATACAGACATCTTAACAATGTGCAAGCCCCCCCACACACACATGCTAAAAGTTGCGTGGAGGTATTGGTGGGGAATGATGGACATTGAGATCCAACCTATCTATGGAGCCTACCAGGTAGGGAAGACGCACAGATTCCTTGGGTCACTCTAAAACTCTTCCAAACGGATGGGAGAAAACCACAGCCATCAACAGCTCCTGGAACAACAGATGGAGGGAGATGGAAGACGATCAAAGCCAACTTGCATAACTCGTTTGAGGAAGGTGTTTCATAAACATTTCACAAGAATTACGAAGGGAGAACATCTCCCAACCTGCCTGTAATTACCGCTCCAGCTCGTCCTTAGCAAAAAGGTGAAATCGACAGAATACAAACTAATCATAATCGGAGGGGAAGAAGTCCTCTTTGTAAGCGATCCACAAACTTTTGGCAGCCAGAGGAGCTCAGGAAGACATGGGATCAACCCAGCTGTGTGAAGTTCGGCGTCACCTTGAATCAGTTACGGGAATAAGAGCAATGCCTGGCCAGGCCCGAGAGGGGAGGGTTGAGGAGAACTACACTGATAACAGGTGTAGATAGCCAAAAGTAGGCAGATGCCTCCAGACCTGTCAAACCAACTTGAGAAGTCTTATTTACGCTGCCTTCTCGTCAACACGAAGCCAACTCATCTTGCTTAACTTTTTTTTTTTGGAAAATGAAAGACCTGTTGAAATTCTGATTCAAATGCTTTGGAGAGGGTTACAATTTTGACACCTGCAACCTCCACTGTGTTCCTCTTCTCTGCAGGAAGCTCAATCTTCCTTAAGTTGGTTAGTGGTGGACCTGCACCATGACAAATGGTGGACTTAAATACAAATAAATATTTGTATTTATTTGTATTTATTAGTTTGTCAAACATGCAAAAGGTAGCAGGTATAAATGTAAATGAAAGAAATGGATACGAATAAAAGGGAACATTAGGACAGGGACGGTAGGTACGCTGGTGAGCTTATGCATGCCCCCTTTACGGACCTCTTAGGAATGGGGTGAGGTCTACGGTAGACAGTTGAAGATTCTCCAAAGCTTTGTTGACCTTGTCTTCATTTCTTTTTTTGCACAAAACTTTCTCACTGGCCAACATATGATCTCCCCCAAATCTTTTTCGATCTGTGCATGTTTTTCCAAAGATTTGGAAGCTCATATAGACACCATCACGTCAAACCGTCCTAGCTTATGCATGCTAACAGCCATGCTATTGCCACTTACGTGCAAGTTACGTGTGTTAACTTGCACAGTGATCAAGGTTTAGCAAATGCCAAAAATAGATGAGGGAAGAAAACCAGATGAGGAGTAGAGAAATCCAACCTGCTATCTCGTAATCCGCAATCTGGTAGAAATAAGGTGAAATTGCAACATAAGGGAATATTCCTGCCAATATTCCTGCCTCTGCGCATTGTTTCCATTTGGAACTCAGTTAGCTTGACAAATGGGCTTAGGATGTTCCATTGAGCCCAATTCTCAAGATATCGTCCTCACTCTGGTTTGACTTTGTGATTCTACGCCACCAAATCAGATTGTGTATGACAAGGTTACACAAGTAAAATGAACCCTAATTTGTCATAGCAGAAAACCAGAGTGAATTGTGGGCTCGTTGGTGCTTTCTGAGCTTGGTTGTTTTTTTTGAAGATGTTTCATTACCCAACTAGGTAACATCATCAGTGATAGAAGGGAGTGGGGCAGAGAGCCAACTCTATTTAATCCCTGAAGAAGTTATCTAGTTGGGTAATAAAACATTTGTAAGAAAACAACCAAGCTCAGAGAGCACCAAGGAACCTAGGGTTCAAATCTGAGTTACAAATAAACTTTTCTTTTGGTAGAATAAAAATGTGACAAAATGAAGGGGAATGAGTAAATGTTTGGCTTCCTAACCAGTCTCCAAAAAGAAGGTATTTTCCATAAGTTAATTTTTTCTATTATGCTGTTAAATATTCAGTGAAGGAAATGTAATAGAAGCCCAATGAAAATACTACCGTTTCCCTGAAATTAAGACCTCCCTGGATAATAAGCCCAATCGGGCTTTTGAGTGCATGCACTAAAATAATCCCTCCCCCAAAAATAAGCCCTCCCTGAAAATATTGCAACACAGCAGCAGCCATGAAGTGACCACGCTTGCCGCCTCCTGCACCTCAAAAATAAGAAGACCTCCTCAAAAATAAGGCCAAGTACTTATTTCAGGGGTCAATAGAAAATAAGACCCTGTCTTATGTTCAGGGAAACATGGTACGTCAACATAATCGACATTCTCTTAGGACAATCTTCATCACAGGATGTAGAATTTTTATCCTGCACCATCTGGGGATGATGGATACCATAATACAGCCCAGCTAGAGTCCCCAAGAATGTTTGGGGGCAAATGTGATTTGTTTGCTTTATTTGTGTCCTGCAACACTCCATGTAGACTTGTGATTGGTCCTTCAACAGTTACGTTTTTTCTGCTTTGTTTCTTCTGAAGTCTGGAGGTTCTAACTGGACTTTAGGACAAGGGCAGGAATTTGGCCCAAGAAGAGAACTGAGAAGGAATGTATGGGGCAACCGAGAAGAAAAACTGAGAAGAAAGGAAGGATTAGGAGTGACATGATAGCGGTGCTCCAATATCTCAGGGGCTGCCCCAAAGAAGAGGCAGTCAACCTATTCTCCAAAGCACCTGAAAGCAGAACAAGAAGCAACAGATGGAAACCAATCAAGGAGAGAAGCAACCTAGAACTAAGGAGAAAGTCCCTGACAATTAATCTGTAGAAGTTGTGATGCTTCATCATTGAAGGTTTTCAAGAAGAGATTGGACAACCCATTTGTCTGAAATGATATAGAGTCTCCTGCTTGAGCAGGGGGTTGGACTAAAAGACCACCAGGATCTCTTCCAACTCTGTTAGGTTTCTCAGTTTTAGCTTTGGGTGGCCCCAGAAGAAAGGTCTCCCCACTCAAAAGCATCTCGTGCTCTTGATTAGCACATTCCCATGCACATGGCTCTTTTCCTCAGGCCATGGCAGCTGTCCTTTATCTGGAGATCTTTCCAAACCCAAGAACTGGGAGAGAGAGGCTGCTCTTTTCCACCCAACCCAACCCAACATCTTTGTTGTGTAGGCAATGAAGTATATGCCATGGTTCTGTGGCTAAGATGCCAAGCTTGTCGATCAGAAAGTTTGGCAATTCGGCGGTTCAAATCCCTAGCGCCGCGTAACAGAGCGAGCTCCCGTCACTTGTCCCAGCTTCTGCCAGCCTAGCAGTTCGAAAGCACGTAAAAAATGCAAGTGGAAAAATAGGGACCACCTTTGATGGGAAGGGAACAGCGTTCCTTGCGCCTTCAGTGTTGAGTCTTGCCAGCCACATGACCACAGAGACATCTTCGGACAGCGCTGGCTCTTCGGCTTTGAAACGGAGATCAGCACTGCCCCCTAGAGACAGGAATGACTAGCATATATGTGCAAGGGGAACCTTTACCTTTAATCATAGCCTTAACTCTTCCGTTGAGTATCAGCAAGAGTTTCAACACCATCAAAGCGGACACCAACCAGAGAATAGAAAAGTTCAAAGAACTGGTGCAAGATCTGGAGATGAGGACAGAGCTGGCCCAAGAGTCAGATACCATCAAAATGTTTTTAAAAAAACACCAGCAGCTTCAAACGGAACTTGACTCCTTTACTTCCAAAAAGACGTTTCAAAACAAATGCATTGACATTTTTGATGCCGCTGTAACATTTTTCATCCTCTTGGCATTTCTACCCCGGGGTTCACTTGCTGCGCATTTGGTTTCAAAGGGAAAGGGGAGTCAGCTCACATATTCCGTCAGCAAGTTCTTCAGCTTTGCTTACTAGGTTTGCTTTTCCAAGACAACCCAAGGTTGAAGATCCTTTGCTTTGGTTCAACATCTGTTGCCTGTCCAACATCTGCTGCACGACCTCTGTAATTAAAACTTCAAGTCACACTGACATTGGATAACCTGCCCAATTCGGATTTTATTTTTGTTTTTAAGAGGAAGCCTTGCCATTCGCTAAAGCAATATAGGGCACCAGCCAGGCAAGTTTTTACAGGCTCATCCCAGCTATGTTTGATCTCAACCAATTTTTGGCAGCCTTCAAGGCAGGCTACACGTTAAGAAGAAATTGCCAATGGGAATGGAAGCAACCCTTCCCCACGTTACCCCCTTAGGTAGGGACTCAAAACAGATCTATTTTCTTTGACCTTTCTGTCTTGGTGTGCATACTTCATATCTCAAATGTTCATTCAAAGAAGGTTTTTACAGCACCAGTTCTCAACCTGTAGTTTGCGAGGTCATCCCAGAGGGTCAGTGAAGGCTTAAAGAAATGTTATGATGGTCCATGGCCACAAAATATATTTAAACGTGAGGTACTAACTCCACTCTATAAGGCCTTAGTAAGACCACTCCTAGAGTACTGCATCCAGTTTTGGTCACCACACTTTAAAAAAAGATGTTGAGACTCTAGAAAAAGTGCAGAGAAGAGCAACCAGGATGATGAGGGGACTGAAGGCTAAAACACATGATGAATGGTTGTAGAAACTGGGCCTGGCTAGTCTAGGGAAGAGAAGGACCAGGGGAGACATGATAGCAGCCTTCCGATATTTGAAGGGCTGCCACAGAGAGGAGGGGTTCAAGCTATTTTCCAAAGCACCCGAAGGCCAGACAAGGAATAATGGATCGAAACTGACCAAGGAGAGATTCAACCTGGAAATAAGGAGGAATTTTCTGACCATGAGAACAATCAACCCATGGAACAGAAGTTGCTGTTAGATGTTGTGGAGCTTCATCAGTGGAAGCTTTCAAGAAGAGTCTGAACTGCCATCTGTCAGAAATAGTGTAGGGTCTCCTGAATGGGTGGGGGTGGTGTTGTTGGACTAGATGACCTCCAAAGTCAACTCCAGCTCTGTTAATCGGTTATCTGTTAAAAGGGGTCCATGAGGAACAAATATGTTGAGAACCACTGTTTTACAGGACTTTGTGAATTCTCCAGACCAACCATCCATGACACCTGTATTTTCTGAATGCATAAGATCATCTGGCTGGTAAACATTTTAAATATTGCACGTTCCCACCTGGTTATCCTCCCCTCTGACCTCTTTCCAGGTGTTGCTTCTGAGATCTTTCTTTGTAGCCCACTAATTTCAGGTTTCTCCTCTTTCCCATCAAAGCTTGGCATAACCACACCTCTTCCCACCTGAGCACTTATCTTTCACCTCCTCTCCCTGATCTGACTTTTCTCCTTATCACTTCTTTTTCCCTGCCGGTCCTTATTGTTGTTGTTCTCGATGTTGTGACAGCCCTCTTTTCCCCTTATCATATTCTTGTCGTTTTCTGCTGTGGTAAGACTCAAATGGACCATGACCTCAGTTGGTTATTGGATTCTCCATCCAAAAAAGAGGATCAAAATCACTCTGAGAGCAGCTGATGCAATTACTAAAGGGGAAAAAAGTCACCTACTAGAACTTTGCTTAGGTGCCCTCCAAGTCCCAGCAATCGGGTAGGATCTTCACCCCAAGGAGAATCATCTGGAGAAACATCTGCCAAGTCAACAGGTTCCCTAGACTTCTGCCCTTATTTTCAAACGTTGAAGTTGATTTGGAGGTTCGATCATGCGGTGGTGCAGCCAACCTGTTTATCCAATGTGTTGGGTCATATTGCCATGCCTTATGGCTTTGTGTACAATGTGGGCTGCTTATTATACCACATCCCTTGAGGTGAGTTCCATCCCTACCCTCTTGACTTTCCAAAAGGTCCTGGAAACCTGGTTCTGCCAACTGGCTTGGACCCCCAAAGGGGACATCACATTCTGGAGGTGGCTAGTAGATGAGGAGAAGGTCCTACCTCCACCCATCTACACTTTGCTTCTTTTTGTCTACTGTGGTCCATTGTAGTGTCTTCACTTTTCATACCCAAGGTTGAACATTTTCCACCTTCTTCTTTTATACCGCTAGATATGTATTGTAAGCAACATTGCCTTGGACTCTGATTTGATGTTGGATGCTATTTGGAACCCTGACACCAAGCTGTTTCTAAAGAACAGTGGAGAAGGTGCTGGTTCTGGCATAACAAAGGGTGTAAACTGAACTATTGAGAGGTTCCTAGTAGGAACTGCCACCTAGTTGTCGTTCAGCTACCCATCCTTGACTGGATTCTTTTTTAGGTTGGAATCCCCTTCATTTCCATGTTGGCATGGTGGAAAAGCCATGGCTTGAGTCACTTCAGAGGGCTGTTTTTCCGATAAAAATTTTCTGCCATGAGTCACACATTTCTGAGTATGAACTGAGATTGCGGTATGTGAGTAGGTGGGGGCGGGGGTTACCGCTTTGCTCTAGGCCCCATCAAAAGAGTCTTGGGTTATCCACCCACTTTCTCACACTACCGGGATCTGATGACATTGCCCTTTCTTGTAATTGCAGGCAGACAATTCCCCTTGCCGGGATCAATATTCTAACCGGTTTGCGTAATCCTTCCATGCGCTCCTCTTCTGCATACAGTCGGCATCGCAAAAGTCTCGTTCTGCTAGCTGAGCCGGGGCATTAATCACGGCAAATCTTTTCCGGTCAACCTACTGCCATGCCAGCTGCTGTTTTTGTGGACAGCTGTTCTTCACCCTGTTGGAAGAAATGTCCATCTGGGTTCAGCTCCAAGTGGGGAAAAAGACACTGGAGACATGGAGGCTACTTGGAAAGATGGTTTAATGGTGGGCAGGAGCACATGGCTTCAGCTCCTGAACAGAAATGGGGGATCATCAGGTGCTTCCAGATGTTGGGTGAAGAAGAAAAGACAGAAAAGAAGGGGCTTGCTGGGTTTTTTTATATTCTCTGTTTGGCCCCACCTCTCTATTTCCTGTTCCTGTGTAAGAAATGTATTCCTATTGGTTGTCAGACTCCCATGGGGCCATGCAGGGGCAACTCTCTAGGTTGTTTTGAGTCCAAGTTTGATTGAGCATTGCTTCTTCCCAGGTGCCCTGTGGTGAGATGGCTAAAGGGCCAATACTATCATGCCTTAATCCCATCACCCTGGAGCTGAAGGGGGAAATCTTTGTTATGCAGAATTGACTGGCTCAGGCTTTTTAATGGCCCACTGGCAAAGGTGGGGGCTATTAAGAGTGAGTCTGATTCCTGCCTAAAAATTCATTTCTCCATTTCTGATCCCAGGGAAATATAAGATTCTTCCTTTTCAATATTTCCCAGGATATTACATTTTTCTAGGAGAGGGGTGAGTGATAACTTCCTACAATCCTTATAAGCCTATCGTCTCAGTCAGAAGGCTGTGATTTCTTTTAAAAGAAACCCACAGATTTACACCTGAAATCATCATCCCATTTCATGTTCTGGTTTTATTCCTGTGACGTGACAGAAGGAGAGTGTTTTCAGCATTGATTTTGGCATAAGCCGTACCACGCGTCCTTCCAGGGTCCAGCAAACTAAATTTTCCATGCTGACATCAGTTGATGGGAAAGGTCACCCAGCACATCTGGAGATGCCTTCCATAGCATCTAGGCATGGAGAATAAGAGACCTTGTCTTGGGGATGTGGGACTTAGAAATGGATGCACCAGTGGGGTCATAGACAGTTGCATTTTAGGATCTACCATATGAAACTGAGGAAGTAATATTGGGATAATATTTTCTGGCTTTATCTGAGCAATCATTCCGCAAACTGCCCTGGTTCTTTGTTCAATTCGACCCCGAGCTACAAATATTCCCCTTTATTGATAGAATATTTTCTGGTTTTTGATATGTCCACTTTTTCCATCATTCTGCTTCTAGAACAGTTTTCCTTTTCGGAAGCTGCCAAAATGGAAGCCTATTTCTAACACTAAACCCTGCTGGTTGTTTTTAACCAGTTGACGGCACAGCATTGTAGATAAACAAACAAACAAACAACCCCTTTCTGCATTCACCCTCCTGCAGAAGGCAAACTAAAACGTCAGAACTGAACGCAATTCTTGCTAATGAATGTAGACGCATTCATGGAGCTTCCTTGGCAAAGCTATGGAAGGAATTCCTCCTTATCTTCCCCTGAGATTTTAATTTTTATTTATTTTTACTCCTCAGTCTAGCCTCTAGCAACTCCATCTCTGTTCTCACATAAGGACCACCCAGATTTCAACTTGCTTAGTTTTTAAAGATCAGCCAAGATCTGCTTAGGGGGAGAAAAAAAAAGTGGGTGTTAATCATGAACCTGTTTCGTCTTTCTTAGCAGTCTTTGCAAAATGAAAAACAATGAAACTGTAAGGATGGTCGAAATGTAGCACCCACCCCTCTCCTAGAAGAATGAAATATTTTGAGAAATATTTAAAAAGGCAGAATATTATATTTCCCTGCGTGAGAAATGGAGAAACATGCTGTTGGAAAGCAGCCCCCACCTTCCTTCAAGGCCCCCAGCAGATGTCAGCACTTAAGAGATAAAGAGATAGATAGCTCTATTCATAAGCAAATACCCTCGCCCAAGATCCAACAAAGGTAGGATTAGCCCTCAGCCACAATAGGAATTGGCCAACGCTCCCTTCATTACATCACCCTCAGAAATTTCAACCAAACTTTAGCTCAGACAAACATGACCCCTACATGGCCCCATGGGAGTCTGACAACAGCCGATAGAAATACATGTCCTTGTGCAGGAACAGGAAGCTCAAGTGCAAAGCCCAAGAGAAGATATTAATACTCCACACGCTCTACTCCATGTGGTCAGCTGTCCAGAATCACATGTGCTTGGTGGTTCTGCTTAATCAATAAATGGACCCTTTTTCCAATCAGCCTCCAGCCTCCATTTTGTCTCCAGTGGCTTCCTCCTGGATTGGAACTGAACCAGATGGAGATTTCTTCCAATAGGATCAAGTAACCAAAGACAAAATAATCAGATGCCAGAGCTCACTGAAACAGCATTGCCAAAAAGGCATTAAGGGTTGTTAACCTAATCTTGCGAAGCTTCTTCTCCGGTAACATTGTACTGCTAACCAGAGCATACAAAACCTTTGCTAGACCAATCCTCAAACACAGCTCATCTGCCTGGAATCTCACTGCATATCAGACATTAACACAATTCAGCGAGTCCAGAGGTACTTAATGAGAAGAGTCCTCCACTCCTCTGCTTGCAACAGAATCCCTTACGCCACCAGGGTTGAAATTTTGGGCTTAGACAATTTAGAACTACGCTGCCTTCAATCTGACCTAAGCATAGTACATAAAATTATCTGAAACAATTTCCTCCCTATCAATGACTACTTCAGCTCCTACCACAACAATACACGAGCACACAATAGAGACAAACTCAAGGTAAACCGCTCCAAACTCGATTGCAGAAAATACGACTTCAGCAACTGAGTGGTCAACGCCTGGAATGCTCTACCTGACTCTGTGGTATCTTCCCCAAACCCCCAAAACTTTAACCTTCCACTGTCTACTGTCGACCTCACCCCATTCCTAAGAGGTCTATAAAAGGGGCATGCATAAGTGCACCGACGTGCCTGCCGTCCCTGTCCTAATATTTCTTTTTATTTGTATCCATTTCATGTATTCATAATCTTGTATGTACAGTACTTATATCTATTATCTTATACACACTTGACAAAACAAATAAATGAAATACAAATAACTAAAATAAAATATGAAAGGCAGCAAGAAAGAAGGAAAATTCTACCTACTCAAATCTATCTTCTCTCCCGATTTTATGGGCAACGTTAACTTCACAAGTGTACAAGTTTGTGTGTTATAACCCATCCACGGATCCTACATTGTTGCCGTGTCATATGACAAACAACTAGACAATTTTCGCTCTCAGCCTTATCAAGAACATCTATTGCAATATTTTCCCGCCTCCCCCCCTGCTAACAACATCTGCCAAACAAGTCATCGCCAGCGCAGGTGTGTTTCAGAACAACAATACCTTCTATCAGAGGTGTGCGTGAATCAACAAATTGATACACGTCAAGATGGGAAAAGCAAAGGAAACTCAAGAGAAGATTCATCAATGATCCATCCCAGCCAGATGACTGTCTAGCAAACTGGCTCCCCTTTTCTTTTGGGGAGGGGGGGGGAGAAAAAAAGAGATTGAATCCAGATTGGGACTGATTGGAGTTTATTTTCCAGATTTTGCAATGGGTCAAGAATCTAAATTTATGGGCAGAAAGTACAGAATGAGGAAAGTCATAAAATGCAACCTTCTAAATGATAGGAATTTAAGGAACTTACTTTGCCACTTGAATTTTAGGAGAGGTGGTTGTGAATAAGGCCTACATTTTCAAAACAGCGTGTAGGGCAGGGGTGTCCAAACTTGGGAACTTTAAGACTTGTGGACTTCAACTCCCAGAATTCCCCAGCCATCTGGCTGGGGAATTCTGGGAGTTGAAGTCCACAAGTCTTAAAGTTCCCAAGTTTGGACACCCCTGGTGTAGGGGATTATGGGTCCCCATACATTGTTCACAAAGGACCAGAGGCTTCTTGTGTGCCTGAAAATACTGGAAAGTATAAGAGAATTGTGATGATCTCTGAGCTTGGCTGTTTTCTTTCTTCCTTTTTTAAATTTGTAATTTTATTTTAATATAAACAATCAATCTTCCATTAAACAGCGTGTTATCTGGGTACACATATCTTGCGCAATAACAATTAAAATTTACAACCATAATCATTATTTATCTGCTCGTGCCTTAATACTGATATACTTAACATATCAAATTATTTAATACTATTAATATATTTTCTATATTTCACTAAACTACTTTCATTTCTAACTTTCATATTTGTTCTCTAACCATTGGTAGACTAGCTCCCATACACTATAATATTCAGTTTGCTCCTTCTCTTTAATTGCAAGTGTTAACCTATTCATTTCTGCACATTCTAATATTTTCCTAATCGCATTCTCATCTGTAAGAATTTCTTCATTTTTCCAGTGTTGTGCAAATACAATCCTGGCTTGACTGTTTTCTTGCAGACGTCTCATTACCCAACTAGGTAAGCTCATCAGTGCTAGAAAGGAATCCAGCTCTTGAGCTTCAGAAGGAAGTGGTATGATCCTTCATGGAATAATTTTTTCCTGAACCAGAAAAATAGCAGATCAGGAAGAAGAATGCGTAATGGGCTTGGTTTTGGTTTTTGATTTTGGTTTAAACTTGAAGGCATTTTTTGTACGTGCCATGTTTTGATTTCAACCTTACAAACATAACATCCATCTATAGGAAATATCTTGGCAGATTGTGCAAAACGAGCTCTTATAAATTCACAACTCCATTCTTGCACTACAATTGGAAACTGGAAAATTGGAGACGTAAAACGAGGACAAGGTCAAATTTTTGCCCTAAGGCATTAAAAGTATCCAACTCTTTGTCCCAAATCTTGTTTTCCATCAAAACATGTGTGTATTCTTTTACCTCCTTTAATATAAAACATTTACAACTCAAGTCAATCAAAATCATTTTCATAGGCTTTACCTGTCGGCTGAAGTCTAAGCCATTCCGTTCACTTCCTGTAAACAGAAGAGAAAAATCAGGATGAGTATTATAGTGAAAAAGCAAATGATTTTGTTCTCAATCAAAAGGCTTCTAACGTCTCCCCCTCATGATTTGGGTATTTCAAAAGATGTTTATGGTTCAATTCCTTCATTACTTCAAGAATATTTTGAACTCTTCTCGAAGCAAAAGCTTTGATCTTGCTGTAGCATTAGAGGGGCCAGATTTTGGGCTTTGTGGGCAAAACTTTTTAAAAACATATTTTCAGTCATTTCGGGTTTTAGAAAACACTGGTATATCCCTGAACAGATTTTTTAAAACCTCTTTTCTTTAATCTAGAGTACGGGACTTAGTTTTTAAAAGAAAAAGCATGTATTAACCTTATTGGCCTTGAAAAATGAAAGATAGCTACTAGATTTAGTGGTTTGACTAGCAAATCTTAAGAACTTAAGTCATCTTTCTCAAACCTTTAGAACTTGCCGGGTATTTATTTACTTATTAAATTTATTGGCCACCTGTCTTACCGCAGGGAAACTCTGGGCAGCTACAATCAGACATAAATGTCTCCTTCAACTCAACATTTCAGCTAATAGTGAAAACCCATTTTGATGCTGATTTGGGGTTTTGATTTCAAAGCCAAAGAGCCAGCGCTGGCTGAAGACATCTCCATGGTCATGTGGCCAGCATGACTCAATGCCGAAGGTGCACAGAGCGCTGTTTCCTTCCCACCAAAGGTGGTTCCTATTTTTCTACTTGCATTTGTTACGTGCTTTCAAACTGCTAGGTTGGTAGAAGTTGGGATAAGTAACGGGAGCTCACTCCATTATGCGGTGCTGGGGATTCGAACTGCCGAACTGCCGACCTTTCTTACCGACAAGCTCAGCATCTAAGCCACTGAGCCACCGCCTCCCTATAGTCTTTACTTATTCTTTAAATATTCTTTTTAAATATTTTTAAAATATTCTTTAAACATTAAAAATATTTTAAACATTCTTTAAATATTAAACGAGTAGATATTCTTTACTTGTATATAAAATTATTCTTCCAACTTCTAATTTCTACCTTTATTATCCAACTATTGGTAAAAGAAATCCGAATTAAAAAAAATATTCTGTGTCTCCTTTATCCTTTATCTTTAATGTTAACCTATCCATTTCTGCACAATCTAATATATTTTTGATTATATTTTCATCTGAAGGAGTTTCCTCATTTTTCCAATGTGGTGCAAATACAATTTTCGCTGCTCTCAAAACATGCAATATTAACTATACATTTCCCTTTATTTATTTTTTCGGGCAAAATACCTAACCAAAATATTTCTGGCTCTAAACCTGCCTTTTGTGACCTTCTGAGAAATAAGAGTCAATGAATAAAGTCAGATTCACTTAACCATGTTACAAACTTCAGAAGTGCAGCAATTCCTTTAACAACTCTGGTCAGAAAGGTTGCAAGAGTTGATAAAATTCATTTAACAACTGTCTCACTTAGCAACAAGAGTTTTGGGCTCCATGGTGGACACAAGTGGAGGATTGCCTGTACTGTATTTCCAACCCAGCTTTCCAACCCACACACAAATACACACACAGAGACATCCTTTGCTGGTTGCAGCAATTAAATTTATAGAACAATCAGTTTAGAAAGCAAGATGGACTAATACAATAATTGAGGCCAGATAAGAACAAGTGTAAGTCCATCACATCTGGACAGACACCTACATGTGCACGTAATTATCTACCCATCGCACTATTTCTTGGGAAGTGAGCAACATTATGCAAAGTACACAAACCAGTAAGAAATGATAAGGGCCAGAAATGAGGAGATGAGAAGAGAAACAAAAATGGCCAAATCGAGTTAATGCCAATATCTCGCCATGTACATGTATACATCTGAACTAGAGGCTGTGTTGTTTCTCTGTGTCACACACACACACACACACACACACACAAACACACAAACATACATCTCCAGAACCGTAAAACCTACAAACTTGAAATTTGCTATATATATATGTATGTTCGTCTTGGCTTCTAGGTGCTCACTAAGAAATGACCATCAGATCATTAGTATTTCCTATATTATTATTAACACACTCTGATGTTAAGGAGTTAGACGTTCTACTCCCCCTCCCCACCTGAAAAGAAATCTGTTCCAACTGCCACTTAGGCATGGGCATGGTCAGTGCGTGACTCATCTGGCCTGCGGGCTGGGAGTTTAGACATTCTACTCCCCCTCCCCACCTGAAAAACATTCTGATGCTAAGGAGTTAGACTAAGGGAGAGCAGGGAATAAGATAGGAGAGGCTCTGTGGGGCAAGCCTGAGGGAGAGAAGGGGAGAGGAGAGGCCAACTGTAGCTACTCATTAATTTTCAAGGTGTAAGTGTCGATTTATCAAGCCCAATCACAGAGTTTTGTAGCAGAGCATGGGTATCCAGCTAGTATAATATACGTGGATATGTGCATAATTTTGTATTTATTTATCTTGTCATGTTTATGGAGTTGTGTATACTGGAGGAGGTGGCCCTTTGAGAGCTGAATGCCACAAAATTTCTTTTTAATGCATGCTGATTAGTGTACATTCAAAGTGATTCCAAGTTCTAATCATTCACTAAACTACTTCACCTTTTCTAGCTGTACAAACCTTCCTCGCTTCCACCACATTCATAATCCGAGGTCAGAGAAAGGCAAACTTTCAGGGAATTGACTCGTCTGGCAATCCAAAGTAGCAAAAAAAAAAAAAAAAGCTGTTGGGGGGGGGGCATATTTAGATTGACATATTTCAATGCCGGCGGACAGAAATATTTTTTTCCTCCTTCCATTGTGGGATGGGTGGGAATGGGGGGATTTTGATGGACATGCACAACTCCAAATTGTACTTGTTATTCTGAATTGTAGTTGCAGTTAGCTCGGTGTAAGTTGCACAGTTGGTATTGGCCTTCGTGCAGCTGCCAAGGCCAATAGCAGGCATAGCAGTGCATTGGGACATTCTCAAAACAGCAGGGTAGCCTTCCTTCCTTCCTTCCTTCCTTCCTTCCTTCCTTCCTTCCTTCCTTCCTTCCTTCCTTCCTTCCTTCCTTCCTTCCTTCCTTCCTTCCTTCCTTCCTTCCTTTGAATATGGAGGTCTTCTAGTCCTCTGCTCAAGCAGGAGATCCTATATCATTTTAGAGAAGTGGCTCTCTAGTCTCTTCTTAAAAGCCTCTACTGAGCACCTACAGCTTCTTACGCAACTGCTGTTCCACTGATTAATTGTTCTCACTGTTTAGGAAGTTTCTCCTTAGTTCTACGTTGTTTCTCTCCTGGGTTAGTTTCCATCTGTTGCTTCATGACCTGCCTTCAGGTGCTTTGGAGAATAGCTTGACCCCATCGTCTTTGTGGCAGCCCCTCAAATATTGAAACACTGCTATGATGTCAGAGGTGTCAGTAGTATCATGTCAGTAGTGGCCCCGGCTGCTCTTGAAACCTTGGCACGCCCAAAAGGTGAGGCGCACCTGTGCGCCTTGTGAAAGGCAACAAGACCAGTAGCATGGCAGGAGCTGCCTTCTTGTTCTCTTATCTATAAGGCAGGGTCTAATCTACCACACGTTTATAATTGCACAGTGCAATCTATGGTGAAAACAGACAACAGAGGTAATTTCTATATTCAGCGCTCGGTGTGTGATTCTCTGGCTCGGTTGCCCCATCATGCAGACCAACAAAGGAGGGAAGGAGGAAGTCTGTTTTTCTGGATTTGGGTAAAATGCTGCCTTCCCTTCAAACACTGAGATTTAATTTTTAAGAGAATTATTGTCAGTGTTCCAAGTAATAGACCCATAGCAAGCAAAACTCCAAAGTAGGTAGATTCCTCAAAAAATAGCTTTATTGGATACATCATATTGGCACAGATCTGGTGAAAACTGACTCATTCCCATGGTTTTCACCTAATTAAAAGCAAAAGTTTTTCACTTTCTCAAAACAATCAGTCACATGGTCCAATCACGGCACAGTCTGGTTCCCTGGTGACATTACTCCTCCTTCCTCTGACCAGGTGGGAGAACGTCCTTGGTTCTCAAGAGAAAGTATTTTGTTTTGGCTACAAAATCCCAACTATCTCAATTCCTCCTCTCCCGATCCTTCAGCTCCAGTGTGGCAGCACTGAAGCTTCTAAAATGGCTTTGGCCGGGTCAGCTTCAGGGTTGACAATTACGTGTGCTGTGGAATCCAACCATGCTCCCAAAGACATGTTTTTCCCTAGCAGCAGCTGTAATTCTACGTAGATTTTTTCCTTACCTCCTTCATAGGATGAGCATAGCCCAATGCTGAGTGCCATGTCTAGTCTTGCCCAGCTTCAGGCTATCAGGTGCCTGTAGCAGGATACATTTATGCACTCTGGAGAGAATCATTTGATATTTTCAGGTCTCCAGGATTCATGAAAGCCCTGCCAAAGGAGTTCATTAGAGGCAAACCCAATGGATCCCCTTTGAGCCAAAGCAACCAATGCAAGAGAATATTTGTAGCTCAGGGCTGCACTGCAGGGTCCTGGGTGCTCTCTGAGTTTGGTTGTTTTCTTGCAGATGTTTCATTACCCAAGTAGGTCACGTCGTCAGTTCTAGAAGGGAGAGGGGTGTGGGAGGAGGACATCTGTGGGATCCTTGGTGCTGTCTGAGTTTGGTTGTTTTCTTGCAGATGTCTCATTACCCGACTAAGTCATATGATCAATTCTAGAAGGAAGAGGGGTGTGGGAGGAGAAGGAGGAAGAGGAAGAGGACATCTGTGGGATCCTTGGTGCTTTCTGAGTTTGGTTGTTTTCTTGCAGATGTTTCATGACCCAATTAGATCACATCATCAGTGCTAGAAGGGAGGGGAGCTCGCTCTCTACGCCATTAAAAAAAAAAAGACAATCCAAAAGCTAAAAAGGAAACAAAAAGATCCAAACATCTCCTCAGCAACAATCAAAATCCCTATAAGCATAAATGAAGATCAAGATTAATACTAATCTGCAGTTAACCAAAAGAGAAAGGAGAAAAGGAGCCTATTCAATGCACAGTACCCATTGCAAAGGAAGGCAAGTCAACTTTTCCTGAAATGGGGAAATAGGCTTAAATATCAAGCTGAGGAGGATCAACTGGTCCAATCTGCCTGGCTTCCAGCTGTGGACACCAGCTTCTACTAGATATTTTACAGCTGTTGTTAGGAACCAAAATGGACCATATCCCCAGGGAAATTCTGGCAGCCCAACCAGCCCAGTCTGATGACTCTGAATGAAGTCCCATTGGCTTCCATGGGTTTAATCCCTTCTAAACATACTTCAGGTTGCCACTTTGATAGGGCTGGGATTTCAACACTGAAACCCCATCTTGCTCAATGATCGAGACCACATTTTTGGGGGATCTTGGAAGAGAGCCAAGGTTTGATGTGGCTTGCTTTGGCCCTGACTTCTTTCCAACAGAGGAGAAACATGAGGTCAAATGGATGTTTTGGGAGAGAGGGCTCTCAATATTCCAACTGAACTGGATCCACCACAATTCCAGGCGCGAGGCAGGAGATGTTGGAAGCAGGGCTGAGTCCCAGCAAGCTGTTGAGAGAGGAGTTTGCTTCTTTCCCTCCCTTGGAGAGCTGGCAACAACCAGCCATGAGTCAATTTGAACAGCCTTGGCAAGAGCTCTGCGACTTTGCCTGCGGACTTTTCCCTCAAGAGGAGAAAATGTGCCCCGATTCTGGATGGAATTTTGGGGTTTGTCCAGCAATTATAGTTGTTTGCTGCTTAGCAAAGAGCAAACATAGCCATAAATCCACCAGGGAATGTTGAGTGAAAAGGCTGGTACCACTTGCCCCATGGAGTGGATCAGGGCATAATTCCCCTTTATTGATCAATTGATTACATTTGTTTGCTGCCCATCTCACTGCAAGGTGACTCATGGGATCCAATCAAACTCTCATCAAGAGTTTGGGAGCATGGGCTCCCTCTCCCAAACATCCAAGGACCCATTCAGTTTCCAAATTTTTGAAGGAGACATTCCTGAGTTGGCATAGTATATTATAGTATAATATGGAATAGGAATAGGAATAGGAATAGAATAGAATAGAATAGAATAGAACAGAACAGAACAGAACAGAAAACAGAATAGAATAGAATAGGAAACAGAAGAGAATAGAACAGAGCAGAAAACAGAATAGAATAGAATAGAATAGGAAATAGAGTAGAATAGAATAGAATAGAATTCTTTATTGGCCAAGTGTGATTAGACACACAAGGAATTTGTCTTTGGTGCATAGGCTCTAAAGACATTCGTCAAGAATCATAAGGTACAACACTTAATGATAGTCACAGGGTACAAATAAGCAATCAAATCATACTAGGAAACAATCCATATAAATGGTAAGGATACAAGCAATAAAGTTACAGTCCTGCAGTCATAAGTGGGAGGAGGTGGGTGATAGGAATGATGAGAAGACTAATAGTAATAGTAATGCAAAACCTTAGTGAATAATTTGACAGTGTTGAGGGAATTATTTGTTTAGCAGAGTGATGGCGTTCAGGAAAAAACTGTCCTTGTGTCTAGTTGTCTTCGTGTGTATTGGTCCACTGTCAAATGATCTGCCTTCCCAATAAGCTATAAACATATTATATGGAATTTGCTGACAGTGGAAAGAGGAAGGTCCACCTATTCTCCAAAACACCTGAAGGCAGGACAAGAAACGATGGATGGAAAGTTATCAAGGAGAGAAGTAACCTGGAATTAAGGAGAAACTTCCTAACAGGGAGGACAATTAATCAGTGGAATGACTTGCTTTCAGAAGTTGTGTGTACTCCAACTTTGGAGGTTTTTGAGAAGAGATTGGCAACCGTTTGTCTGAAATGGTATAGAGTCTCTTGCTCAAGCAGGGGGTTAGACTAAAAGACCTCCAAAGTCCCTTCCGTGATACTGTCTTAGTCAAAAACAGATTCTGAGTCTAAAGCTAAACAAGAAGAGTTGTATGGCTACCTTCGCATATCACGCAACGCCAATATTGTGGTTTGCTCAGCATCTTCTGTGAAATTGAGCCACAAGGGTTTCTAAACCATAGTTCCTGGTTTATGTACAAGTTTGGCCATACTGCTGTATTCAGCAAAGTAGGGTTAAAAGCAAGGCTTGGTGCAAAATGTGAACCCAGCCAATAAGCAACAGGCGCAAGAGGTATTGCTCTTATTGTAGGGTGGAAAGGAAAAAAGATCTTGATCAAGAGCCAGCTGTGCAATGCAGGCCTTCTTGCCAGGTGCAGGCCTTGCACAGGAGAGATGAGAACAGGAAAAATAATAAAATAAAATAAAATTGCGGAAGGAGAGGGAATAAGAAAAGAAAAGAAAGAGTGCGGATGGAAGAAAGGAAGAGGGAGAAAGGAGGAAAAGAGAAGAAAGAAGGAAGGAGAGAGGGAAGAAGAAAAGAAAATAAAGACAGTGTGGATGGAAGAAAGGAAGAGAGGCAGTGAGGAAGGAGGGAAAGAGAGAAAAAGGAAGGACGGAAGGAAGATGTAAAAATAACCCTCTCTAAATTCAGAAGATGGCAGCAAGACAAGAAATGAATTTTTTCCCCAATTTCCCCTACAGTCCTGGGGCTTCCTTGTTGCCTCCCATCCCAAGACTAGACTAAAAGGATTAGCCTTTCAAGTTCAGCCAAACTTCTGTCTTTCACTCTTATGGATTATGAAGGGCCCTGAAAAAAAGCCCGGCAAGTAGTAACTTCTTTTAAGACAGGATCCGTGTCTATTCTCACCGGCAGAAGGATTAAGAGCAAAGTTGCACCACATGAAGCAATTTTCTGCAACATGACTGGGATCAACTAACTGAGCAAGTCGTCTTCTCTCTTTTCTAGTGAGATGAAAATTATCTAAGCATGTTTTTTTTTAGCTGGAACAATATGGGGAACATCCAGTGGTGAAATTCAATTTATTTTACTACCGGTTCTGTGGGCATGGCTTGGTGAGCGTGGCAGGGGAAGGATACTGCAAAATCCTAATTCCCCCCCCCACTCCAGGGGAAGGATACTGCAAAATCTCCATTCCTTCCCCACTCCAGTGGAAGGATACTGCAAAATCCCCATTCCCACCTCCCTCCAGGGAAGGGATACTGTAAAATATCCATTCCCACCCCCCTCCAGGGAAGGGATACTGCAAAATCCCCATTCCCTCCCCACTCTGGGGCCAGTCAGAGGTGGTATTTGCTGGTTGTCTGAACTACTCAGAATTTCTGCTACCGGTTCTCCAGAACCGATCAGAACCTGATGAATTTCACCCCTGGGAACATCCTTGATCATATAACAAAGCTTTCTTCTTACTCCAAATCAGAGCAACATAATTTTCAGACATCAATCAGAATAGAGCTGGAAGGGACATTGGAGGTCTTCTAGTCCAACCCCCTGTTCAAGCAGGAGAGCCTATACAGTTTCAGGTAAGTGGCTCTCCAATCTCTTCTTTAAAAAAAACTCCAGTTTCTGGAGGCAAGTTGATCCACTGATTAATTGTCCTCACTGTTAGGAAGTTTCCCCTTAATTCCAGGTTGCTTCTCTCCTTGATGTAGTTTCCACCCATTGTTTCTTGCCTTGCCTTCTGGTGCTTTGAAAAATGGGTTGACCTCTATGGTGGTTTCCTACCGGTGTGGACCAGTTTGGCCGAACTGTTAGTGGTTTGGTGGGCTGGGTCGCTGGAACCTGCCACACCCCCAAAACGGTTCCCCAGGCAGTGACGGTGGCGCCATCTTGCTTTTTAGTTCTGCACATGCTCAGAACAATTCTAATTGCACTGTGCATGCAAGAACCAGCAGGAGTCCCTGCTGGAATTCATCCCTGATTGACCCCCCTCCTCTTTGTGGCAGCCCCTCAAATAGTAGAATGCAGCTATCATGTCTAGTCCTTCTTTTCTCTCGACTAGCCGAATCCAAATCCTGCAACCGTTCTTCATATGTTTTGGTCTCCAGGCCTTTGATCATCTTAGTTGCTCTTCTCCTCACTCTTTCTGAAGTCTCAACTGGATGCAGGATTCCAGGTGTGGTCTTTCTAAGGCTTTATAAAGCGGTACTAATCCTTCCCGTGATTTTGATTCTGTGTCTCTGTTTATACAACCAAAGATTGTGTTAGCTTTTTTGGGGGGCTGCTGCCACACACTGCTATGCAGGAGGAAATATGTACATACAGAAGGAAAGATAAGTTTATTGGTTTATTGTCACATTTGGTACATTGCTTCAGCCATTATAGTTTGTGAGTGTGTGTGTGTGTGTGTGAGAGAGAGAGAGAGAGAGAGAGAGAGATGATATGCAAAATGTCTGTTTGGGAAAGAACAGAAAAGAAGGTTTGGTCCTAAGTAAAGGTTTAGTACCTTCAATGAGCTGGTATCATCCTTGTCTCTTCTTCTTCTTCTTCTTCTTCTTCTTCTTCTTCTTCTTCTTCTTCTTCTTCTTCTTCTTCTTCTTCTTCTTCTTCTTCTTCTTCCTCCTCCTCCTCCTCCTCCTCCTCCTCCTCCTCCTCCTCCTCCTCCTCCTCCTCCTCCTCCTCCTCCTCCTCCTCCCCCCCTACTTTCTGGTGCCCAGTCCCACTACCTATTGTCCTCTTCCCATACTCCAGGATGTCTCTTCATTTGATATTCAAATTTTCACCCTTCCATAATCCTCCACCTCAACGGACTTCTTCTTTATAAAGAGCTGGCCCTGTATGGAAATTTTTCCCCTTTCTGGCTCAGAGCTCCCTTATGGAAATCAGCTGCTTTATGCAAATGTTCTACAGCCCAGAATTACCATAGCAATCGGCTGCTCCGTAATTGGCATAAGGATCCCAGCTGAGGTGTGCTACCCAAGCCTTGTTAGATGGTTTGTTTTGGGTATGTATACATTGGGAAGAAAATGCAGACTCTATGTACATCTGGTGGCCCCTTGGCTCATGCACAGCCAAAGGACCACCATGTCATGTTTTCCAACAAATCATAGTTAAATAAACATTGGATTAACAGATGTAACATATTAACAGAGTTGGAAGGGACCTTGTAGGTCATCTAGTCCAACCCCCCACCCAAGCAGGAGACCCTAGCACCATTTCTGACCGATGGCAGTCCAGTCTCTTCTTGAAAGCCTCCAGTGATGAATCTCCCACAACTTCCAAAGGCAACTTCTGTTCCATTGGTTGCTTGTTCTCACTGTCAGAAAGTTCCTCCTTGTTTCTAGGTTGAATCTCTCCTTGGTCAGTTTCCATCCATTATTCCTTCTCTGGCCTTTGGGTGCGTTGGAGAATAGCTTGACCCCCTCCTCTCTGTGGCAGCCCCTCAAATATTGGAGCGCTGTTATCCTGTCTCCCCTGGTCCTTCTCTTCACTAGACTAGCCATGCTGAGTCCCTGCAACTGTTCATTGTACGTTTTAGTCTCCAGTCCCCTAATCATCCTGGTTGCTCTCTTCTGCATTGATCATTGTGATCTGATCAGCAGGTTTCCACAAAGTATAAACTCATCTTAGATTATATCTGACTTTAGGTAATATAGGATTATATATGAGCTGATTTATATGCAAAGAAGGAATTGGAGTTTATCTTGAGCATTGCTGATTACAATTGGCAGAGTTAGAGAAGAGCGGGGGTGTTCCAGAAGTAAGGGAAACGAAAGCCTACATATTTTGGACACTTGATACCATGGACCTCTGACAAAGCCACTCCAGGAAAGAGTGATTGGAATAGATGGGGACCCTTGGAAAAATCAAGACAATGGAAACGGAAGTCAACAAAAGATAAGGTAGCTGGAATTCCAAAGCTAGAACTTTCAAGAATTCATGGAAATGGTTAAGCAGTGAAAGACAATCTGGATAAAATGAGGTAGGTCCATGGAAGGTGAGAGAAGATGGGACAACAGAACAACCACCAAAATCTAGAGGTGGTGGGCACCAGAGGTGAACTGGTAGTGTAAATTTTGAGTAGTTTGGAGAACTGGCAAATACTACCTCTGGCTGGCCCCACCCCATCGATTCGCTGCCCCCCGAGTCCCAGCTGATCATCTGGGTCTTCTTTTGTTGCCCTGCATAGGAGAATGAAGCTGGAAAGTAGGTTGGCAGGGTGAGGAGTAAATGGAGATTTTGCAGTATCCTTGCCCTAGAGTGGGGTGGAAATCAGTGGTAGCTACCAGTTTGCTGAACATGTGCAGAAGCATCTGGGGGTGGGTGGAGCCTCCTGCTACCACCACTACCAGTTTGCCCCAATCCGGGGCGAACTGGCAGAAACCTATCTCTGGTGGAAATGGAGATTTTACGATATATCCTTCCCCTGGAATGGGGTGGAAATGGAGATTTTGCAGCATCCTTCTCCTACCATGCCTACCAAGCCATGCCCACCAAGCCACACCATGCCCAAAGAACCGGTAGTAAAATAATTTTGAATCCCACCCTGGTGGGCATCTGAACTGGGGTTCTTCTGCATGTAGAGAACTCTTCTTGTTTGAGTAGCATGACTTCGCTAAAAGTGTGGTAGCACTCATCACTGTCTTGGCTCGCATAGTCCAGTGGGGATACAGAGGCAATCATCTCCAGAAATTCCACCTTTTCCTTTGTGACCGCTGAGAAAAGGGCATTCTCTTCTACTCAGTATGATAGAGGAGATTCCTGAGCTCCAATTTAAGTAGACATTTTCCATTCTAAAGAGCTTGACAGAATGGAGCAGATTCTGAGATGCGGCGGGGACCTGAACTTCCTAGTTGAAACTGTCTTCTACTTGAAATTCTTCCCTTGTTTCTCTAATGCAGCTTCCATTTTTCCCCTCTCCTCGTGACAGCTAACGCCTTAAGGGAAAAAAAGAAATCCCAACTGCAGAAGGATCTACATTTACCCCCACCCCCTCGAAAAAAACAGCAGAGAAGAGGTAAACAAGCCCTGAGCTTCACATTGGAAGGGAAAACATGCAACGGCATTCTCCACCTGTTGAAAACATGATGCTGGCAGAAGAATCCTAGTTTTGCACTTTCCCTAATATGTCCATTTCCCACATGCAAAGAACCTGGTGGGGAACTGAGGGTGAGGGAACGAACCAGAGGTAGGTTGCTACCAGTTTGCACCAATTCAGGTGAACCCGTAGTGGAAATTGCGACTGGGTCGCCGAACCGGTACAGACAGCAGGCTTGCCACGCCCCCGAACCAGCTTCCCGATCGCCACGGCATCTTTTTTGGGGGGCATTTTTAATCTTCTGAACATGCACAGACCTATTTACAGGCATCTGCGCCCGGGCGCGGAGCAAATCGCGTGCGCACCCAACCGGCAGTAATGCCAGCAGCAACCCACCCTTGGAACGAACACTGTTGATTTCCCACCTGCACGGTGAAATGCTCCAGACCTCACCTGGGTGAACTAGCCCCCAAACCCCTTGCTTCGTTTACCAGCCAGATTTGACAGAGGGGGTGTGTGGATTTAGTCTACCTGAGTACAGTGTGGTTGCCCAAATTGTAATGCAGAAGATTCTGGAATGTTTCCCCATTTGTCCGGTGGGAGAGGGCGGGGAATGAGAAGCATGGTTCTCAATGGCCTACAGCCATTCAGTTATGGACAGGTGTGCTGGAGCTGCCTTCTCCTGTTCCGTGGTGTTTTTTTCTTTAAAAAAAAAATAGAAATAGGCCTTGCCTCACCCCCACCCTCCCCTCAACCACACCCCATTTCCAAAGGGCTGTTGCGATTCAGGGAGATAGAGACCTACTGCTCGCCACAAATAAACAAAGATATGGGTCCCTGCCTACTCATCCTGGCACCTCAAGAAGAGAGGGAGGAGTTACCTCTGCCAGATTTTATTTTAAAGACGTCTATTGAAACAAATCAATTGAAAAGAAGGGGGGTGGGGTGTCAAAGGCTAGCCTCCTTTGATGCCGGCGTTCCCTTGGGAAGAGGTCTTGGCCACTTCTCCCAAATCAATAGTAAACTTGGATGGAAGAGTGGGAGTGGTTTTTTCCCCCCCATTTTCCCAGGCCTGTGGATTTGGGCTGAACCCTTTTGCAGGCAGATAAGGAAACAGCAGGCTGCAAAAAACCCTGAAGGTGTCAGCTGCCTTCCCTGCCTCTTGCTGGCATGGGGGTGGGAGGGTGGGGGAGCACAGGGCATTATCTCCTGGCACCCTCCTCTGCCACTGAGGTCTTCGGAAGATTGCAGGAGAGCTGCATATTCTTCATGGAGTTTTATGGTGTTCCAGGTTTCGCTCAGGATTTATTTATTTATTTAGTCAAGCATGTATAAGATAACAGAAGCATGATTATGAATACAGGAAATGGCTACGAATAAATGGGGACAATAGGACAGGGACAGCTGGCACGTTGGTGCGCTTATGCATGGCCCCTTACAGACCTCTTACAAACAGGGTGAGTTGCACTAAAAAAGAGCAACAAAGAGGATTAGGGGACTGGAGGCTGAAACATATAAAGAACGGCTGCAGGAACTGGGTACGTCTAGTTTAATGAAAAGAAGGACTAGGGGAGACATGATAGCAGTCTTCCAATGTCTCAGGGGCTGCCACAAAGAAGAGGGAGTTAAACTATTCTCCAAGGCACCTGAGGGTAGAACAAGAAGCAATGGGTAGAAACTAATCAAGGAGAGAAGCAACCTAGAACTGAGGAGAATTTTCCTGATAGTGAGAACAATTAATCAATGGAACAACTTGCCTCCAGAAGTTGTGACTGCTCCAACACTGGACATTTTTAAGACGATGTTGGATAACCACTTGTCTGAAATGGTATAGAGCTTCCTGCCTAGGCAGGGGGTTGGACTAGAAGACCTCCAAGGTCCCTTCCAACTCTGTTATTCTATTCTATTCTATTCTATTCTATTCTATTCTATTCTATTCTATTCTATTCTATTCTATTCTATTCTATTCTATTCCATTCCATTACATTCCATTCCATTCCATTCTTATGGGGGTTTGGAGCCAGGTAGAGCATTCCAGGCGTTGACCACTCTGTTGCTGAAGTCGTATTTTCTGCGATCGAGTTTGGAGCGGTTTACCTTAAGTATGTATCTATTGTGTGCTCGTATATTGTTGCAGTTGAAGCTGAAGTAGTCCTTGACAAGTAGGACATTGGAGCAGATAATTTTGTGTACTACGTTCAGGTCAGATGTTGGATGTTCTCCAACCAGGAGAGAATGAGCTGGACAAGTGTTGAGTAGCCAAAGGAGACCATGCCAAGCACAATGGGGGGGGGGGGGGAGATAAGGCATAATAAGCAAAGGGGGCAATGAAGATGTCTTCTGACTTCAATAGAATAAAGAAAATCCTTAAGCTAAGACCACACCAAGAATACTGTATCCAGTTATGGTCACCACACTATAAAAAAGATGTTGAGACTCTAGAAGGTTTGCAGAGAAGAGCAACCAAGATGATCAGGGGACTGGAGACTAAAACATATGAAAAACGGTTGCAGGAACTGGGCATGGCTAGTCTAGTGAAGGGAAGGACCAGGGTAGGCTTGATAACAGCGTCCCAATAATTGAGGGGCTGCCACAGAGAGGAGGGGGTCAAGCTATTCTCCAAAGCACCCAAAGGAATAATGGGTGGAAACTGACCAAGGAGAGAGTCAACCTGGAAATAAGGAGGAACTTTCTGACAGTGAGAACAATCAACCCATGGAACAGAAGTTGCAGTTAGACGTTGTGGAGCTCCATCAGTGGAAGCTTTCAAGATGAGATTGGACTGCCATCTGTCAGAAATGGTGTAGGAGTCTCCTGCATGGGCGGGGGTTGGACTAGATGACCTACAAGGTCTCTTCCAACTCTGTTAATCTGTCTCTGTCTGTAGATTGAGCCAAGGGCTAATCAGATTTGGACTCGATCCCTGGGCCCAAAAGTGGACTATGTTCTCCATCTTGGAATCTCATAGGAAGGCAGAGGGAAATCATCTCTCCAGCTGAAGTCTTATGAGAAGAGAAGAATAAAACACTTGTTGAGTCAATCCTAAAGATCTAAGCTCTCGATCTTGTAATAGAACCAGTTCTGACAGTTCAGATCTTGTGGCTCTGGACTCACAATCTTTATGACATCTTAGGGCTTCTAAAGCTAGGAGAAGGTAATGAGGGCAGCAGGTTGAGAGTCAACCTCCCCCTCCCCCCAAAAAAAACCAAAGACATGGAGGAACATCATATTTCAAGGAAGGATCACTTTGTCAGGAGCTTCTTCTGAGTAGTTCCACATCCTACTTCTTGACCATTTGAGGATGAACTTCCTTCCTTTAAAAGTTTTGTCGTGTTCCCAGAACCTTGCAACTGATTTTCTAGTTGACCACACATGGGCAGCACTTACATATGGACAATCCAATACTTCAACCCTAGTCAACATGCCTAAACTTTACTTTGGAAACTGGTAGTTGGAAGTTTAGCACCGACTTGGCTAATCTAGCAGTTGCAATGACTGTGTGTGTGCCAAAGTTGTTGTAACCGGTGTTGCTCATACGCATTTCTACTGAGCATTGGGACATCGCCTTCTCATATCACTGTTGGAGTTTCTCATCTCTCAGGAAAACACATTCTTCCCACATGAAGCCACATTCAAGTCCTCCAATCCACATGAGATAATTGAAGTGGAAGCTATGGTTTTTAAGTTCCCACAGTGTTTTTAATGAGTGGCAACCTGGGCTAGTGTGGAGTACTAAACTATATTTTGTGGAATGCACTTTGAGACTTCTGTGTGATGGTCAACCCAGGAAAGTCCTACAACTAGGCTCTTCCAAATCAATAGTCAACCTTTTAGCCTAGGGACCTCCAACCTTGACAACTTTATGACTTGTGGACTTCAACTCCCAGAATTCCCCAGCCAGATTTGCTTCCTTGCCTGGGGAATTCTGGGAGTTGAAGTTCACAAGTCTTCAAGTTACCAAGGGTGGAGACCAAGGTTGGAGATAGAAAATAGAATAACAGAGTTGGAAGGTACCTTGGAGGTCTTCTAGCCCAACCCCCTGCCTGGGCAGGAAACCCTACACCACACCCACCATGTGATTTTTTGGGGGGGAATCCTACCACCTACCACTGGGTTGTAGGTGTGAAAAATGGTTGTATCCTCCTGATAAGCTGGGACTTGGGAGGCAGAGAATAGAAGGGGTTGGGGCCAGCCAGAGGTAGTATTTACCAGTTCTCTGAGCTACTCAAAATTTCCGCTACCGGTTCTCCTCCTGAATACCACCTCTGCTATGATCACTGTTAATGTCAAATCCAAACATCAGTGCTTGGAAGTGCAGTCAAATGAATGGAGATGGGCAGAGGATAGCTCGTTGTCTTTGTTTTTGGAAAACAAAATTCCCAAAGGAATTAGGGTACTGATAACAATGTTCAAATTCTGGATGTTAAAAGATTTGGCCTTTAAGCTCTTTCGGAGGTATCGTTTATTCATTTTGGAGGAAATTACTATAATAGTTCCTTTGAATTGCATAACCACAAGCGTTTTCTCTGGATCCTGTTACCAGGAGCATAAGATGGACTAATTTATGCCTTATTAACACACTTTACATGTGTCAGGATAATCTCACCTTTCCGAGATTGCTGATAATTAAGATGGCAACAAAGCAAACTCCAAAAATCATCGGGAAGGAAGCAAAGTCAGCCGAAGTGCTTGGACTCTTGAATGGCTCTGCCTTTAAGGTAAATTTCGACCTTTATGAAGAACTTAAGTAGACTAGAACTGGTGTATAGTACTTCAGGGCTATGATTACTTCACAGCCAGAAGTATGAGGCAATGATACAGTGACATCAATTCTTAGTTATCCAGAGATTGCTTGTTGGCTGCAGCGCCATCTTAAAAGCTGTAATAGGCCAGACACCCATGTCACAAGTGAGGGGCAAACTCCCACTAACTCTTTCTCTGTAACCTCTTTCTTTGTGAACTCCTTGATGCCCTCTGAGCTTGCTTGTTTTCTTATAGATGTCTCTTTACCCAACTTCATAACATCATCAGTGTTCATTAGTTAGGGAATTGTCTGCTACAATGTTCTCCCTGTCAATGACTATTTCAGCTTTCACCACAATCATAAACGGACAAACAATAGATACAAACTCAAGGTAAACCGCTCCAAACTCGATTGCAGAAAATACGACTTCAACAACAGAGTGGTCAATGCCTGGAATGCTCTACCCAACTCCATTGTTACATCCTCAAACCCCCACAGCTTCAACCTCAAACTGTCTACCATGGACCTCACCCCATTCCTAAGAGGTCCGTAAAGGGGGCGTACATAAGCACACCAGCGTGCCTTCCATCCCTGTCCTATTGTCCCCATTTATTCATACCCATTTCCTTGTTCATGTCCATGCTTATACTCATACCTGTTTTCTTGTACATGTTTGACAAACAAAATAAAATAAAATAAATAAATATCTGCAAGTTACCAGCCAAGCTCAGAGAGCATCAAGGAGTCCATAGTTCAACCCTGACCTACCAAGATTCTCTTCTATTAGTAAATTCTCTTTTTAAAAAATTTTTGGTCACCAAAGCCATAGCTATCCTAGTAAATTCAAGACGATGAAGAAACAGTGTTTAAAAAAGGTTCAAAGGAGAATGTTGGCATCCTAGAATGGAAACTTGTTTCTAGTTTCTGAAACCTGGGGGCAAAGCATGCCAATGTAAGGATGAGCTTCCAATCCCCAGCCAGTAGCTTCCTCTCAGAATGTGGGCTGTTGTTGAGAGGCATTAGGAGACACCAGAAAAGGTGAAGAGAAATCTTTCCTTACCAGGATCTCGGTGACTGCCGTCATTCCTCATTTCTGTGGAATCCGCCACATCACCGTTCATTTTCATTTCTGAAAACGGAACACAGGCAAATGTTAATGACTTGACACGATGGGATCCCACGTCTTCCAGTCCAATGAAGTGAGCAACAGAGTATCATTAGAATAATCTCTCTTCAGACTTTCAAATTCCTAATACCTACATAAGCAATCCCTAGAATATTCATAAAGGGATAAACCCTCCTTGCGTTTATGCTCCTCTCCTCTCTCTCCTTCTACTCTCATTGAGCTTGGAGCTTTCCTCCATCCTAACAATTTCCCAGCTGCCCAAAGGCAGGGAGATGACAAAAAAGACGAAACCGAGGAGACATTTCCCTCATGGGTCAAGGAGACAAAAACAGCTCCAGAATTGGCTTGGATTTCTTAACTAGAAGAGGTGCAGAAAAGCAACTCAGATTATATAAAGAGGTCCTTCTAAAAATCTGGAGAATGAAGTACTTCAACAAGGAAGTATCAGGTCCAGGGGTGGGATTCAGATGGTTTGCACCAGTACGGTTGAACCAGATGTTAATTTTGGGTCTGGTTCACCAAACTGGTTGTTGCAAGGACCGGCTGGCCATGCCCCACCCTCCCCTCCCCTCCCAGGTGTCTCCACGTGGCCTGTTCATCATGCCAGATAAGTGCAGGGCCGGAGCAGAGGCTGAGGAGGGCAAGAAATGGACATCCCGGAAGTTTGGAAACGTGCCCATTTCCGGCCTCCGGAGGGCCTCTGGAGCCCAGGGGAGGATGACTGAGAATCTCCATAGATACATCTCTATATTTATGTTAAACTAGTTGATAATCTGACATTGCCCGGGTATTTATTTATAGGGGTAAAATGTCCGGACCAAATGTAATTTCTAATGCTGGATTTTCCCCCTTACCAGAGGGAGTCCTTTTGTGGAGTACTATGAAGCTGTTACCATGGCAACTCCACTGTGCTGTACAGTAGAATCCATTTTACAGCAGTACAGTAGAAGTTATTTTAAGGCACAACAGGCTGTATCTTAACAAACACACACCCCGAGGGGTGTTAGGGGTGTCTTACCCCCACAGTATTTGTACACAGTCATCTGTGTACCAAGTTTGGTTGAAATTGCTCAAGGCGTTCCAGAATTGTGTTGGAACACACACACACACACACACACACACACACACAGCCATTTTTTTATATAGAAGAAGAAGAAGGAGAAGAAGAAGAAAAAGGAGGAGGAGGAGAAGGAGAAGAAAAAGATTCATCCTGAAATAAGGTTGATTAGCAATTATTCTCTCAATATTACTGGTTACCAACTGAGAACAGGAGGAATAGATAATATATATTGCATTAAAACCTGCATGGAACTAATACATCACATCAAGATTTGTAACGTTATAATTAAAAAGGGGGAAACCCCACGTAGGAACTAAGATTATTCTATTGGGTCCATGGACCATGTGTGTCCAAAAAACCCCAAGAAAGTGGTCACAATCATGCAGTATTTGATCATATGCTGCTGGTCACTATTGGTAGATATTGACTTTTTGACTACTCTATGTAGACACCTCTGGTATACTAAATAACAACAACAAAAGCAACCCCAAGTCCTACAACCAAAGTATAAACTCTTTGCTACCAAACTGGATAGAAACATCACAAAATACAAAATTCAGGTAGTCCCCGACTTAGAACCACAATTGAGCCCAACTTTTATGTTGCTAAGTCAGAAAATTTGTTCATTGAATTTCACCCCATTTTAGGACTTTCCTCACCACATTTGTTAATGGAATCCCTGCAGTTTTTAAATTAGCAGAAGCGTTGTTAAGTGAACCTGGTTTCCCCTGTGGACTTCGCTTGTCAGAAAGTCGCCAAAGGGGATCACATGACCCTGGGACACGGCAACCATCATAAACAAGAGTCAGTTGTCAAGCAGCTAAATTTAAATCAGATGACCACAGGGATGTTGCAACAGTCATAAGCATGAATAAAGGTCATAAGTCCCTTTTTCTGTACTATTGTAACTTTGAATGTTCACTAAGCAAACTCTCGTAAGTTGAGGACTACCTGTACAAATAGAAGTAAAACACCTGTGGCCAAAGAAAGCAAAAATAGAAGTACCAATAGCAACAGATGCAACAACCCCAAAGCATCTGGAGCACCAATTTTGTCGGCATTGACAAAATCCCCATCAGTCAATTGCAGAAGGCAGCTTTACTTAGAACAGCTGAAATCCTGGGACAAAGCCTTTTAATACCACCAAAGTACAGCATCTGCCTCTCCCAGGTTCTCGGGAAGACTGGGTAGGTGGACAAAAATGACACATCCCGTCTGAACATCTGGCCGACTGTGCAACGTAATTTGCATAAACTTCTACTCGTTGATCCCTCTTTTTTATCTCAAAGAGAGAGAGAAAGAGAGAGAGAGAGAGAGAGAGAGAGAGAGAGAGAGAGAGAGAGAGAGAGAGAGAAAGTAAACACAGAAGGTCAATTTGCATCATTGAATGACACTTTCTTTCTTTTTCACAGCAGAACGCCCTGTTTGCATTATCTGTGGTTTGGCCAGGTGAGGTTTCCTTTGAAAAATGACAAGGCTACCAGTTAAGCCGAGTTCCACAACACGCAATTGTTCTTTTCCAGCAGGCTGAAGAAGGAAGTGGTACAGCTTCTGGGCTTTATGGGCTCCAGCCCACAGAGGAACCAGCAATAGCGAAAGATAATGCAAAAGAGTTTAGGGGGAAAAAAGGATGCTCAGAGATGCTCCAAAGAACTACAGGTAGCCTTTGACTTGCGTGACCATTCGTTGAGCAACTGTTTGAAGCAAATGGCCCTTCCCTGGAGAACTGGGAACAAGCCACCAAGTTCACGATTTCATGTTGGGTTCGCTTGATCAGAAATTGTAAACAATTTAAAACAAACTTGCAGAGGAGGGGGGAAATCTGCTTTAAGATGGTGGGCCTTAGGGACAGGGTAACCTTTTCAGCCTAAAAAAAATTATGTTAGACCGGTTGTGGCCCGCCAGCAAAGCTGGGGCAGATTCAAACAGTGAGGAGGTTGGGGAGGAAGATGGGCCAGTCCTGACTCTGGGGAAGGCTCTGATGAGGGCTCTGTGTCAGAGGCAGAGAGGGGGCCAGAGCCGTATGCCAGTTATCAGCTGCCTTCAGAGTCAGACATCAGTGAGGCAGATGAACAACTGGAGCCTGTTCCCAGTGTGCGCATGTGCAGAGCTGCCAGACGAAGGGAACAGCTAAAGAACATGGGTCAACTTGGGAGTAAGGCCACAGGTGGACAATGTATGGCCCCTCCCAGAGGAAATAAAAGAGGAGCGAAAGGGGAGTGGAGTTTGCAGGAGACCATTAGTTCGCTTCATTGGTTCATGACTCTCAGAGACTCCTGGCCAAGTTTTGCAGATATTGGCCTGGCAGCTCTCCAAACCAGAGAAGGTCTGTGACCATAAATCTTCCCTGGAAAGACTTTGCTGGATGTGAATGAGCAGAATTCACAGTAAGTTAATAAAAGGGTTTTTTTGTCGGGACAAGGAGTTTGCTTCATGTTCTCGGGAAGCCTGGTTTGGTTTGGTTTATTTGGATTTATATGCCGCCCTTCTCCAAAAGGGTCAGAGCAAGGCCTGGGATCAGTCCCAAAGTTCCAATAAGCTGCCATTCTTAATCCAAAAACAAGACTGGACTATTTTCAGTGCCAGAACCTGGTTTGTAGAAGCAGGTTGGCTCTGGGACAGCTCACAACCGTCTGTTTGCCTTTTTCTCCGTAGGATTTATGCTACTTGGGAATTCTACTTTTTAGGGCCCTGGGTAGAAAGAGGTTTTTCTCTGCCTTCTGTTCTCCGATTCTTTTATCTAGAGATCTGTGTGAGATTGAAACATCTCCTGCCTAGGTGGAACGTACTGTAAGAACATCCTGCATCAAAAGAATACACTCTACATATGCTCAGAGAGCTTTCTGAGCTGAACGGAACAAACAGTGCTCAACCCAACTCTGTGTTGTTGGCAGGCGTTTCCATCCCTTGCCATCTGCCGTGGCATTGAGGGGCAGCCTTTTGTTTTTGAGTGCCCTGTCCTGATCGAATGCCAATCCTGATAGAATCCCAGCTTGGAAGAGCTAAGTTCTAAGAACACCTGTTCCCAGTTTTCTTCGATTCTTGGCTCCGGCACAAAGAAACCGAATGGAGATTCCAGATGAGGATGCTCGGGGCAATTGCCAACTTGCCAGTTATAATTAAATTGGATTTAACATCAAACAGGCTGGTTACGGGAAGAGAATCTCGTCACAGGTAGCATCAGCAGCTAACCGCCTTGTGAATTCTTTGGGTGAGCACACCTCCGGACTTGCAACCGAGCACATGATTGGCAACATCATTTAGGAAATGTGTTTGGCACGAGGTTGTCTCTCTAGAAGGGTGCCTTCTTCACATTTAATGTGGGGTTTTTTTTTGCACGGGGGAAGAAATTTAGGCTGCTCTGCGATGCCAGGGCCATCCTTGGGCGCCCTCATTCATGAGAACTGATCTCTTGGTCTCTGGAAGGGGAACTTGGATTAAGTAGCTAACTAAGAAGGAGCGAGCCTTCCAAAACTTGTGCAACACAATCAGACTTGTTGGTTTCATTACCCCACAAAGCAAGTTTCACCCGTCAGCTTTCCCACACACCTTCGTTGCTTCAGTTGGACGGCAGAAGGAAAAGCTTGCGCCCCAGCCAACGCGTTGCAGAAGAGAAGAGGGCTTTGAAGTTTTCCACGGCAGGCGTCAGCCCTGCCAAGGTGGAGAGTGGCATTTTGAAACCCCGAAGTAAGTTGCCTCTTCAGCAGAAAGCAGAGCGAAACGGTCAATGCCCTGTTCAGCATTTCTCTATCCTCACTTTTGGCTGCAGTCTATGGAGGTGCTACTGGAGGCTCCTTAAAATGGACAAGTAATTCGTAGGACAGGAATGGCGAACCTTTTTCTAAGGTGCCCAAACTGTGTTTGCACACGCTATTGTGTGCACATGCCCCCCCACCTGTGCATGCGTGAGTGACCTCCCACCTGTGCATGCGTGAGTGACCCCCCTCACCTGTGCATGCATGAGCGATCCCCACACACATGTGTGAGTGACTCGTGTGCATGGGGGGGGGGGATTTTCAACCTCCTCAGCCTTCAGAAAAGCCTCCAGAGCCTGGGGATGGCAAAAAGCAGGCTCCGGAAGGCTGAAAATCAGCTGGCTGACACATGCATGCGTGCTGGAGCTATGGGCTGCCGAGGGTGCCGTGCTGGAAAATATGGCTCTGCGTGCCGCCTATGGCATGCATACAATAGGTTTGCCATCATGGTCCCTGGAGGTCGTGTGAGCAGATCGCTTGTCAAATATTGAACTGTGGTGCAAGGACTTTGATAAGTGTCCAGGGGAATCATTTTGTGGGTCCCATTATTAAATCGAGAAACAGAAACAAACAAGAAAACAAAAAAGCCCAGTATGCATCCTGAAGCAATTATTGGGTCTCATTCTGGCCAGTATTGGACTAACCTAGCTATCAACTCTTCCATACTTCTAAACCATCGTTACAAAAATGCAATCTTACTGCCGTCACACTAAAGATATTCCACCGTTCTGCAGCATTCATTCAATAAACATTCGGAGTTGAAAGGGACCTCGGAGGTCTTCTAGTCCAACCTCCTGCTCAAGGCAGGAGCTTTACCCTATCCCAGTCAAATGCCAGTCCAATCTCTTCTTAAAAACCTCCGGCAATGTAGCACCCACAACCTCTGGAGGCAAGTTGTTCCACTGATTGTTTTCACTGTCAGGAAATTTCTCCTTAGTTCTAGGTTGGATCTCTCGTTGATGAGTTTCCCTCTATTGCTTCTTGTTCTACTTACAATGTACATGAAAATGACACTTAATGTACAGAAGCAACAAGGCCGTTTAAATTATCTTTATTTAGTCTGAAGGCCAGGTACAACATAAAATGCTTTACTTTCTACCCTACATTCACGTGAGAAGAACAAGTGTGTGAAAGAGAAGATTCAACTCAATGAAAGCTATCGGAGATGATGACACATCCCTCACGCACAAATAGACAACTTGGTTTGAAACAAAAGAGAATATCTGGGGGATTACCACTGTCTGGAGGTGATTTTGAAACCAATTTCCATTTGCTCAGAAATTCCATTTGCTCAGAAAGAAGAAAGGAGGGTACAGAGAAATTAGAAGATTCTAATAGCCATTTTTGTGGCCAAGGTGACACTTCTTCATCTAAAAAGGTACCCACTAAAATCTACCATTTCTAACAATGGTGTCATGGTATCCAGGCTGTAAAATGAATGCATCACAATCACAGCTTCGGGATTGTTTGCAAAAGTGAATCTACAGGGTAACAAATATGCAAAGAAGCCAACAAGCAAAAATACTCTTGTTCTTCAAACTCCAGACTACCTAGCCTTCAGTCTCCCAGTTCCTTTTGGCTTGGCTAAATAGTAAAAGGGATTTTAATTTCTTGCTTTTATTCTTTTTCTTGTGGATTTCCAAAACTTCAACAGAAACTTTCTACAGAATGGAACAAGAGAGAATCTATCGCTTCTAAACTTTGTTGAGCAGCATAATTACATCAACCCAAATTGCTTACAAATGCTAACTTTCATGTTCTGAATTTTTCTCCTCTTCTAATGTCATAATTGGGGTAGAAATGTCCAGGTTAAAACTTTGAACATGATCTGTGTTAAGCCATGAAAGTAAACGTTCCCCTCGCTAGTCGTTCCCGACAAGAATGGAGGCCTTTGAACTCTGGTGCTGGAGAAGACTCCTGCGAGTCCCTTGGACTGCAAGGCCATCCAACCGGTCAGTCCTAGAGGAGATCAATTATGACTGCTCTTTCAAAGGCCAGATCCTGAAGAGGAAACTCAAATCCTTTGGCCACCTAATGAGAAGGAAGAAGGACTCACTGGAGAAGAGCCTAATGCTGGGAAAGGTGGAGGGCAAAAGAAGAAGAGGATGGCAGAGAAGGAGGTGGCCAGATGGAGTCAGCAAAGCAGTCGGGATGAGCTTAAATGGACTCCAGAGGATAGTAGAGGACAGGAAGGGCCTGGAGGAACATTGTCCACAGGGTTGTGATGGGTCGGACACAACTTTGTGACTAACAACAACATGTTTAATCAACATGCAGGTTGGAACTTGAACTCTTGGCTGTCACATGCTGCAACAGTCTCTCCAGGAGAGAAAAACTGAGCATTAAAATAGATACAGCAGGTTCTGCTTACATTTGCCTAGCTAGACATATTTATTCATGAAGTACTAATCTACAACAATGATGTCTACTCTGAATGATTAGCTGATCCAAAGATAGAGCTGGGGACTACCGTTTGGCTAATGACGTCATTGTTATGGATACATTTGTTAAACAACATCTGAACAAACTCAAGCAGAGGACTCATGTCGTTCTTCTTCTTCTTATGATGATGATGGCACATTGCATAGTCAGACAGATGTTTAGACTGGATTTGGTATTTTAATTCACCGATCCAGTCCTTTCCAAAGACTTGGGATAGGCCAATGTTTGTTGTTTGACGGCGTGAAAGGTCTCGGCACAGGATGTAAGAGCTGTTCCAAGACAAGCTGCCTTTTGCAATTGACCGGTAGTGAGTTTGTCAATTCAAGGAATGCTCCAGATGTTTTTGGATTGCACCCAAGGCGCCTAATCCTACCGGTACTGTCTTTGCTTTCTTTTGTCCCAGTCATTCTATTTCTACTTCCAGCTCTTTGTGTTATTGTTGTTATTATTCCTCCAGCTATGCCTGGCTCCCTATGAGGCTTACAATGTTTACAATTCTTCAATGAAAAACAAGATTATAGCAAGCGTCGCATTAATATGGAAGTCAATTTAGCCGTCACTTTAGACTGAAGCCTAGGTAAACATTGAAGTGGCGCCTACGATTTACCAGGGAAGGTGCTGAGTGAACAGATGTAGAGGAGGAGACAGAAAAATGACCCCACCATGAGGAAATCCAGAGGATTTGAACTCCTCCTGGTTTCCTGGACAACCAGGCATTCATCATTTGATGGGATATGAAGTTCTCAGTAACTAGACAATTTTCAACCCAAGAAGGAATCCTTCAGATAGCCTAGCTGGGATTTCGTAGCTCAAAACCATCACTCTGAATTTGTCCTCAGAGCCATTGCAAATCTTTAAGTCCTTGACAAAATTCAGAATTCGACATCGTTTTCAAGAAGTTCTCAAGAACAATTAAAATGCATTGAGCCATCTTTCCTAGATGTTCGTAACATAGGAAGGACTTTGTTTGCCCGTGTTTTTCCTGCAATTTTCTTGGCTATTTTTGTTGGATGTTATAGATTAGTATCCCATACAGGTTAAGAAGGATGAACATATTATAATATAATATATAATAACAGAGTCGGAAGGGACCTTGGAGGTCTTCTAGTCCAACCCCCTGCCTAGGCAGGAAACCCTACACCACTTCAGACAAATGGTTATCCAATCTCTTCTTAAAAACGTCCAGTGTTGGAGCATTCACAACCTCTGGAGGCAAGTTGTTACATTGATTAATTGTTCTCACTGTCAGGAAATTTCTCCTCAGTTCTAAGTTGCTTCTCTCCTTATTTTTGGAATGACAAACACACAAAATCCAAATCCAACAAAAGCTCTGTTCTTTCTCTCTCTGTTTCTCCTTCTCTTTCTCTCTCTCTCTCTCCTTCTCCCTCTCTAATCTATCTATCTATCTATCTATCTATCTATCTATCTATCTATCTATCTATCTATCTATCAATCATCTATCTATCATCTATCTATCTATCTATCTATCTATCTATCTATCTATCTATCATCATCATCTTTCTCTCTCTCCTCTTCCTGTCTCCCCTTCTCTTTCTCTCTTTCTCTCTACCCCCTCTTCTCTTTCTTTCTGTTTCTCTCTCTCTTATCTATCTATCTATCTATCTATCTATCTATCTATCTATCATCTATCTATCATCTATCTATCTATCTATCTATCTATCTATCTATCTATCTATCTATCATCTATCTATCTATCTATCTATCTATCTATCTATCTATCTATCTATCTATCTATCATCATCTTTCTCTCCCTCCTCTTCCTGTCTCCCCTTCTCTTTCTCTCTTTCTCTCTCCCCCCTCTTCTCTTTCTTTCTGTTTCTCTCTCTCTTATCTATCATCTATCTATCTATCTATCTATCTATCTATCTATCTATCTATCTATCTATCATCTATCTATCTATCTATCATCTACTATCTAATCATCTTTCTCTCTCTCCTCTTCCTGTCTCCTCTTTCTCTCTTTCTCTCTGTCCCCCTCCTTCTCTTTCTCACTGTTTCTCTCTCTCTCCTCTCCTTCTCTCTCTCTCTAATCTATCTATCATCTATCTATCTATCTATCTATCTATCTATCTATCTATCTATCTATCATCTATCTATCATCTATCTATCTATCTATCTATCATCTATCTATCTATCTATCATCTATCTATCTATCTATCTATCTATCTATCTATCTATCTATCTATCTATCTATCTACCTACCTACCTACCTACCTACCTACCTACCTACCTACCTACCTACCTACTTACATAGCTATCAGCTTTCTCTCCTCTGTCTCCCCTTCTCTTTCTCTATTTCTCTCTCTCCTTCTCTTTCTCTCTCCCCTTCTCTCTTCTCTCTCCCTCATTACCTATCATCTATCTTAAAACATTGCCAACTGCCAAACGTTTCACAGAAAACTTACTTTAATGCTACATTTCCACAAGGCCATGTCTTTACTAGACATCAATTCCCTTTTGCTCCCGACTGTACACATTGGCATCTCTGTGGGACAAGAAACGTTCTGAAGGATTTCTGACAGCCACCCTGAAGGAGTTCCCTGCAAGCCCAAAAGTCCTGCAAGTGCCCATGTCCTCCAAAGCCTGGTTAGCTCTTTCCTCTCTATTGTGGAGAAGTAGAAAGGTGAAGGAGGAGGAAAGAAAAGGAGAAGTTGAAAGAGGCGAGAAAGAAGGGAAGGTGAAAGAGAAGGAAAGGACGAAGGAGAAGGGGGATGAGAAAGAAAAGAGGAAGGAGGAGGAGATAGATAAGGAGAAAGAGAAGACAGTTAATGAGCAAGAAAAGGAGAAGGTGGTAGAAAAAGCTTTGCATTGTTATTTGAGTCTATTTAATTCTGTAATCTCTTATGGAATTGCTAAGCAGGAATAGATGCCAAGAAAAGGGGGTCTGGAATTCAAATCCTGCCATTTTCCGTGCTCCAAAAAGGATGCAATCTATTGCTAGCCTCAGGTTGAATGCTGCTACAGATCTTTTTTTAAAAAAATCACCTTTCCCCTCTGATCCTCTGGATCCTTGCATTTGCACACTCACAACAGTGAACGATCCACCCTGCAAGACGTGCTCTATCATTTCACTATTTAAATCCAGGAGGCTTAATAACCAGACACCTCACTTGAGTCCTAGATCCCTAAGCCAAGTTGCTCTCCATTTATCATTCCCGGTAGTAATCCCATTAGTAGCCTTGTTACTGCTCTCCAAGGCCACGGTTTGAAACGGAGAGAGGTTTCCTGAGCATGTACAAAGGGCGACTGCTTTCCCTTCAGGACAGAGCTAGCCCAACGCTGACTCTTCACTCTCCAACCCAGAAAGTCGAGCCGTCACAAGGCGCAGGTGAAACAGAGTTCCCCCACCTGCCAGGAAGCTGACGAAGATACCTGGAGGGGACGATTTCACCTTCCCCCTTTCAGGCCCCCTCCTCAATTTGTTTCTCCCCCTGGCTGCCCCGATGGCTTTGAGGCGCCGCTTCTGCAGCCCCCTCTCCACTCTTCTTGGCTCATGTCAACTTTCAATCCGATGCGCGATGCTCCTCAAATATCCCAGGGAGGAGAAAGGAATTTGGCAGCCGGATCGGGGTGAAACTGACCCTTAGGTGGTCCCTGGGGCGGCGGCGGGGGGGCTTCTTTTCCATGGGCAAAACCAGGAGGCAGACCTCCCTCTTTTTTCCCTTCTCCTAAGCGTCCCCCACCCCACCCTAGCTCCCCTCCCCTCGCCAGGCCTTACCTGTGTGCGTTAAGTCGAGGTTCACCATCCTGCCGGTGGGAAAGTACCTGTTGCACTCCGGCCAGCCCCCACCCGCCGAGGTGGCCCGTGGGGCTGCCAGCTTCCCCCCTCTGCCGAGTTCTTCCTCAGCCTCTTTGACAGCCCTCCAGCTGTGGCTCGCACCTCTGGCTCGGCGGTGTTCCTGACTGCACTGAGGCAGGTGAGAGAGAACATTACCTGAGCTGCAGCCGCACCCCCGGACACTTCTCATCCCGGGCAAAGTTTTTTTTTCCATCTATTTTTTTTAAAAAAATATTACGATTATGCATCCTGGCTGGCGTCCCATGCAAATTGGGCCATTTGCATATTAGTAGCTTCATTTGGGCTGCGTCCCAACCGCCCTGGAGAAAGAGGGTGGGGCAGAGCAGGAGGGAGGGAGGCCTCTGTGCCTGTGTGTGTGTCTGTTTGTACACTGTGTTGTGTTTGTGTGCAAAGGTGGTGGGGGGGGGAAGCAGCCAGACCTACAAAGGTCTGTTTACCTGATGAGCAGGAGGCTTTGAATCTTAAACCTGCCCTTTCCAGAAACGGGGCAGTTTCTCTCTCCTTCTTGCATGCATCACTTAGAAGGAGACGTCTGCAGTGGGAGATCTTTTTAGCCAAAGTTGCAAACTCCCAGTTGGGGTATGTGTGTGTGCTCTGGTTCTGGAAGACCCCAAAACCCACCCAGACATGGGGGGGGGGGCTGACCGAGCCAATATAGATGCCCACCTGCCCTGGAGCAGGACTGTGTGGGCTCAGAATGAAGTGGTGGGGTGAAATGCGTTTTGGATTGCGCCACAGGGTGAATAAGACTCCGTGATAGCAATCTCCCAAAAACAGAAAAAGGGCCAGGAAGAAAAGATGGGAGGAGACTGACTTACCAATCGATCTAGGGAGACTTACCGGCAGAGGAAGAAATATTATTATTATTTATTACATTTATATTCCGCCCATCTTGCGGTAAAGCGCCTCTGGGCATCGTAAAATCAAGCATACCAAGTAGTAAAATATTAAGTCTTAAACATTAACAAGCAGTAGAAAAACCATCCTTTTGCTCTGCTGGTGCTTAGCGTGATCCAGAAAAGCAAAAGACTCCATTGCCTTTAAATCAATATTTTTCAACGTTGGCGGCTTTAACAAGTGTGGACCTCAACTCCCATGTTCCTCAGCCATCCATGGGGAATTGACCAGTCACATTCACCTCCTTTTAAGGGGAGCTCCTGGTCTCATGCGAACACGGTTGCGGCTAAAGAGTTGAAAAGTGGGTTCACATGTTGGATCCAGTTTTTTTTTTTTGTCTCTTTCGATCTAAGAGGAAAGAAAAGATGGCACTGATTTGATGGCAAGGTCAAAAGATCTGTGATTGTAGAACCTCAAGGAGAAGAGAGATTAAGGCCCTCACTCTCAGCTCAAGAAGGACAACACTAAGCTGGCCCAGATAGGCCAGGGGTGTCCAACCTGGGCCTCTTTAAGACCTGTGAACTTCATGGCTGGTTGGGAAATTCTGGGAGCTGAAGTCCACAAGTCTTAAAGTTACCAAGGTTGGACAACTTTGCTCTTAGATCTTTCGTCTGACCCAGCAAACTCTTCAGATGTTCAAACGGATTAGTTAGCTCACTTGGTCTGATGGTAAGGCTAGCAGTTGAGTAGGACGATTCCCAGCATAAGTATTGTATCTTAAGTTCCATTTTTGGAGAGAGAAAACCAGAGTTGAACGGGACCTGGGAGGTCTTGTGGTCCAACCTTCTTCTCAAGCAGGAGACCATGTCCTATTTCGTCCAGTCTCTTCTTCAAAAGCTCCAGGGTTGGAGCACCCACAACTTCTGGAGGCAAGTCGTTCCACTGGTTGGTTGTTCTAACTTCTAACTGTCAGGAAATTTCTTCTTAGTTCTAAGCTGCTTCTCTCCTTGATTAGTTTCCATCTGTTGCTTCTTGTCCTGCCTTCAGGGGCTTTGGAGACAGACCTAAATCCCAGCAGAATGATCTGGGAATAAGCCTCTGAAGAAGACCAGCCTGATATATTTTTTGCTAAGAGCTTACATTTCCACAGCCTAAAGTTGGCCGTAGGAATGGACAGCTATGGTGGCACCTTCTGGAGCTGTATCAAAGGAAGATATGAAGTGTGACCTTCCAATATTCAGCTTTTCTGGATGACCTTCAAGAGTCTTCCCTAACATCTGATACCACAACAGACATTGGAAATAACCCAACCTCACCAACACAGGAAGCTGGACCCCCAATCTGTTACTAGCCAACGAAAGGCAAACATTTCCATTGGGGCTTATAGACTTCTTTATTGGCCAAGTGTGGTTGGACACACAAGGAATTTGTCTTTGATGCATCTGCTCTCAGTGTGCATAAAAAGACAAGATACATTTGTCAAGAATCAAAGGGTACAACACTTAAGTCACAGGGTACAAATAAGCGATCAGGAAACAATATTAATATAAATCGTAAGGATACAAGCAACAAATTTACAGTCCTGTAGTCATAAGTGGGAGGAGATGGGTGATAATAGAATAGAATAGAATACAGCATAGAATGGAATAGAATAGAATTCTTTATTGGCCAAGTGTGATTGGACACACAAGGAATTTGTCTTTGGTGCAGATGCTCTCAGTGTACATAAGGAGAATAAAAATACATTCATCAAAAATAAAAAGATACAACACTTAGTGATAATCAAGGTTACTAATAAGCTATCAAATCGTACTAGGAAACAAATAAAAACAATATAAGTTGAAAGATGCAAGCAACATGGTTATAGTCATAAGTGGGGAGAGATATACTAGGAAGGAAGAGAGGAATAATAGTAATACATTCTTAGTAAATTATTGACAGTGGTGAGGGAATTAGTTGTTTAGCAGAGTGATGGCGTACTGGAAAAAACCATCCTTGTGTCTAGTTGTCTTGGCGTGCAATGCTCTATAGCGTCATTTTGAGGGTAGGAGTAGAAACAATTTATGTCCAGGATGTGAGGGGGTCTGTAGATATTTTTTCAGCCCTCTTTTTGACTCTTGCAGTATCAGTATCAGGAAACAATTATTTAGAAAGTAGATTAATAATCAGATTGGATGAAACTTTTATCTTCTTATTTAATTCTTTCCTTCTTTTGGTCCCTCAGATCTGTACAAGTATTGGATAAGTAGAAATAAGTCTATTTCCTTTAATCTTTAAAACCCAACTGATACATATCTGATATATCAAAGAGCTTAATTTGAATAGTTTAGGTCTCGTTAGAATCAAGGAATTTGTAATCACTGAATCCTTCTTCTTTTATCATATTAAATTTTGGGGGGCTTGTCTGTGTCACACATTATATTCTGGGGTCCTTGATGCTCTCTATGCTTGGCTGTTTTCTTGCAGATATTTCATTACCCAAATGGGTATCATCATCAGTGCTAGAAGGGATGAGGTTGGTAGCATTGATTTTGAGTACTGATAATGTTACCTAGTTTGGTAATGAAATGTCTGCAGGAAGACAACCAGACTCAGAGAGCACCAAGGACCCCACAGTCCTTTTCCTCCTCCTGCTCCTCCTCTCTGCACATCTCACTCCCTTCTAACACGGATGATGTTACCTAGTTGGGTACTGAAATATTTGTAAGAAAATAATCCAGCTCAGAGAATACCAAGGATCCCAGTCTTTTTTTCTTCCTCTCCTCCTCCTCCTCTCTGCACACCACACTCCCTTCTAACATTGATGATGTTACCTAGTTGGGTACTGAAAAGTCTTTAAGAAAATAATCCAGCTCAGAGAATGCAAGGATCCCACGGTCTTTTTTCTCCTCCTCCTCCTCCTCCCTGCACACCTCACTCCCTTCTAAACACTGATGATGTTACCTAGTTGGGGAATGAAACGTCTGTAAGAAAATAATCCATCTCAGAGAATGCAAGGATCCCACGGTCTTTTTTCTCCTCCTCCTCCTCCTCCCTGCACACCTCACTCCCTTCTAAACACTGATGATGTTACCTAGTTGGGTACTGAAAAGTCTTTAAGAAAATAATCCAGCTCAGAGAATGCAAGGATCCCACGGTCTTTTTTCTCCTCCTCCTCCTCCCTGCACACCTCACTCCCTTCTAAACACTGATGATGTTACCTAGTTGGGGAATGAAACGTCTGTAAGAAAATAATCTCTGAGCACTATTTTGTTTGGCCCTTTTGAGATTCAAAAGTATGTAATTTACTTTCATTCATGTTTATAGAAACTCTTGGTAAGTATGCTTATTTATGGACTTATTTTTACCTCCTCCGCACGATATATGGTGCTATCTTGATTATTGCTCTGTACGTCGCCCCGAGTCCCTGTGGGGAGAGGGGCGACTAATAAGTTCAATAAAATAAATAAATAAATAAATAAATTGGTGAATCTCCCACTCCTCTTCTCGAGCTGAAAATGAGCAGCTGCCTTGCTGCTTTGAATTTTTTCATGGGTTTCTGAAAAGTGCCATCTCTGCTGAAAACTGATCATCTTTCCTTGCCCAACGGGGAAATGGAGGCACTACATTTCCCCCCCCCCCCCTGTGCTTCTCTTACGGACTGTTCACAATGGACGTATTCTGAAAAGTTGATGTTGATCAAAGGATTCTGGGCACAGAGGGAGCTGCCTAAACTATATTCAAATTATGCAAAGCTCTCTACTTGGGTGAGCTTTATGCAAATCGCCAGGGACCTTCATTTTTGAAATTGGAGATTTCAAAATTTATTTCCTCTAAAGTCATCAGGAGTTTAGGCTATTTGGGGGTGGGGTGGGGGGGGGGTCGATTCTGCCTTTTGTGTTCTAGAGTTCCACCGGAAAATCCATTGTAAGAGTATGCAAACTTTAGAGGCTAAAACAATGCAACAGCTCCCTAAGCTTTTTGACAGAACAACAGAGTTGGAAGGGACCTTGGAGGTCTTCTAGTCCAACGCCCTGCTCAAGCAGAAGACCTTATACTCGTGATGGCGAACCTATGGCACAGATGCCCAAAGTGGCCTGCAGAGCCATGTCATCTGGCACGTGTGGCGTTGCCCGTTCCTCTTCTGGGTTTCTAGTGCCCACGCGATGATCAGCTGGCATTTGTGGATGAGGCGGTGCTGGAAATCGGAAGAGCTGGTCTTCCGTTTTCCTGCGTGAGCATGCAGTCAGCCAGCTGAGCATCGTGCGCGCATGTGCGCCAGGAACTGGAAGATTAGCTGGCTGGCGCGCATATGCATGCAAGAAACCGGAAGTTCATTTTCAGGCACACGCATGCGCCCTCTTCCGGATTTCGGGCCAGATGGTTGTGCATGTGAAGTGCACAAGCACACACAGGGTCCCATTTGGGCACTTGGTGCCCAAAAGGGTCGTATTCACTGCCCTATACCATTTCAGACAATTGGTTGTCCAATCTCTTCTTAAAAGCCTCCAGTGTTGGAGCACTTATAACTTCTGGAGGCAGGAAGTTCCACTGGTTAATTGTACTCACGGTCAGGAAATTTCTCTCTCCTTGATTGGTCTTCATCCGTTGAAAACGGGATGTGTTTTGGCAGGAAAGCAATCCATTGCATAACTATCGCCTTTTATCCCCTCTTAGTAAGAAAAAAAATGGGGAATCGGAATATGGAGATTATTTTCCCCATGCAACTTTTCCTTTATCCCTGAGTGTCTAGGACTTCCTTGTTGTAGGATGGATTTAGAGTGCCCCCTCGTGGTCTTTTGCAGAATCGCTCCAGGTCTATATCTCCAGACTCTGCTTTAATCATTAGAAGACTTTTAACAGAATAACAGAGTTTTGGATGCAGTGGCTCAGTGGCTAAGATGCTGAGCTTGTCGATCAGAAAGGTCGGCAGTTCAGCAGTTCAAATCCCTAGCGCTGCATAACAGAGTGAACTCCCGTTACTTGTCCCAGCTTCTGCTCACCTAGCCGTTTGAAAGCATGTAAAAATGCAAGTAGAAAAATAGGGACCACCTTTGGTGGGAAGGGAACAGCCTTTCGTGCACCTTCAGCATTGAGTCATGCCGGCTACAGGACCATGGAGACGTCTTTGGGCAGCGGTGACTCTTTAGCTTTGAAACAGAGATGAGCACCGCCCCCTAGAGTCGGGAACGACTAGCATATATGTGCGAGGGGAACCTTTACCTTTACCTAACAGAGTTGGATGGGAGCTGGGAGGTTTTCTAGTCCAACCCCTGCTCAGGTGGGAGTCCCTATGCACCATTTCAGACAAATCGTTGTCCAATCTCTTCTTAAAAGTGTCCAGTGTTGAAGCACTCACAACTTCTGTAGGCAAACTGCTCCACTGGTGAATTGTCCTCACTATTAGGAAATTTCTCCTTAATTCTAGGTTGCTTCTGTCCTTGACTAGTTTCCATCCATTGCTTCTTCTCCTGCCTCCAGGTGCTTTGGCGAATAGCTTGGCCTCCTCTTCTTAGTGGCAGCCCCTCAAATATTGAAACACTGCTATCATGTTCTAGGTTGCATAAACAGAGGGATAGAATCAAGATCACGTGAAGTGTTAATGCCACTTTATAATGCCTTGGGAAGGCCACACTTGGAATACTGCATTCAGTTCTGGTCACCACGATGTGAAAAAGACTCTAGAAAGAATGCAGAGAAGAGCAACAAAGAGGATTAGGGGATTGGAGGCTCAAACATATGAAGAACGGTTGCAGGAACTGGGTATGTCTAGTTTAATGAAAAGAAGGACCAGGGGAGACAGGATAGCAGTCTTCCAATATCTCGGGGGCTGCCCCAAAGAAGAGGGAGTCAAGCTATTCTCCAAAGCACCTGAAGGCAGGACAAGAAGCAATGTGTGGAAACTAGTCAAGGAGAGAAGCAACTTAGAAGTAAGGAGAACTTTCCTGACAGTATGAACAATTAATCAGTGGAACAACCTGCCTCCAGTGGAACAACTTGCCTCCAACTTGTGAATGCTCCAACACTGGACGTTTTTAAGAAGATGCTGGATATCCATTTGTCTGAGGTGGTGTAGGGTTTCCTGCCTAAGCAGAGGGTTGGACTAGAAGACCTTCAAAGTCCCTTCCAACTCTTTTATTCTATATTCTATATGTCATCCCTAGACGTTTTTGTGCCTTGGTTGTTTTCATGACATGTTGGGTAATTCCTGTGAGAATCCTTAAGCGCAGAAAGGTTTTTTTAAAAACTGCTGGACTCACATTCACCCTGCTTTAAGATAAATTTCTTTGTGCTGTTCTAGGATCAAGAGTGGTGATAGTGAGTGCAAGTGGAATAAACTCTGATTTTACTGTCATTTCTTTCATTGTCATCAGTCACCCAGAACTCCTGAGAATCAGGCAGTATACAGTTTATACAAGTTGATAAATTATTATCATCATAAAGCAAAAAAAAAAAAAAAAAAAGCCTTCCTCTAATTACCTTCCCAGGGACCAAGGGAAGAATAAACTCACTCAGTCATAAAACATTGAGAAAGCCAAGAACTGGGGAGCAAAAACTCAGTGAAACAAGGAGAAAATACAAGGAGATAACTATAGCTACTGGGAACTAAGACCAGTTAAAGATAAACCCCATAATTAAGAAGCAACTATGTACATAGAATACCCTCTTTGTTCTCTCAATGGATCATTTTTTCTAGTCCCCCCTCATTACCCCAAAGAATTCACCCCATAGTTGACCCTGCTGACACATAGGATGCTGCTCTTAACAATCAATTTCCCCGCTGGAACCAATTAGAGGTGCAACTACATTTGCTTATGGCAGGGGTGTCCAAACTTGGGAACTTTAAGACTTGTGGACTTCAACTCCCAGAATTCCCCAGGCAGCCCACAACTTTGCTTTCCCCAGTCCAGTGCTTGCCAACTACAACGTCTATCAACACCACCGGAAAACAGGAATTCTGGTTAAAAACACCATTTCTAGTCTTAAAAAGCAACTTATTGAAAGAAAGAAATCCATGGATCAACTCAAGAGTTAAAACCAGGGGTGGGATTCAGCCAGTTCACACCGGTTCGGGCAAACCGGATGTTAACTTTACACCCAGTTTGCTGAAGTGGTAGTTGCAAGGACTGGCTGGCCCCACCCACTATGCCCCTCCCCTCCCAGGAGTTTCCACACGGCCTGTTCATCACGCCAAGTAGGTGCAGGGGCCTTTGTGGAGGCTCTGGGAGGGTGAAAACGGGCCTCCTGGAAGTCTGGAAATGGGCCTTTATGGTCTCTGGAAGGCCTCTGGAGCCTGGGGGAGGCCACTTTCACACTCCCGGAGGCTCTCAAGGAAAGCCCCCGGAGCCTGGGGAGGGTGAAAACGCCCCACCCTGGCCGTGGTGCAGGATGCTGAGTAGGCCACACCCTCCATGGCCACGCCCACCCAGCAAGCGGGCAGAGAACCGGTCGCCGACATTTTTCAATCCCACCCCTGCTTAAAGCTGGATCTCACCTGCTGCATAATGAAAGAGGTCTCCTTAATTTTATCTAACAGAAATAAAGGGAAATTAGTGAGCTACAAAGCCAGCTGTGTTCTGGAGCATGTTGATATCTGCACTGGCAAAGGATTTTGGGTATATTAATCCTCCCACTTTGTCGTTCAACCTTTTTGAAACGTTCAGGGCATTAACAGGCGTAAAACCAATTTTGAAAATCAAAACAGGGTGATCCAATTTTCCGTTGAAGCACACCATCATTATTCAATGAATCAGGGTACCGATGAAAGCTAGAAACTCCGCCATGGATTTACAGAGGTGCCTCTTTCTGGAGAGTCTTAGAAAATGTCATGTTTCTGTTATTCCAAGGTGAGAATTTTATGAGCAAGAGAAGTGGGGGGGAAAAGTGAGATTGGGCTCTAAGGGAAAAGTAATAGATAAAAATGCATGTTCCATAGGTATATGTCCCGGTGGTGATTCAATTTTTTTTACTACCAATTCTCTGGCCGTGGCTTGGTGTGCGTGGCAGGAGAAGGTTACTGCAAAATCCCCACTCCCTCCCCACTCAGGGGCCAGCCAGAGGTGGTATTTGCAGGTTCTCCGAACTACTCAAAATTTCCGCTGCTGGTTCCCTAGAACCTGTCAGAACCGGCTGAATTTCAACCCTGATATGTCCTCATGAATTCGCACAGCAAAATGGACCTCACAAATGGATTAGCAGCGCATGAGTATGCTTAGGAAGGTGTTGGCTTTTTGCACCTGCCTTATGTGCGTTTCCTGGCAAAATACATGGGAAAATCCCATTTGGTGGAAATCCTTTTAGGGTTAGGGTTATGTCCCCATGAACTCGGACAGCAAAATGGACCTCGTCAACAGATTCAGAGAACATGGATATGCTTAGGAGGGCATTGACTGTTTGAGCCTGCCTTATGTGCGTTTCATGGGAAAATCCCATTGGGGGAAAAATCTACTTAGGGTTAGGGTTATGTCCCCATGAACTCGGACAGAAAAATGGACCTTGCCAATGGATTCAGAGTGCATGGGAATGCTTTAGAGATATGTCAGTTTCTTAGTGAACTGTGAAGGCCGACTTTCTCCAGTAATCCTCATTGGTAAGAAATCATGTAAATATGGCACATTCTTAACACCAACAGAGATGATGCTTGATTTCCTATTCATGCTGAGATACAGCTATAAAAATAGTGAACGAATCACAGTCAGAAATGCACACATTTCAGAGTTTGGGGCAATGTTAGGAAAACTCCTTTGTCAAACTCATAAACTCCTTTTTTTAAAATCAGTTTATTCAGTTTACATATCATAAATAATTTGTTTTGGGAGAGGGTAAAAGCCCACCTTTCATTCACGTTTACATTTATTTCATTTCCTGCGGTCATTTTTTTTTAAGCGCGCCCAAGGAACGCCAATCAAAAACGCCAACCGCAAGTGCACAGTTCACTCTCTCTCACACCCACACAATTCCAGGAAATAGACAGATAAATATTATCTTTTAAAATAGGATTCTTAAAGGCGTGAAGGTCTGAAATGCCCTGATTACAGAGAGAAGGTAGTTTGCAGAAATGGAAGGAAACTAAGAAAGCATCACAGATCTACTGTTGATCTGAAATAAATCCCTTTAAAAAAGAAAAGATGCAGCTGCAAGGCAGACAGAAATCCAACAGGGAATGTTCTCTGCATCAATGCAAAGGTATGGCGACAAGAATGGGCTGTATTTGAATTTCCGTACATCCAAAAGTGTGGGAACATGTGTGTGTTGTTTCCTGGCTGGGAAAAAACAACTTTCCATCGCAATTCATTGTCTTTCTTTGCAGCCCAGTTATGGAGCTAACCAACACAACTGATGGGATCCACAATACACTAAGCACAAGTCAGCAAAAGGAGGAACAAAAAACACACAACCCCCAAAGTGAACTTCATGCTTGGCAGGGTTCCCTCAACACAATGACTCACAAAAGACCCAGGCCTAGTTTATTGCGTTGTAGAAATAGACAATCTTGATGTCCCCAGTTTGCCACCATTTTTCTGCGTTTTGTTGATAGCACCAATGGAGGCACGGAGCTGGTTGGCCCTCAACGTTGCTTTGGTTTTTTTGCACATTTGTATCATGGCTTCATCTATAGGACTTCAAAGGATGCTACTTTGAGTCTTAAATGAGGGACAAAGAGCCAGGAGTGGACTGATGGTACGCAACATCACACTTCTGCGGCTTTCCTACTTCGTATCTGGGTACCTCATCCATTTCTGTAACCCAAACATTTTGCTAGTTTTTCTGCAATATTTGGGGCATTCATATTTTGACATATTGTGGCTCCCATTAGTTTAATATTCTTTCTTTCTTGATTTCTTTTCTTGATTTTTTTTCTTTTTCTTTCTTTCTTTCCTTCCTTCCCTCCTTTCTTCTTTCTTTCTTTCTTTCTTTCTTTCTTTTCTTTCTTTCTTTCCTTTCTTCCAGTCTGTCTTTCTTTCCTTCCTTCTTTCTTTCTCTCTCTTTCCCTCCCTCCATCCCATCTCCTCGTGTGTCTGTCTGTCTCTCTCTCTCTCTCTCTCTCTCACACACACACACACACACACTGCATTGCCCTGTCCAATCACAATTTTGTGGGAGAGGAGGCACAGAAAGAGATTAGAAAGAGTAAAGGAAGCATTTGGCTTTCTAATCAGGAGAGAAAGGAAGGCCCTGGGCCAGGAAGCGTTTAGGGATCAGTCTTTAAATGGATCTGATCGTCTGCAATCTTCAGTCCTTGGAAGCGAGGTGGGTACAATCTTTTATTAAGGCAGAGCGATAAGGGGAAAAAGGGGAGGGGGGATTGGCACCCTTAAGAGGCCAGAGATCTATATCCCTACCTCCTCTGGCGTTAAGGAGCCAATCGAGATCAAAAGCTGGGTTGGGTAACCCAATCAGATGCTTACGCAGTGCATATATATATATGAAATCAGAGGCATTTTGGCAAACTGCCATCGTCAAAGCTGTCCAGGGATGACATTATCCCTTGGATACTGGTCATGGCGGTAACTGACATTCGGTTGTAGAAGATCAGCCGTCCTACAGCCTTCTCAAATCATCTCTTCTTCTTGCATAAAATGATGTAGGATATCAGTGGGATGTCCTTCCAGATTCCGACGTCATCATGGCTTTAACTTTCCTCCTTCTGGTGGCTCCAGGTAGCAATGGTAGAACATTCTGGAACTTCACGAGCTTTGTCCAGAAGATTCTTTATCCATCCTGCTACCTACCTGGTGTCTAAACCTGTCTAGGAGGTTGTCCAGGAAGGACATCTATTTGTCTTTGTCTTCATTTAGAAAAAAGAAAAAGCAGGCAGAAATCTCATTGAGGTCAAGAAGCTTCAAAGGTCAAGTCAAGATGGAGAACAGTCTTCATTCTGATGTTCCTCATCTTCCTTTTGACCACCTGGAAATCCGAAGGTGTCTCCTTCTACAGGCGAAGAGGGAGAGACTGACTCCAAAACATGCTTAGGAGGCATCTCATGGGGGTTCTCCCTCCCTCCCTCCATGCCCTGCCCCTTCCTCTTTTCAGTCCCAAGTGGCCACCTCGGTAGTCCTACCCAGAGCTCCCGGAAAGAAGGTCGAAGAGAAGTTCTCCCAGTCCGGAAAACAAGATGGCTGCTCAGCTGTGCTGCTAAGTCTCTTCATCCCACAGGCAGAGCTGCTTCTGGGGCACGTAGTAATCAAAGCTGTAGGCCTTCTGGCAGCTGCGGATGCCACACTTGTAAGAGGTCGTCTTTCCAGCCGCATCTCGGCTCTTGCAATACTTCAGCATGCAGGGATACCACTCAACGTTCAAGGCGTAGCTGCAGATGCAAGGTTTCCAGCGGTCTGCGCAGACCCGGCATTGCTGCAGGCCAGGTAGGTCGGCAGACTGAGGCAGGACCTCAAACATGGAGCCGTCCACCCCTGCAGGAGAGACAGGAAGAAGAGAGGGAGAAAGGTCAATCTCCCACGCGTTCTGACAACTCTGTCCTTCTCCTGCAGAAGCTGGGAAGTGCCTGTCACTACTCTCACTACTAATTGTGGGCAAAATGTCTGAACTGCGGGACATCTCATTCCCAAGTTAGGCTGCTCCATCCTCCAAATGGACCAGCAATAGTATCCTGGAATGGTTCAGCCTCGAATAGACGCAAAGATCTGTTTCTGCTAGCAAAAGGTTCTGAATGGTCTTCCCGCCGGGGGCTTTTTCAAC